>NC_060170.1:7904403-8024670 GCF_021292245.1 Micropterus dolomieu
GGGGGGGCAGTGTTTGAAGGTGGGGTAAGAAGGGTGGGTAGGGCTCTCTCAGGCTGCACTACCTGTGGACCGGCAGGTGCAGCCCGTTGAGGGGGTTGAGCGGGTGGGACAGGGGAAGCTGCAGCTCCAGCTGGGCCAACAGGGAGAAGTGGTCCGAGGGGATGTGGGGGTGGGGGCAGCCGGTGATGTTGTTGTCGATGAGCCACTGGCTGTCCAGCGGTCCCAGCAGGCCCAGGACACTCATGTGAGTCTTGGAGAAGAAGATGTAGTCGATCACACCCTGCAGATACAAAGACATCATGTGATATAAATTTGAGGGCCGGGCATTCAAATTTAATATATTCTGAGTTGCGGTGGAAATGTGTTCGCATCAGTGAGTATCGAAAACTGGTGATGAAAAGTTCTGTTAATTTTATGAAAAAAAATTCTATTTGACAAAATATGGTAAACCTTTCAAATATATTTTTTTAATTTTATCTTAAGGGGAAAGTCTGGGGAAATGTGCTTATTCACATTCAGGCCAATAATTAGATGAGACATCACTTTGATTTATGTACGCCAAACCTGAAACTACTGCCAGGAGACTGTGATGCGATGCGGTAAACGCGGACGGAATTGGGGGAATTTGATAATAAAAATTGAATCAGCTGTTAAACGTGACATGTCACGGAATCTGCCAAAATGTGGTTGCAATTTATAAAAATCAGGGTTTTCCCTAGAATTATATGCGTCTGATTCACAGCACGTAAAAACTATACTGCGATGTTTTGGTGTCATTTACGTGTCATTTACAAGCACCCTGATTCTCTCCTCTGCTCTCTCTGTTGATTTACCACCAAGAGAGGATACACGCACACACAGAGACACAGACAGACGTGGTCATATCGAGGTCAGCGTGCTAGATAACTAGAGCTCATCCCTTCAACACACTCTCAAAAGTGCAACCACATTGGAAGATGAAAGACCTTCTTTTAGACAGACTACGTGCAAGACAAGGCCTTATTGAAGACTTCGTGGCTGTGTGGGCGGACTCAGATATTCCATTAGAAAAAATCTAAATCTACATCAAGTAGCTTAGGGTGGCTGTTCTGCAGAAGTTCTGTGGGAATAAATGATAATCAAGAAATAACCTATTTAATAGGGGATGATTTATTTGTCTAATAATTACACGTACATTTGAACATTTCTATATGCCCATTTGTTTTGATACATTGATATTTATAACATTTGTAATATTTTTTCTTATTGAGTTGTTGAAATTGTATTCATTCACCACATCATTACACACTCTTTCTGATGATAAAATCTGTTTAAATTGAAAACACCCAATTCAGAAAAATTAAAAATGAACAGTATTTTGTTATTTTAACACTTTGGATTTTGTATGGATTATGCAAACGTGATATTACGTTTATTAGTGAGCTTTAGAGGCGCTGTAAGGCCGATGCCGTTGCCGTGTTTGTCAGGCTGGTATAGGAAGGGTTAATGTTTACATCAAGGAATAAAACCAAGTCAGTAGTAGCTAAGTAATTTTAATCTACACCTGCTAATAATGTTGTTGACTGAAGCATAAGCCCACTGAATATTTCCATACCAGAAAACTTGGTGCTCTCTGCACTTTGGATGGTGGATGTATGCACACTGAGCTTGACTCATTTCATTTGCATTTCTTACCATTCATTAGTCATCCAATGTGTTCATTTGTTTACACTAAAGTAAACAAAAACTCATTGATGATGCATCTGTGCAACTCAGTGTAGTCAAGGAAATCAGTGTTTCTGTTAGACCGTCTATATGTTAGAGGTTTGTCTAAGACAGTTGGGGAAGTCCATTAATACTAATGTAAAAATTCAGGTGCAGAAAAAAACAGTCAAACGCCTGCATGACTCATTTGGAACCAGAAACCACAAGGCAAATGCAGATTCAAATACCGGATAGATGTGCTTGGTTTTCTAAAGGGTAAATCATAGCTCACACACTGCAATGTTCAGAGCTTTCCATTCCCACTAGGATCACCCACAGCAAAACCACTCATAATGATATAAAACATCCCACATGTATGAAATTATGTTATGGCAATTACTGCATCACATCAGCTAGATTCGGTTTTCTGAACACTTACTGTTGAACAGTACACGTCCTTTAACTTGATGCCTTGATGATAAACTTATTTATTTACAATTACACTGGGCCTCCAAGCTTTTCCAAGCTCACATTTTTGTAAATATTTGATCATATCTTTTCATGTGACCTCACTGAAGAAATGACGCAACAATGTAAAGTATTGAGAGTCTACAGCTTGTATAACAGTTTAAATTTGCTGTCCCCTCAAAATAACACATCACACAGCCATTAATGTCTAAACTGCTGGCAACAAAAGTGAGTACACTCCTAAGCGAAAATGTTCAAATTGGGCCCAATTAGTCATTTTCCCTCCCTGGTGTCATGTGACTCGTTAGTGTTACAAGGTCTCAGGTCTGAATGGGGAGCAGGTGTGTTAAATTTGGTGTTATCGCTCTCACACTCCCTCATACTGTTCACTGGAAGTTCAACATGGCACCTCATGGCAAAGAACTCTCTGAGGATCTGAAAAAAAGAATGGTAGCTCTGAGTGAAGATGGCCTGGGCTATAAGAAGATTGCCAAGACCCTGAAACTGAGCTTCAGCAACAGGACAGGTTCCACTCAGAACAGGCCTCGCCATGGTCGACCAAAAAAGTTGAGTGCATGTGCATGTGCTCAGCGTCATATCCAGAGGTTGTCAGTGGGAAATAGACGTATGAGTACTGCCAGCATTGCTGCAGAGGTTGAAGGGGTGGTGGGTCAGCCTGTCAGTGCTCAGACCACATGCCGCACATTGCATCAAATTGGTCTGCATGGCTGTCGTCCCAGAAGGAAGCCTCTTCTAAATATGATGCACAAGAAAGCCCGCAAACAGTTTGCTAAAGACAAGCAGACTAAGGACATGGATTACTGGAACCATGTCTTGTGGTCTGATGAGACCAAGACAAACTTATTTGGTTCAGATTTTGTCAAGCGTGTGTTGCGGCAACCAGGTGAGGAGCACAAAAAGAAGTGTGTCTTGACTACAGTCACGCATAGTGGTGGGAGTGTCACGGTCTGGGGCTGCATGAGTGCTGGGGAGTTCATTGAGGGAACGATGATCCCCCTCCCTTCAGAGACTGGGCCGCAGGGCAGTCTTCCAACATGATAATGACCCCAAACACACCTCCATGATGACCACTGCCTTGCTAAAGAAGCTGAGGGTAAAGGTGATGGACTGGCCAAGCATGTCTCCAGACCTAAATTGTATTGAGCATCTGGGGGACATCCTCAAACGGAAGGTGGAGGAGCGCAAGGTCTCTAACATCTACCAGCTCTGTAATGTCGTCATGGAGGAGTGGAAGAGGACTCCAGTGGCAACCTGTGAAGCTCTGGTGAACTCCATGCCCAAGAGGGTTAAGGCAGTGCTGGAAAATAATTGTGGCCACACAAAAACTTGACACTTTATGCCCAATTTGGACATTTTCACTTAGGGGTGTGCTCACTTTTGTTGCCAGCGGTTTAGACATTAATGGCTGCGTGATGTGTTATTTTGAGGGGATGGCAAATTTACACTGTTATACAAGCTGTACACTTACTATTTTACATTGTAGCAAAGTGTCATTTCTCCAGTTTTACACTTGAAAAGATATAATCAAATATTTACAACAATGTGTGGGGTATACTCACTTTTGTGAGATACTGTATTTTTTTAATTGTTCCAGGCAGTAAAAATTTGAGAATCTATTAGTAGACTTTTTGAAAATTTCTTGAGCTGTGTAATTCACCCAAGTTGTGCAAGTTTCAAGAGTCTGTTGCTACCTTACCGAAATGGAGACCAGTAGCAGTCTATAATAGAAGGAGAAATAGATCCACGTCTAAAGTGGTACCGCCTGCATTGGAAAATAAGCAGCAAATTAGGTATTGAAAACTTGCTAACACACAGAGGAGGTTTTTACCTTAAAGTCATATGTGTAGTTGGTGTAAGGCATCAGATTGCTGTCATAGGCGCTCTTCAGCTGGAAGCTGTGTGAGATGCTTCCATCAGAGTTGCCGTTTTTGCCGTTGCAGTTGAAGTTGGTCAGACATTCATTATATCGTAGCTCCTTGAAGTCCTTGTGGTTCTCGGCCACTCCTCCGTTGCTCAGGTATTCCACCACACCTGGATCATACAAAGGTAAAATTTTGTTGTAAAGGTGCACCATGACATTAATGGAGAACATCCATCCTATTTTATAAAACCCTGTCTGTGTTTATCTTTATGCATATACAGTATAGTGTCCAGCTGCATCATTTATGAGACTAAACACTACATTAGTTTGGGAGAATCACACTGTGCAAATAACATTATTTCATACAGATTTATCCAACAATGACACCATAAAACAAACGCACAACTAAATTTGGTGCAACATAAATTGAAGAGGACTGAGAGACTGAGTGTGAGACTAAAATGTTAAAAAAAGACTCCTGGAAAGTGAGACAATCCCACCGGAGTCGGGCAGCGAGTTGAGGTCAGCACACATGACGATGGGGATGGAGGATGGGTCGGAGGAGGTCGGTGAACCATTCGCAGCAGAGCCTGAGGCCCTCTCAGCGATGCTCTTCAGCTCCGACAAGAACATCATAGTTTGGATCAACTTGACGTCCGAGTACTCTGGATCCCAGTGCATGTGGGCGTTGGCCACCAGTATCAGCTGCCTCTCCTGTGGTGGTTTCATGCCTGAAAACAAAGACGAAAAAAAAGAGGTCAAATGTTTAAAAACTGTTTAGGTGAGATAAAATAAACCTACAAGGGATTATAGAAATGTCATAACCTAAACCACAAGCAAACAAACAAATTACAAGAGTGAAAACTTTTTATTAAAACCCCCAAACCACCAAATTAAACCTGACCATGGACTTATTTTGGTTACAGAAAAGTACAAAGCTCTGATGTAACTTGAGAAACTAAAGAAGTGCTGAGAAAGTAAAATCACATAATAAAAAGGAAGAGAGAGATTTACAGAGCATGAGTGAACTAGAGTTACTGTCCTGCAGTTACACTTCTGTCGACCAGTCAAGTTGCAGTTTACGTCCATGTCTGTCCAGACTCATAAAATATGTAGTGACCACTTGCATAAAAATGTATAAAGTGTATTTTATGGCCAAATGTGTAGTTTTCACTATATTGATGATACATGACTTGAATATACATTGTTAATGATAGATAGATAGATAGATGGACAGATGTATTGATAGATAGATAGTTGTTGAGGAAAGCCTGTACCGCGCTAGTTATTGTTTATTCATTGTGCCGCCCCACTCAGTGACCTTAGACAAAAGCATCGCCTATTCAGTGTTTGACCAACAGTGAAATATGGTCACAATCTCCCATTTTTGTCATCACTTCATCGCGGTCTCCCATGAAACTTCTGCGTGAAATTTTGTTATAATTACTGCAATTACTGCTTGAGTTAGTTGAACGTGTATGTTAAGGTCGTTTTGATATCAGTGACATTTAACCTTTGACAACTAAAATTTAATCCGTTCGTCCTTGAGCCCAAGTGGACGTTTGTGATCAATTTTAAGAAATTTTTGAGATTCTCGGAGATTAGGTCTGGGGTGTTTCGTCAACGTAATCGATTACGTAAATACGTCGACTCGCATTACATGCCTTCAAGTATCGCTGCATGCGGTTTTAGCAGGGATTCCCCGGGATGAGCTCCAGACAAGACCGCGCTTTCGCTTTCTGTTTGGGAGTATTAATAGCTTCACTGCAGCACAACTGATGCTGATACTGATTAAGTATCCCGGAGCACTGACAAATTGTGTTTACTTTCTGTCCCCACACAAGCACGGTACATTATCAGCACGAGGACACGTGGTCCGTTAAGATGTATTTCTTCGTCGCCTTCATGTTAAAAGTAATTTCTGCCACACTGCTGCCATGGTAACGTTTATCATTTTATTAATATTATTATGTTATTTTCTTTGCCCCACACTGATGCAGAAATAATTTAATTATCCTACTGTATATTACTCAATATTGAAATAAATCCATGTCAAAAACATTTAAAGTTTTAAGTAGCCTAATTAATGTCTTATTGTTATATCACAACATATCAGTGAGGAGGAAATTGGATTCATTTTAAGATATGTTGCTATTCTCATTATTCGAATGTGCTTCATCAGCATGATTGAATAAAATATTGATTTATTGATTAGACATGTTTTTGATATTTATTTTGGATAAATTGGTATGATAATTGAGTAAAAGGCAACTTTTTTTTCATTTAGAATACACAAAATTAGTCGTTAGATATCAACTAATCAAAAAATAATCGTTATGTACAGCCCTATCTGAGACATCACAAGAATGAGATGGAGGGACATAAAATAGAAAACCCCCGGAGGCAGTTCTACTGAACATGTACGGCCACGGTTAAATACATGGAGCAAAGCATTGTTGCGTGTCACTAACTACAAAGTTTAATCAATGGACTGACAAATACTCATACATTCAAACCACAACAAAAGATATTCGTGAAACAGATGAAGTATATTTTCATAACCAACCCATATATTCTGTACATTTATTTATATATAACATACTGATCCCTCCACTGAATGACATCTAGTGGATTCTGTTGACTTTTAATCACAGTCACTAGTGACACCTAGTGGCAAAAATACATTTTCCTGTATTACTTTTATTTACTTGGCAAACCCATAATTTTGGATTTCTGGTTAGAAGCTGACTGCAATGTTGTTCATTTATTTTTGGCTACACTATATTGCAACAGTGCCACCGAGGATCCATATATATATTGTGCATTAATGAAAAACCTGTGTATGGTCTTTTTAACGGTTGAACTTAAGAAGTACAAATGTGTGGGGGTCAGTTCACATGTATAGTAAATATTTCCTTGATTGATAAATCTACATGTGCCGAAACTATTATTTGGTTTATTGTTCAACAGAAAACCATTTTGATTATCGATTTATCATGAATTTATCAGCTTCTGAATCGCATTTCTTGTGTTACATCATTGGAAATTGAATATCTTTTGATGGTGGGACGTTGACTGGAAAAACAAGCAATGGAGACGTTGACCCGAAGGTCTGTGAACTTTTTCACTTGTTTCTGGGAAGCTGGAAGCACTTGGAGGCCTGAAAAGTGTTGCACTGGATTACGGTACAACAAGACAAGGGAGTGTGTGTCTGTTCTTACCATCAGAGAACATGTCCTTGTTGACCTCTAGCAGCACGGCCACCCCGATGTTGTCTTTGGTCATCACTCTGTTCAGCATGACCTCTGAGCCCTCAGAGTTCGCCATGGCCACCTGGTTGAACTCCACAGTGTGTTTCTGGACCAAAGTGAACCTGCAAAAACATCCACAAAGCGGCATAAAAATCAATGCAGTACTTTGAAAACTCAGTTAAATTTATGATGTAAACACATGAATGAAAAGTCAGTTTCGCATCAACTTCTGTAAAGCTCCACCGCTCTAAATGTCACTTAGGTCAAACAGAAAACATTCTCGGAAATCCAAACAATACAACAACCTACACACAAATGTACTCAATAAGGCATGTTCTGTAAAGTGTAAAAAGTAAAACTCACTTCTCTGTCTTGAAGAACACAGCACAGCCGTCAACATGTTTCCTCTCCTGCTCAGAAACCAGTTTGGCACGAGACTTTGGACAGAAGTAGCCATCGTAGCCACGCTCCTTTAGCGTTTCCAGAAACAAGGTGTAGTACTGCTCTGTCTCCACCTCCTACAGAGACAAACAACGAAAGAAATGCCATCAAAAAAAAAGTCAATGAAATCTATGTATGAAAGTGTTACTAACTGTGACACTAGAGTGAGAGCAACTATCAGCCAAATATAAATAGCACATATAAAATCCCCAGTTCACCAGATGAGGTTACTGCATCTTGATGCCTTAACATAAAAGTAAAAAACAAACAAACTCTCTCTCATGGGAAAGACTAACCAAGGTCAACTGAGATTTGTTAAACATGAATCGCATACCAAGGATGACTGGCTGTTCTCATTTCCACATGTCAGTTCTCTCAACCGGATCTTTCTTCTTTGAATATTCATCATTTAAAAACAATGTTCCTGTTTTTTTCCATACAAAAATCCACAATATCTCTATAACTTTCCATTTCAAAGATGGATTTTGGGTTTTGTCCAAGCCCATGTAGCACATGTTGTAAAGAACTTTCCATTTTGATATAGTTTAGTTAACAGCTTAATAATTCGATTTCCACAAAACCCTGCCCAAAAATAACATCTTATGAGAATAAATAGAAGTGAAGTTGTAAAATATAATAATTGGCAATACTGTTGTTATACATTCATGCCAATAAAGCAGTTTCTCTGTTTTTCTCCCTTTTCCCTGATTTTCGGAACTTCTGAAAATTCAAAAATATTCCCAAATGTCTTTGAAGCATCCTGGTAATTTGTAAGACAGTTAAAGAGACTGGTGAATTTTGGAAGTGATATTAGCAGGAAATAAGGATATTAGCGGGAAAACAAACAAACTAAACTGAGGACAGGTAATCAGTAATGTTTACCTCTTTATCTATTTGACAATGACTTGCTTGTGTTGAAGGGGAATGGTTGGATACTCTGGACTTACTTGAGGACTTGATAGCCGCTGCTCTCCACAGAGCACAAATAATTACGGCACTGACGCGACTAAACGGCTCAATAAATCAGCCTCATGCTCTACTAAAACGGACGTTCTGAGTGAATCATCCTCGCTTGGCTGTTAGAAGTCACTGTATAGGCAGGTGGTGGGTCACAAGTGAGATTGAGCAAGAATGTAAACTGCTACAATCACATCCAGTCAAAATCAAGTACATTTTAGCTTTAAAAAAAGCAAACACTCTCTCTTCTACTCTAAAAAACTTGTAAAAGTTGTTTGGTCCAGTGACACATTCATTTAGCCATGCCAGCGTCACGGCATGGCAGAGCATCCCCGCAAAATTAGATGAAGGCCAATCAGGTAAAGTTATGTAACGTTAACCTATAATTTGAATTTAAGTTAAATAGGCTACAGCTGTTTAGCGCATGGAAGCCGTTGCCATGGTAACTATCCATAGAGCACCTGCGATTTACTCACAGAGCGCTTGTCTCCTGTCTATTCACCTGAGAAGAGCAGAGCAACCCCGCGGGGCCGAGCGACTACGTTGTGATTTTAAGAACATTCCTCAGATCGACATCTTCCCCATTACTAATCAGCATGCAGTGTGTAGCTATCCACTTCGCTATGGCATTTGATTGCTTGTCCTGCTTTTGTTTATCTGCTTCTCCCAGACTCTGCATCCAGCGTAGTCTGCCGAAGCCTCCCTCTGCTGCTAGTTTGGGTGGGTGATTTGAGCCATGGTTTGAGTGTATGTGTATTCAGAGCCAGTGAGCAGCAGACTTTCAAATTCATCATTTACCTGCAGGCTGATGATGTCGGCGTCACAGCTGGTGATTTCCTCCATGATGCCTTTCTTCCGATACTCCCAGTTGAGGGCCCATGATGGACAGTAGCCGTATAGCTGTCGCGTGGCGTACTTATCACACAGCACGTTGTAGCACATGACCGTGAACACAGCTGCAGGAGAGGACGGAGAGGAGAAGAGAAGTTGACCACCAAACAGAATCCTCAGAAATAAGCACAGCAATAATCAAAGCCAACACAGGGAAGTTTCTACATAAATCAGTGTTTTGGAGGTACAATGGAAACCACCTCCCATCAAAAGAAAATGTCTTTTACAGGCAAGTCCAAATAATCCAAATGCCAGAGTCCAGAGTTCAATAAAAACACCACTCTAATGTCTGTACATTAGATGGAACTGGATTTCGTTTTAAACCCATTTTACCTACAGTGTGATATGAAATAGAGAAAATAAAGGCTTATCCAAGAAAAAAAACATTGTTTTATTTATTAAATCATTCATTTTTGACCTTAAAAAAAAAAAATCTTCTGCGCCTTCCCCTTGTTTTATCAGCATGTTTCTCATTTTTGGCTCCGTGTAAACGTATGAAAGGACTGCCCCCACAACTGAAACATACACAAGGGCCATTTTTATATTTTGGACATGCAAACAGCTTTTTGTCCGCTTTTTTCACCTGTTGTACTGTTGTACTTCCAGGTATTTCTATTTGTAAGTATTGTGATGATGAGTGTCTCCCCTGTAATGTACAGTGCTCTGAAAAAGAGCAACATCCCAGGAACAATTAAGTCTAACTAACTAACTAACTAACTAACTAACTAATTAGTGTTGTTTAAATGGGCTTTATAAATAAAGGATGAGGCTGTGAGTAAGTTTCATCCTACTTGGCAACTAAGTGAAACTCTACACCCTCTTACATCAATGCTTTTTAGCATTCTTCCCAAAAAATGGGATTATCAGACAGTCTAGTATTCGTGTTTTTAATTATAACATTTAATTCCAGTTCCCATTTTTCCTTAATATAGTCTGTGATTTGTGGAGCGTCAGATGTCAGCCTTTTGTATATGTGAGATATGTGTGGTTTTTTTGGCAAGTGCTTCTCCAGTACAGTGAGAAAATATTCTATTTAGTATGGGCCTTTGCTGACCATCTCCTGTTCTTTATGGTTCGTGATATAGTGTCTTATCTGGAAGTACCTATAGAGGGAGGTTAAATTGTTCTTGGAAATTGGAAAAAGATTTGAATACTGTTGCTGGTGATTTTAATATTTCAGACAATCCATCTGACATTGGTAGTTGATTGGTGCTATTTCCTCTTCTACCACCTCAGGTTTCTCTTGAGTTAACTTGAGAGCCATTAGTGGTTTCTGACCACCAGGTTGGGAACCACTGGTTTAAGAGACAACATGCTTTACTAAAATTGCTATCAGTAAACAAATCACTGACCATCACAGTTTCATTTGTGCAGAAAGAGAAACAGTGTTTCAGTAAGTGGAGATACGATGCCACAATTGGAGATTTAAGTTGATGAAAGAAGTGACATTTCATATAAAAATCTAGCCTGATGCAGCTTAAGTGAAAACAAATATGCATCTCACCTAGACACACACAATCTCTACTCCAACGGAAAGTTGAAGGTATAACCTGCAGTCACTCTGACCCTGATGAACGTACCTGTGGGAATCATTTGGTCTCGCTCTTTCAGAGTGATCCAAGGTCTTTGAGGGAGCTGTTCTGGGTGCACTGGAAACAGGGCAGTGCAGGGAGAAATTAAGGATAAGCGTCTTTGTGACAAAACACAATGGTACACCTGCTATGATATACCAGCGTTGCTCAGGTTTACAATAAACTGCTGTTTAAATATGCATGAGTTCCAATAAATGGTTGTGTGGTAAGGTGAAGCGACTCAGCCATTTACCTGCTAGATTGTCAAGCATGTAGTTCAAAAGCTTTCTGGTTCCGTCCGGCTCCTGGTACAGATTGAGGATGTCTTGGGACAAAGGGTTTCCTGCAAAATGACCAGATAATAAATTTTAAACTATATATAAAAATGGAAAGCTGTAAACTCACACGTTTGCCTTAATTTACCAGCCACTTCAGTTTTAAGTATCCACAATAGTGGGATAGTGGAAATCTAAAACTGTCAGAATTTAATTTAAACTATACAACTGAGTTCTTGGTCTGAATGGTAGTAATAAAAGAAAAGACTCACCTTTGAGCCCCAGGGTTTGTAGCTGGAAAAGCCTCCCAAGTTCATAAGGCAGAACTCGTAAAAGATTGTTGTTTAAAAGCAATTCCCTGCAAAAAAGAAATAGGACAAAAATCTCAGTATTTTGTGTCTAAGTCTTTTCTTTCTCTCACAAACTTTCTCCTACAGCGCGGTAATTCCTTGTCAAAACCTCTTCGACCACTTTGTCATTTGTTGTCACTTCAGTTACGTCTTCCCTATCGTTGCTTGTCATCTTCGACGTTGTTTGTTTTGAAGCGAGCTGCTTTTGTGAGCCTCGCAGGATAGCTATTCTCTCCCACACATTTTATAATCTTCCTCTTTCTCCTGAGTGTTTGATCACCGTGTTTTAATCATCATGTTTTTGAGAACTTTTCTTCTATGCTTTGGGATTGTTTGGAACGTAATCCCTTGAATGAGCCCAAAGAATAATTCATTTTTCAAAATATGCACTGTTAATTTAAGTGAAAGCTTAAAAACAAATTAAGTCATAACAAGATTCAGTCCTGTGTGTAAACTTCAAACAGGTGGACAAATGTCAGCAAATAGGCTAACTGGATTATCCAAACACTGCATGCTTTCAAAGCACAGACAAATTATATAACATTTATTGTTATTATTTATTACATTCGACCATGCACACATTTCATCTGAAATTCATACATGGTTTCAATGCTACAGTCAGTGTTTACAGTTTGAATTGCATCTTTGTCATTTATTTCAAAGAATATTTGCACAAGTCTGTCTTAAAATAATGATGGCTCCTCCTGTTCATTTAGAGATCCTTTGCTAATGTGCTTGCAATGTAAGTGATCAGAGACAAAATCCAGTGTACTTGCTCTGCAGTTTATAGCAAACTATATTGAATTTCCAGAAAATAAACTACGTAACAACATAGATCCCTACTGCGATGCAATATTACATACTGTGTACTGTGATTGTATCTTACAATATATTTACCCATCCACTAAAGCTCTGTGACAAAACCTAATGGTATGTAAGTTTTTCTTTCCATATTTAAAAAGCCTGTTTTGAGTATCCAGCATATACCATCTCTTATTGGAGACCAGGGCTGCATGATTAATCAAATCACAATCGCGATGTTGTCATGTCATAATCGCAAAAAGTGTGCGACTTAATAAAACAGAAAAGGTGTGTGCGCTGCAGTCTGCTCATTATCTCCGCCCACACTGGGCTCTAGCATGTGCCTCTATAAACAGATAAGCCTACGAGCAATCAGAAAAATGATTTATGAGCAGAGCAACTTTTAAGACAACAACCTACCAAAACCCCCTTCCCCGCCCCGCTGCTAACCGTTCAAAACATAGTCAGACTGGTCACCGGAGCAACGAGAGAAATGCCGGTGCTCCGGTCGCTCTGTGACAGAGACAGACAGACGTCATCGGCAGCTGAAGCGGTAAGACAGAAGAAAACAGGGACAAGATAAGGAAGGCTTGGTTTTGGCTTGCTGGCCATCTAATGTTAGCTGTGGTGGTGTCTTTAGTTGTTCAACATGTTCAACTTTTCATAAAGCCGACGTGCTTGTCAGTCACTTTTCGTCAACCGACCACAGCCTGGATGGGGCGGGGGGGGGGGGGCATTAAAAATATTTTGACATAGTACTACAGCAAACTTTCGAATGTTGAACAATATGATTATTGACAAGTTAGTACTTGGCATTAACCAATTAGATACACATGTAGTGCCTTTTGCTTGCACGATGATTTAAAGAATAAAAACAACCCACAGAAATGAAACTGGATTTAATGTTCAACTAGTAGTAAAATAGTATACTATTATATGAAATTATAATGAATATAGTAATGAATATATTATTGTTATACTAACAGTAAACTATTAACTGAACATTATACACTTTATTTAATGTTATAATATTATACTAATACACTCATGTACAGTTCCTCCTCCAGGTTGTGGATAGTGTTTCTGCAGTGGACAGATGTGAATTTAGCAAAAGGATGTGTGGTGTATGGTTGTGTCAGGATGTCATTGTGCCAATACTTGCTCCTTCTAGCCGCCTCCTCCGTAGAGCAACACGCTCCCCTTGTTCTATTTTACATCTGTTTTACTACTTATTGTTATAAATATTGTTTATCGTAACTTTGTTCAAGTTGAGAAATTCACATTTCAAAATGTCAGTGTTTGTGCATTTTCCTTGAAAATTAAGCAAGTAGAGTCATAATACCATTTGTTCCATTATAATTGACATGCACCTGCAAATCGCAATATTGTCCACTATAATTGCAATATGACTCTTTCTCAAAATCGTGCATTCCTAATGGAGACACAGTTAAAGGATGAACACCGTGTATTTCATGCAGGCTGCTGCTGTAATGAAGCTCGCCGTTCTAATAAATTCAGTCTGCCCATGTTTTCACTGCACTGTGTGCACTGATGTTCCTAAAAGTATCTCAGGACTCTCCTGACCAGGACCAACAAAAATGATTTTTGGACAGCATACCTGAGAGAGACCATGTTGCCCAGTTCGGCGGGTAGGCTGCGGAGCTTGTTTGATGACAGGTTCAGGTAGACCAGGTTGGGCAGCTTGGCGATGTCCGGCGGGATTCGGGTCAGGTTGTTGTCATTGATGTGCAGCGCCGTCAGGTGGGTGAGCGTCCATAACGAGGTGCTCAGACTCCTCACCCGCCCTGTGTCAAAACAAACACAGGTAACAGTTACAACAGATGGTCTTTACAAAGATGTATCACTTTGAGATCACATTAGAAAAACACTTGATTGTATATCTGAGCTTTGTGATCAATCAAACCAAGGGGAAAAAAACTTTGTTAACAAGACTTCTGTTGAAAACTGATGTCAATATTGATATTGTTTGATTTGTTGTTTGCTTTAAACCATTTCTTTTCAGGCTGGAAATTCACACAAAACAGCACTTAGACCATCATGTCACACTAAAACCAGACTAACTGAATTCAACAGAATGACCCAATATTAATAGAGGACTCTGGGGCCCATTACTGCAGTGTAATAAAGAATTTACAGAAAAAAAAGACAGCTGAATTAAACCAGATGAAAAAACAAACCATTCATTTCTAGACTGTTCTTCTGTAGCTTCGATCAGGAAGAAACCTACATCATTTCACTGACTGACCCATATTTAATAAGTATCGATAAAAGTTTAAATAAAATAAAACAGAAACCTGATGACCACCTGGTTGCATGTTATTAACTTTTAATCAGGCAGAGAAAGTTTGTTGACCATTAATACTGTTTTCAGTTTCACATTCATCCAGCTATGAACTCCTAACCCAAGAAGCCCTGTGATTCTGTCCGAAGTTGTCAAGAGACATCTGAGGGTTTGGGGTCACATCTTAATTATGAGTCCTTTAACCAACAGTATCATGTCAGGAAATGTGTCTTTTCAGCTGGGCAGATTAATTATTACTATTGACTCATTTTTATGATTAACTAACTAATTGTTTGGTATATAAAATGTCAGAAAATAACAAAAAATCTTTCCCATCTTTATTTCCCAATAAATCAGTTTCGCTTGATTATCAAAACTGTTGCAGATTAATTTTATCTTGATTAATGGCTTAATCGTTTTTAGCTCCACTTTACTAGTGCTACTTTCTGCAACGGCAGAAATGAGAAATTACAGATCAGCTTTAGTTTAGTTTGCACACAGTGAATACAGTGCAAAACACGTAGGAGACCAGTATGAGAACTGCCATACTGGTTTTTAAACACATTTTCTGACATACTGTTCTATTTTGACTCTCACCGGGATGTTGACGTAAAGTATTTTTTCAATTGTATTATTTTCATCTGGTACACTAACAGCAACAATATTTTGCTAATTTGTTAATGTTGTAATAGTGCACAGAATGTATTGTAGTGGTTTTTAATCCTGTGGCTCAGGACTCTTCTGGTTTACTTCTATTTGTTTAGGTGCAGATTTACACCTGAGCTTCAAGGCCTCAGCTGGAGTGTTTTTATGGAAGCAGACCCAGAGGGAGTTGGTTATACTGACCAGATATCTCCAGCTCGGCCCAGTAAGACTTTTTCCCATTGGCCGCATCCTCGGCTGACATGATGGTGTAACATCTGCGGGGATCTGGAGGATCATATTTTTCCTTTGGCATACCTGTTAATCTAAAAAACAAAGCAAAGAACAGAGATTTTACTTTAAATTCACACACCAAGAAACAGTCATTAGCTGAAACTGAGGTGGCAGCTACTTATCCTGCAAAAAGCAGGACGACTCTATAGACAAATAATCAAACAAATAATAAAAGAATGAATAAAACGCCATAAAAGGTGTTACAGTTCTCATAGTTAAGGCTTCCTTCTGGAGTTTTAGACCTGTAGCAGCCATATGGAGCTTTTTTTTCTATGAGTGAATACCTGTTTTGTTTATCTTGCGCATCTCACATGAGGATGCATGCAGGTGACGAGAAACACAACCCTACTGGCGGTGTCACTATTCGTGTCACTAACACGCCAGGATACGCTTCAATGTGGCAGCACAAGTAAAGAAGACAGCAGGTTAGATAACACATATGTAAACAAGGCTGGATTTTAAATACTTTCTAAAATGTTGGATTTCCAAATGTTTAATGATGAGGGAAATGCACTCAGCGTGTTTGTTAGACCTCAATGATGCACACAGTGTGTTTCGGTGGGTAACCCTGAATGTAACAACTTCGGTTTTGTTTATGAGACATCTCCACGGGGCTCCTTTAAATAAAGGAATAAAGGTAACAAGGATCAGGTAGAAATGGTAAAATAATTCTAACCATTCTAAAGCTTAATAAAAAAAGACAATTACAATTAAAAAATACAAATACAAAGACAATTAATAAATAACTTTTAAATTCATTTAAAACTAGATATAAATAAATAAAATTGTGATACTTGGTAAGTGATAAAAAATATTTTTGGATTCTGTATTAAATAATATGTTTGTTTGTTTCTAGGTAAATCTTTTTTTTTTGATCAACCTGCCAATTATTTTCTTGATTATTATACTGATAACTGATTTAGTCTGTAAAATGTAATAAAAATGTCCATCACAGTTTTCCAGAATCATAAACATCTTCAAATTGCCTATTTTGTCCAACTAACAGTCAAACCCCCAAATATATTTAATTTACAGTGACAGAGAAAAGCCTCACATTGGAGAAGTTGGAAGTTATTAATAAAGTGTTTCTGATTAGTATTCTGTCGAACAACTAATTGAACAATCAACTAATTCCTTCCTCTCCTAACTGTGGTGTGTTTTAAAATATACTGTGTGTTTTAATTTGGATCTGTGCTTTTCTCTACAGCAAATACTATTCTTTGCGAGTCATCCAGCACCAAGAAATACAACTGAGTTCTTGCATAAAAAACTGAGTTCAGATGAGTGTGAAACGGACCCATGTTTCTTCTCACACAGATCAGTAACATCCACCAACAGTGATCAGTGGCTTAGATGTCACATTTTTTTCTCCAAGCCCCCAAAATTCTACAGCCACGTGCAAAATTCTTCCCAACGTACACATCAACCACATAAATGACTGTCTGCCTTTTCAAGTGGCTGGAGGAGTTAAGCACCTCAGCAGCCTCAGACAAAGTTTACCGGCATGCGGCTGCTGGGTGGAGGTGATTTTCCACTCCAAAACCACAGAGAAAACACCTGGAGGACAGTTACGACACGCTGCAATGAAAACCGGCGTCTATATAAAGAGCTGAGGCGCTGATGTCATACGTTTAATCATCAATATGATGGTATTCAGCCCGTGATTTTAGGAATTAATTTGGACAGTGTAAGCTTAATCAAGGTAGAGAACTAATTCTGTGAGACGATCAGAAAAATAAACTTTTCATCTACACAGCAGCTGGTTGAATTTAAAAATTGATGCCAACACTTTCAATATTAACAAACAGCTGGAACTTTAGTGCTGAATCCAGACCTCCACTCCAACAGCAGAGTCTCAAATAAGAGTCACAATCAACACTCAACACATGCTGGGCATTCATCAGGTCCTATGTGATCTCAGCCCTCAATAGCTTCATGCAAAGTTCATTATTCTGAATTAATTTTGTCTGTAATCTCTGAAGAGTGCTACAAGACGCGTTTCTGGTCTGAATCGGGACTTTGGCTGACTTCTCAAACTTTTTCTTGCCAAACATTTTCAGTTTTAATAATGCATGGCTGAGTTGTTTGTTTGATATATGAGTTGATACGTTGTCTTTAATAGGACTTTCAGTGAAATCATATCATGATGAGCATCAACAGATGTTACTAATTTAAATATCTGAACTAATAATTTCAGATAGAGAATTTATTAGTCCCAATGGAAATTAAAGTGCCAATGCAGCATGACATTGTACTAATAAACCAAGCTACCAAATATAAACCAACAAACTTTGGGGCTTGTACAGTGTATAACAGTGGGACTCAGTTCAGTTCACTGAACATCAGTTTGACCATTTTACATGTAGCTTTGTACACATTTGGCTCACATTACTGGAGATTTATTCTTATTGAGATTGTGCTACAGATTTAAACCATATCGCCAAGCTTAACCAGAAAGAAAAACTACTTAAAGAGCTTCCACCTGTATATCCCAGTTGTTGAACTTTAAAGGGCAGAGGACAGAAATAAATCTGACCAAGCAAAGCATGCGCATTTTAGCCTTCAACAAGCTTTCATCTAAAGCTTTAACTAAACGGAAGCAGGTCTGGAAACTTCTTTGCAATTTTGTCTACAGCCCTATGCTTTAAAAAACAGAAACCAAAAAAAAAGGGGATGTATGTAATATTACTCTTTGGGAAAGCATGTTAAGACATTATAATAAAAGATACATTGCTGTTATTAACACACTTTGTGTAGCCTAAACATAATGAATGTATTCAAAAAGAAACATATACTGCTAAGGCGAGATAAATTTGTATAATATCTATGTTATGATATAAGACAAGCTACCACCTTAGAGTTCGATTAACGCAATCAATTAAAAGGCTTAAAAGTTCATGTTAAGTGACAAGGTGTCCTGAGTGTTCTTGCTGCATACAATGAAAAATAAATGCCTTTGGTTATCTTATCAGCTTTACTAAATTTTCCTCAGAACACCATGAGTAATGCTTGAAAGCAGTATGCACATGCGGGGAAAAAAAGTTACTCAGTCAGAGATATAAGAATTTCATATGTGGTGAACAACCCATTAGCAACCATACAATGCTGTCCTTTAGAAGCTGCAGGAAGTCTTCTCAGAAAGCACCCAGCTTGCAGCAGGAGCGGGCAGGTTATTAAAACTCCCCTGCTGTCAGTCTGCTGCCCATACAGGTCAGCTAAACATGCATGCCTCAGGGACACATATAGTACAGGTGTAATATTGCATGACCTGTTATTATCCACTAACTTCTGAACACCATGCATCACATGAGCTAAAGAAGTGTGCAAAAGGGGAAAAGAGCTGAGTGCATGATTTTATGCTTCCAGCCGCCACGAGGTTAGCTGGGGGTGAACAAGTTTGGATAAGACTTACATAACCTGTTTACAAGCGACTGGGTCACAAGTAAGCGGCAACAGCGGTTGCAGACAGATATACGGCCTGCTGGCATTGGTTCATATCATAACCATATGGAGAAAGGCACGAAACGAAAGTTGCAGCGGAGACTTTCATCACATGCCTGAGATGATGTCAACATTTCTCCTGTGGCTGTCACAGATAACCTAAATATTACAGTAATCCCTGAATCTGTTGCTTTGGAAACTGTGGAGTTATTATTTTAACAAGGCGGGAGTTTTTGTAAATGGAAACAATGTGGCGATGGCAACTCCGCAAACAGCTGAGAGGCGAGTATCCAAACATAGCTTTAATGTCAAAAGTGACAAGCACGTAACGTTACACAGACGGGCCCGTTCAGGAGAAGTTCGGCCCACCGCTCCCCAGCTGTCACACCTGACGACGAGGTAAACACGCCCTCTGGATGTGTCTACTTCTGCATTTCAAAATGTCAAAACTATTAAAATATCGTCGAAACGGAGCATGGACATGTGAACCGCCCGGCGAGCTTGAAGCACGGCGCTGGATTTGTTTGGCTAGCGGCTGCAGGGCGCACGCCGCCCGGGCTCACCGAGGCGGACTGCCGGGGAGACGGAGTTTGTGCATATGGAAGCGGATTTAGCTTACGATTTAACCCGAGACAGCCTAGACAGGGTGTCCGCAGCATAAGAGCAAAGTCGGCATTGACATTACCTTCATTCGGGGGCAGTAGAAGACGATTTATAGAGGGAATTGGTAGAGACATGCAGACACGGCTGTTGAACCCGTTTAGACCCTGAACGTCTCGGAAACAGAAGGAAGAACAACAAACGCGGCTTCCGCTCGTATCCGTCCGCACACAGCAGGCACCCCCGTAGTTTTTCTGTCATCAAGTCACGGGAAAATGTTTCTAAACCGACTTTTAACATTAAAAATGAAATAAAACACAAGACGCTGTTAAAAAAAGCCGTAGTTTAGTATACTATGAATCATGTTGTGAATAAAGCGGTTTTTTAACAAACTACAATTAAATCGCAGTTTAGTATAATATAGAGAGCTACATAGAGTGCAGAGTATCAGTTCATGTTTAATTTAAATATTTATAAGCCTCTTGAAAATTCGGCATGCCGTTATTCCAGCAACGACATTTTCTTGTTCAATCAAATTTTAGTTTAATGAATTTCTCTAGATTCTGGACATGACTAAATGGCCAAGTCAAATATTTAATAAAACAGGGGAAGATTGGTAGTATATCAAACACGTGATCAACAATCCTATATTTAAGTAGTATTCAATGTGCGTTTGAGTATTTACTAATAGGTTAGGTAATTTATAGGTTGCAGGGTTTCATTTGCCATGTGGAACTGTTCAGTGTGGCTCGTTGTTTTCTGACGGACCGGAGACATTCCCAGATATGGCAACTTGCACGCGGAGTGTGTGGAAAGGTCAGTTGTTTATTATAATTTACTTTCTTCTAACTGGCAGTCAAAAAGCAGGCGATGTGTTTGTTAAGAGAAATACATGCTAATTCTCACCGTCTTCCTGTTTGGTTTCTTGTTTCGGTTAAAGAGGCTTGTTAGTTTGCCTGCGGTTCTGCTCGCTAGCCCTCAAATACATACAGCAAACCACATAGCAAATATGTGTAATTTTAATGTCCACTTGCGTATTAATTAATTCCACAGATGGAGCAACATTATTTAAGAGTGTGTCTGCATTATTGAGATTCTCCGTTTAATTCGGCTATAATGTAATTAACAAGGAAGGTTTTAATTACGGAATTATTTTCGCTCTTTGCTGAGCGTCCTTGAACCAAAACACATCTTGGTGGGTAACGTTAGTGATGAGAAGTGCTAACGAGTTCAAAAAGTCTTAATTAAGGTAAATGAATATGTTGCTTTGTGGATCATATGTATGCCGAATCAGCTGAGTTAACGTAAATGATTCAATTAACATTTGTGCTCCTGTCTATGCTTATAAGAAAAGGCGTGTTTAACTGAAAGATTTCTGAACGCAATTTCGTGCAAAAAAACCCCCAAAGGGTGTAAGGGACTGTATACTGTTGAACACATAAGGTGAAGGACCACAGAGCAGTAACAGAGAGAGCTGTATCTTCAAATCAGTTAAACTTTGCACACTTTGCCTGCCCGGGCCTAACCACAACACTTCTATTTTCCTATTAAAACGTGAATTTGCTTTACATCCTGGTCCTGCACACAGTCAGTGACCAGACACAGATGTACAACCACACAAAAGGGAGGCAGTTTTCCCCTGCAGGTATCCCGAGATCTTTAACTAAACACAAAGGGTTAGATTTACAGACTATACGAGAATGAGGATGATATTTGATGTGCTTTTGATGGTAAAACAGAGCCTTTAATACAGGGGGAATGTTCACACAAGCTTTACATTTGCACGAGCTCGCTGTCACCTTGATAAAATAATATTGACACTGACAGTTTTTCCTCCACAAGCAGTTAGCAAATTATTCCAGTTTCATGCAAATAACATGCGGTCTGCTTCACTTTGCCAGAGATAAGCACTGATCCATACACTTTGCAGAGCGTATAAACTACTCGGTTTATGCTAAATGAAAAGGTATTTTATAATGTCAGAAAACATTTTCAAACTCTGGTTCATGTTGTGTCACACAAAGAGAGAACAGTATCTGTCTGAGTTAAATGGCAGTCATCAGCTGTACCCCGTGTCTGTTTTTGTTTGTTATGCAGCTTTTTTCCCTTTTCCAGTTTTAGCAGGATGCCAGAGGCAGCTGCTGAGAGCCGGTAGCCCCGCCTACAAAGGCGTCTCACAGACTGCACCGAGGAATCTACCTGTCAGGACTTTCGCGGCTGTTAGGTGAGTTTACAAACCTTAGGAAAACCAGCGTTAAAGATCCTCATTAACAGAGGACTTTCTGACTTTTTAGAGCTGTTTGCCAACATCATTTTGCTTCACCATCCCAACAGTTGCCTACTAGAACCAATTTGTTCATGTGAACCATAAAGACTATCGAGATCGATGACCCAAATATTTCTCAGTTTAACATCTCACTTATTGTTTGTCAGGCCACTAAAGAAAGACAAGAAAGAGGACACAGGTAAGGAGGAGAAGATACAAAAGAGGGTCATCGATGACAAAGACAGACATAAGCCTTACGGCAAGACGGCGTGGGCGCCTGTGGATGACGTGTACATTATGAGGTACTACCCCAGGACGATCTATGACCCAGCAGATGCCATTGACATGCTGAAGAAGTTTCAGGCGTTGGATTTCACTCCCCACAAGCAGCCAGTTTACATCGATCTGAGGCTAAACATGAAACTGGAGAAAAAGGTAACATCACCGCAGCTGTGTTCTTCTCTCTTTAATTAGATGGGGAAACTGCAGAGATCTGAAAAGATATGGGGGAGAGGAATGTTGGATGAAGTGCAACACAGGTCCCTGGCCAGACTCAAACAGGATTTAGCTGTGGTTAAACGGTCAGCATCTTAATTATGTTGTGTTATGCTAGAAAAGAAGTGGTTCTTAATACGTGTTGTCCAACCACGTCACAAATCAAAAGTATTTCCTGTTATGAGCTGCCACACTGGAACATGGAACGAATAGGGAGGAAACAAAATATCATTCAACTTAGCTTTCTATAGCTGAGCATTTTTGCTGCTAATATGATTCTCGCATCAAATCCTGAGTTGAGGATCCTCGCACTTGCACGTGGGCAGATTTTCTTCTTAGTAGGATGCAATTTTGTGAACATCTGCCTGTCTAAATGCAGATAAAAACTAGAGTGTGATTGATAAATTGCCCAGGCTCATATGCACTCAGTTATTATTTATTCACAGGTAGCTAAAACGAGTGCAGTCTAATACAACAGTCCTGCAGTATATCCTCCTTCCTGAAGGTGAAAATTTTCAGTTTGTGTTAAAACCGTTTTAGAGATGTCTTTATTCTGTATGGTCACTTTGGAGGATGTAAGTTGTAGTGCTGTTGAACTGTATTACATTGTACAGAGAGGTGTTTCTGTTATTTAACCTACCCTCATTGATATAAATGGGGTGGACAAAATAATAGAAACACCTGTCAGGTCAGGCTATAATTTTAATATAAGTAAATCCAGATTATAAGGCCAAGATTGAAAAATCAAACCCAAATACACCCACATTAAAAATAACAAAAGAGCTCTTCAAATTACTATGGAACACTTGGGCTATATAGCTCAATTGTCACGTCTGTATTGCTATCAATTTTGCATCTGAACATTTGGATTCAACTTCAACGTTTTTAGTCACTGCTGCATCCCAGAATTGACTGGCTGCTTTTCTTTTTTTTTTTAACCATCTAGCTGGATCCTCAGAGTAGAACAGGACATCCCAGTGACGGTTGATCACCTGCCAATGTGTCTGTTAAACGCTAATTATAGCAGTCAGACTTGGCACACTTGTTTTTATTTAGTTTTTTCCCCCCGCTGTTACGCCTCACCTTCACAAATCTGAGTGATATTTAGCGTCAGTCTTTGCAACATGAGCAGTTTTGGTTAATCGGCAACAACAGTGTAACACAAGGGACTGAAAACCTAATGAGTGAGTTTCCTCATTACAAGACTGCAGAGCTGCTTTGGTGTCCAGACAGTCCACATGAGAGAGACTTACTTACTACTTAGTCTTACACTCATCCGTCTGTCTCCACAGAACTAAGCAGAACCAATGTTCCTATGCATAATAAATTAAGAACACTCCAGTGGAAAGTGGTGGTGGAATAGATTTAATAATAGATTATCTAAGCCTGGTGTATGATTGACATCCCTCCTTTTATATAGTGTTTTCTCCCAAATCCTTTATTTGCTGGAGCATAGTCAGTGTAGATAACCAGAGTAATTTAATCGTTTTATTTTTTTCTCCTCACAGAAAAAAGTGGACCCCTTCGTCAGCACGGTGCACTTACCGCACCCCTTCAAGACACAGATGAACAAAGTTTTAGTTTTTACTGAGGTAAAAAAAAAAACAACTTTAGTTCATTTTTTAAAATCTTCCCTTTCAGCCTCACTGAATCTTAATTTAATAGGCAATTGATTGCCTCCTGTTGATGAATTGCTTTAATATTGTTGGAACATGATTCAGATGTGTAGCAGCAGAACCTTTTTAATTTGTCACGTTCGTAATGAATGGTACGGAAGCCCTAAGGCGGCCATCAATTCATATTTTTATTTTACTCCGTTTTCTCGTGATAACGGGATAATTATTTCATGATCTCGAAATAACAAACCATAACTGAATACAGGTATCGGCATGTTCACGATAATTACGTGTCAGTTTGCTGAGTCAGCATTTAGCTCACTTGGTAGAGTGTAGGACTTGCATCCCAGGGATTTAAGGTTCGACCCCCACTCTCTGCAAATTTTTTTATTCTTCTTTTGTGTTTGTTTTTTAATCATTCTCTTCAACAAAGTTGTTATCAAGAGATTCAGGGGAATCCAGTCACACATTTCCCGCCAGGAAATGTGTAGTTAAATGCCTGGGAATGATGGGTGAATGAAGTCCATAGGTTGATGAATGTGGACCAATCGCCGGGATGCGCACACTCCAGCACGTGATTGAGAGCATGTGAATCAGTCATCTTCATAACAAGATCTTTTTTTATTATTTTTTTGAAGTTGGTCTTCCATGAGGATCAAACTCACAATCTTAAGACTAAGTCATGTACCTTACCCACTGAGCTAATCAGTGACCCTAAAACCACCTTGAAATTACCATTAAGAAACATTCTTGCCAACCCCTGTGTTAAACTACTGTTTACAGCAACCTGCTGGACTGTTTTGTTATCTCGAGATCACAAGATAATTATCCCGTTATCACGGGAAAACGGAGTAAAATATGAATCGATGGCTGCTTAGGGCTTCCGTAGAATGGTCTCCTGTAGCGACTGTTTAGATCACAGAAACAGAAAAGAAAGTGGGATTTGATTAATATTCCTGTCGAGCAGCACAGGTTGTGGGTTGTAACTTGGATGCACATGTTAACGACCGTAATGACTGACACTGGTGGGGTCTGCCAGACTTTGCCACACCCAAATCAGATTTAAATGGGTAACGTTGCCTTTGTTTTTCACTGAAGGATGCTAATCAAGCTAAAGTTGCCCAGGAGAACGGAGCTGTGTTTGCTGGAGGAACAGAGCTCATACAGCCGGTGAGTTGGTTAAACAACCTCTCTGGAATACTAGTGCCGTATTAGCTTGTTACAAAAATGTTTTCCAAATCAACTAGTCCAATCTGAGTTAAAAATTAACAAAAGTAAGCATTAAAGGTTTTCTATTATACATTTGAAGACTTTTGTCTGATGCAATTCAGAACAGTAGAGAATAGACCATCAGTTTGTTTGTTTTTAAATGCAAACACTTGCTATTGTGTTTCACATTCACACAGGTAAACATACTGAAACGTCTGAGCTGTGCAGTTAAGGTTGTAATGCTTTGACTTAAACCTTGTCTACACCACACTGGCTAGTTGACACTGACAGAGTGACTGCAGCTGCTGCTTTTGTTGCATGGTCGGTATAGACCACGTAAGGCTTCATGGTGGCGATTTCTGGGGCAGTGTGTATGTTAAGGACTTTATTTTTACCTCAAGAACAATTGGTCACGCACAGTGTTGGGCAAGTGTTACTCAGAATTTGTAATATATTACTAGTTATTATTCCTTTTAAAAAAGTAATAATATTACTTAATACTGTGTGATAAAAGTAAGTAGATACGTTACTCATTATGTTACGTTACTACTGTTACTTTCCAGTGTTTCCCACAGAATGCAGCAGTGTTCATGAGAGAGAGAGAGAGAGGAGTTGCTGCACGAATATATGCACCTCAATACGGCTCCTCAATCAAATGCTATTTTAAATATGCCTAGTAAAAAAAAATAAATAAATAAAAATAAACAATTCATTATGTGGTGACGTTTATAATTATGGGAAACGCTGCTCTCACTACCCCACCCCCACATTTCTTTACATCTCCGGCTGAAAGAAAAACAAATAAAATAGGTATCCCAACTTTTGAACTACTGTTTTTCTGCACATGTAGCCTATTTATAAGAGCAGTATTCAGTACTTTTACAAAACATTATGTTAACGCCACTCTCTCCTGTCGAGTCCAAGCATCAGTTGCAGTAGCTGCCGGAGTTTCATTCTGTAAGTTTCACATTTTTGTGCTGCTTCAGCAGATGCTTCAATAAATTAAATGTAGAATTGTTTGCGATTGAAAGCTTTTTGCAGGTTGCACAGAGTTTAAAATTTCCTTTCTTCCTTTAATTTTTGGCTAACAGCCGACATGAACAACAAAGTCCGGTGCCGCGTAGCTGCTGCACGAACGTGCATTCACGTCAAGGATGGTGCATTCAGTAATGCAGTAACGCAGCCTTACTTGGATTAGTAAGTGTAATAAGATTACTGTAATTAGTTACACTGCTAGTTACTGGGAAAAGTAATAATATTACAGTAACACAGTGAAACACAAGATAAAAACACAAAGCACGAAAAGACAACTTAAATGTGAAAATATAAAATCTGTGGACACAATAATAGAAACATGTTACATCACAGTAGCTGCAATAAACTAATTTGTTGATGCTGATAGTATTTTTGTTTTTGCTTAGACTGTTTAATATCTAAACATATTTCAACTTGATGTGAGTTTTTAAGGCTATAAGTTTCTTTTGTTGTTAAATTAGGGCTGGACGATATGGCCAAAAATGTTATCACGATAAAAAGTTTCACATCTTTTGATATCGATAATTGGTTAATGGTAATGGTTAATTGTGGTTTAAACTCATCTTTATGGTCAACACTTGATGCCAAACAGTGGATCACTTCACAAATCTGAGGTAGAACATTCAAAACAATTATGATAAAATCTTTTTCAACACACATGCATGAGTAAAATTAAGTAAAAGATTTTTTTCAGTCCTTTTTCCTCAACAAAATAACCATCTTAATAAACAATTAAGTCATAATTCCTATATGATTCAAGTGAATAAAATCAAACATTTATTGAATATTTATTGTAAATTATTTGTTATATTGTTATTGAAAAAAATTATATTGCGATAATTATTATTGTTTTATTGTCCAGCCCTATGTTAAAGTAAATTTCTTTGTCTTTGAGTCACCTTCAGCTAATGGTTCACCTGCATTTATGGCAGCACCTACTGTAGATCACATTTACAAAGGAAGCTACACATGCTGCTACACAATTTGTGTTTCTGCCTTAATGAAGATCTGGCAATCGCAATTTTTATAAGTTGGCGTTGGCAACTAAAATAGGTACAAAGAAGCCAGATAGCTGCCATGTTCCCATCATTTGTTTTTTGGCTGCTGAACAGGATCGGAATTTTTTTTCAGAAAATCAAACCGGAAAGACAAATAAATTAGTTACCCATGGTGCACACCTGATAATGTGCACACGCATCAGCTTCAATCTGTCTGTCCATTCATTGTGTGCAGTTCAGGCTCTCTGTCTGTATTTGTATCTAAATGTCATGTCTCCCCGCAGGAGTCTTTAAAGTTTAACCAGATTTTATTCATTTCCAGATCTTAGATGACGAGATTTCAGCAGACTTCTATGTAGCAGTGCCAGATATCCTGCCGAAGCTCGTACCGCTGAAAAACAAATTGAGGAAGAAGTTTCCTAAGAGCAAGAGAGGTAAGCTGAGGGTCAAAACAGAATGTCACCTTAGTGTGTCTTGCCAAATTAAAACTTAACTTGCAAGGTTAACTGAACTAGATTAAATATCTAGAGTGTAAACTTAAGGCTGTCAGTGCTGATCACTTCTTTTCCCTGTCCCACAGGCTCAGTCGGCATCCACATTCCCAAGATGTTGGAGTTGTTTAAAACCGGTCATGAGTACATGGTGGAGAGCGACTGCTACGTCAGGACCCAGATAGCCATGGTATGTCTGAACAAACGGGTGCAGAGCCTAGCACTGAGTGGGATTATTACAGCTGATAGTGATATCTGAGAAAAGCTATGTGAAGGTGTGAATCTCTCTTTCAACAAGAGGAGGCCTTCAATGTCCAGGGAAGAGACCGTTTTACATTTTAAATGCTGCAAGTTAAAGTGGTCAAAGTTAAGAATTAAATCCTGATTAAAAAAGTTTGTATTCCTAACAGGAAACTGGAAAATAAAATCTGTGCTCCCTGTGGAAGACTGTGGGAAATGGGGTGTATTTAGGCATGAAAATCAGCGTTCGCATCGTTTTGTGTCCCCGTGTGTGTGCTTCTACATTTGAGCTTCCACCTGGCTACATTTTGAATTGCCAAAGATCATAAAGTCCTTTTTAAATGGCTGAAAATGATGAAAATACAACCTCACAAGTTCCATTTGGAGGCAGCACATCGTTGTTTTGTGTTGTGAAGTTGTAAAAATGGGGGAAAAAAAACAGGAGATTAACAGAAAATGTAGCTCTGAGACAAACATTTCAACAATAGAAAGAGAAAAACGAAATATTGTATAAAATACATTTTGTGTAGTTACAGTAGTAAGATTTTATCTCATACTATTTTCTCTTCCCTGCACAGCTCGACATGCCCAAAGAACACATCTTTGCCAACCTGCAAACTATCCTGGCTGATGTTTGCTCCCACCAACCAGCCAGTATGGGTATGTTCATCAAAACCAGCCAATCATCACAACACACTAGTTCAAGCACTGACTTAAAATTATTTGACAGCTGCTCTTCTTCTGTCAGCAGCAGCTGACAAACTCTATCCAACTGTTTTCACAACTCTTCAGGATATGATAGCACATAGTTGATTGATTTTTTTTTTTTTTTTTTTTTATTAGTAAAATGGTAGTTGGAAAGAAAACTCTTTCAAAATGTGTCAACTTTTATCTGCTGGCTAGGTTTGATCTCCCTCCCTGCTTCAGTTTACAGCTCTGTAGTTTGTATACTGGTAGAGACTACAGCAACCTTTTTTCCAGGCGTATTGTGTTTTTAACTTTCTTGTTTGTTTTTTTTACCTCATATTTGTAGCCCTTTCCTGTAGTTACTAGACTGTATTTATACATTAGAGCAAACTGGTGGGTGGAACTCATAGCTAGCTGTGCTTCATGTGGATCCAGAGGTGGAGAATTTAGCCCGACTAACTAACTTTGCTGGAAAGAAGGGATAAGGTTTGACTGACTTGCACAATGAAATTACTATAAACTTTACAACCATTCAAGTTAACTTGCAGGTTCCAGGTCTGGAACTTTTACCCACAAAGTTTTTTAAAAACACGTGGATTGATGCATTTAAGGGAACATGTTTTATCCCATTTATTAAATTATCTCTTTGTTGACTGTTCCAGGCATCCACTGCTTTGGTTTCCATTCATTTCTGAACACTATTAAAATCCAAAAGTGTGTAATTCATCAGTGAACATAAACTACATTCGTTTGTGTCAGAATAACGTTATTGCCATGTTTCAAATCAATCTGCATTTAGATTGCACTAATGTAACACTGGCAAAAATAATGCAAACTTTATGATCCCCGTGATGGATCACACAACAGGAGTCTACTAATTGATTTTCATAATGTACACGAATGAATGGAAAGGTAATAGCTGCCTGCAGTGGTGGGACAAATAAATGGAACTATCTGGAACTGTATTGCTTGCATTTAAAGATGATAAGAAAAATGATACATGATTTGTAGTCAAGAAAAACTAAAACCTTTTTAAAACATCGGTACGGCCCTTTAAACACTGAATGAAAATTACCCCGGAGTCGAAGTAAGAAATTCTGGCTGTTCAGTGTGTTTGAGTTAATTCTGATCTTCTGTACATTTGCTTCACTTTGCATACAATAATAAGATGCAGAGCATAATCATCAGCTAATGGACCCTCGTTAGAGGGAGAGGCTTAAATGATCTAAAATCTAATAGATTCTGAGCTTGCTAAATAAAATGTTATTAACAGTTCCCCCACTGAAGTAAACTGCAGAGCTTTCAGAAACACTGATTGCGGACGCTTTAAAACCAGTGGCCCTTTGTGCCCTTATCATATCAAGAACTCTTTACTTTCCCATTTATCTTGGATTTCTCTCTTGAGGCCCATATTGCCACTCAGGCATTTGTCTCTTCAGCAGACGACTGACCACTAATTGGTTTTCTTATTAGTTTTACAGCCATTTTTCATTGCGTTTTACAGAGACTGTTGAAGGCTGTTTACACACTGAGTTCATTTGTGAGCGTTTACTGCTGTTTTGTTGTGGGTTTCACTTGAATGCTCCTCATCAACAAAGTGAAGTGGCGTGTAACTTTGTTTCAATGAAATTGGTGCCCATTTTGCTGTACGCAGGAAAATTGTGTAGACCTATGTACTGTATGGGTGGGCAGAACCACGTGCTCATGGCTGAATGGGGCAAGACTTCTTCTAAGGGTCGCTAAGTTGTTACAGTTAAGTGCCAATGTTTCCAACAGCAATTGTCGTAGGAAAAAAAATTCCATCAAGGCTTGAACATTGTATGAGTGTCACTAATAACTTTGTCATAACATGCACACTTTCTCTTCATGTAGAGGTACAGATTATGTTCCAACCATACACATCCATCCACACTTTGTATTAAGTCTCCTCGTACAGGTTGACGTCAGTACAGTTGCTTGCATCACGATCATATGATCACTCATGTTTGGATATTCATATTGCCAAATTTTTATCCAAATGGCTCTCAGATTTAAACTGAACCTTGTGTGTGAAAGCATACTAACACTGTATGTGGTACATTGTATTCTCCTGGCGCCTGTGAAAACAGACATTTTTTAGGCTTTAATGTGAAATGCAGCACAAACAGCAAAAAACGTGAACACATTCATATCAAAAGAACGTTAAAATCAAGGGCAACAGGACATGTTTGAAGGTACTAAAAGACGTTTCGTACCTCATCCACTCAGTTCAGAACTGAAGTCTCTTGGATGAGGGACGAAATGTCTTCCAGTACCTTCAAACATGTCCAGTTGCCCTTGATTTTACCCTTCTTTGGATTACTATGACCTGGATGACATGAGAACCTTCACAGACATCGATACATTCATGGTGATAATCTTATCTATATGTATTCTTCTGCCCGATAAAAGATCTGCTTGCAAATCACAATTTTTTTTCTGTGTACCCTGGGATTTTATGAGCCTAAATATAAATCAAAATTAGAAAGCACTTGGAGAGCGTGAAACTCCACCAAGGCTGAACATTCTCCGGTTGTTTTTATATTGATAACAGAGATGCAATAGAGAATTTTTTTTTTTTTTTTTTTATTATTTAAGTTCCAAAATCTCCCAAGGTTAAAAACCCTTCAGAAATGAGTCAAAAACCAATCGCCTCTTTCTTGACCTATGGCCTAAAGTCCACCAACTTTCATTAAAAAAAAATTGTTTTTGAGATGTCATGCTGATTATCAAACAAATCAGCAGAACCAAACAGAAAACTTCCTAGACAGATGTCTGAACTTTTTCACTTTGCTTTAGAGCAAAGGGAACCAGCAGCAGGTCTGTGACTGCACCCGCAGCAGATGTTTTTATTTAAAGTGCTCACTATAAACCTTTTGTGCAGTTTTGTCCTGAATGATCACTGTGGGACTAACCCTGGAAGTGTTAATGCTCTGCTGAACCCGCCCGGCTACAGAAAGCATCCTCAGTGCTACAGTAGCGGAGCGGAAACAACTCTCTCAGTGCCTCATTCCAGTTCTGTAATTTTCATCACCGAGCAGCTTTCGGCGATGAAGGCAGTGCGTCGGGCCGAGCCACCTGGGCTTTTCTGAACTCTGTCAGCAAAGAGTCTTTGAGTTTATGCCAGCAAACATTATGCAGCAGTTCAACTCTCTTACAAGAGGCGCACAAGGACTCTGGGCAGAATTTAATTTCCTCTGCACCCAGAAGTCAAGGATCAGAAGATGTGAATATACTTATAGTTAACTTGAATTAGCCGCGTCAGTAGCTGAAGGTTTTTCCCTTCATGTCTTTTAAAGAGTCATTTGGACCAAAGCGTTTGGCCACTGCGTGGGCAGAAACAAGAAGAAACTTCACAGATAAATGCTTAAAACTCAGAAAAGAATGTGGAAATGCAACCAGTGGGTGGGGGAAAGGAAAAACCCCAAGGGGCTTACGGAAATTATTCATGACAAAAGCACAACCATATGCTGATAAATAAAGACCTTACTGCAGAAAATAATGCTGAAATAACTATTCATAAGTAAGTTAAAAGTAAATTCATGAGAGAAATAAAAGACTGCAGGGAATTCATATATCAACAATAAAAGCGAGACAGAGGATGTGTGAGAGAGATTGAAGGCAGCTGTTTTAGCATAATCTCCCACAAACACAACACTCTGGCTGTTTTAAGTTCTAAATAACTTCCCGCAACATATATGGTCTTGTTCTTGTATAAAACTGCTCCATGTCAGGTGTAGAAAAGTTTATCAGGTCTAGTATTAGAAGTTAGGTATTGTTCATTAAAACAAGCTCTTAATGATGACTCGCTTTAAACCTTTTCTCTCCTCGTCTTCCTCCCCTCAGGACCTTTCATCGAGCGGGCGATCATCGCCAGTCACACCAGTGAAGCTCTGTGGTTCAAGAGCGAAGACTTTTTACCAAAACCAGCAGAGGTGAAGGACTGACCTGTCTGTCTCAGATTGTAAATATTCACTGTATTGAATAAAGTATTTGTTCTGACTTTGGCTCGTGGGTACAAGTAGCTATTCTTTTGAAAAGATCCCAGGAGAGTAAAATGAGGACAACACATAGAAGGTGACCTGGAGAGAAAAGTGACTTTTATAAATAATCACCCACTACAGCCCATAAATCAGTTGATACTTTTATTGTTTTACAGGACATCTGGAGGTCCATAAAAGGTCCAAAAAGGTTTCAGGATGTTACCTGAAGTAATACTTGTAAAAGTGTTTAAAATCCAGCTAAAATGTATTCAAAGTGTTTAAGAGGTTTTGGCTCTTCAGTTCCAATGAAGATAAATGTTATTGCTACAACGTAAAATAATATTTCAGACAATAGTGTTGCGTGTTGCCCCCATACTCAAAGCCAGCTCCATAAATAAATTGTTTCCCCAGTGTGTTGCGGAAGAACTTGACTGGCCTACACTGAGGCCTGACCTCAGTCCCATCCAACACCTTTCAGAGTTTGCAGTATAGAAAAGTATGTAATTTGGTGTTAGTAATTTATATATATAATATAAATATAAAAAGAATATCAAAATATTTGTTTCCAGCGTATTCCCCCCCTTTGTCTAAAATATAAAATTCTTTAAATTGCATTTACTCATAGCATCAAAATAACCAAATATTAAGCACATGCTCAGTTTAGACCTTTTTCCACAGGGGGAAAAGTGGCACCCTGTGGAAGCCACATCCAATTTTTAGAAGGAAATGCATAATTTTGAGAAAGTGTTTTTTTTTTTTACATTATTGCCTGTTATGTGGTTAAACTCATCAAACTTTTTCATTGAGTTTATTGTGCGTGTATGTAGATGTTTTTCACTTTAGCTGTAAGATAAACTAGGTCATGGTCCAAGAGTCTGGGTTAGCTACATTTATGTTTTCTTTGAATGTCAGTATGCGCACACACACACACACACACACACTAATGTTTAGTTGAGTTATTATGTTCAAATGTGTTTTTCATCCTTTATTCAAATATTGAAAAGAATTGGGGGGGCGGCTGACATGCGGCGAGGTGCCACGGGACTTGAACACAGTCTCCACTTGAACATTGGGTGCATGCACTAGCAGTGAGCTAACTGGTTCCCCGCATTTGCGCATATTGTGTTCCTAAAATTTGCACATTATGTTCACTACTATGACTGACAGTAAATAAGATACTTGGATCACCTCTACACACACCAGGCACACCAATTTTGTGATTTTAAGTAAATATAAACCTTTCAATATCATGTTTTTCTCATATTCCTTATTACATGTTACATTTTACCCAAGGGTATGTTATGGCTAACCCAGACTATGGGGTGAATTGTAACATTTTACTCCTTGTCTTTGAAACTAAACCATGCATTTTCTGTCTGTTGCTGAGACACATCAGACACATATAACTAGTTTGAAGTAGATTTTGAACGCACTGTCTTAAAAGAGCTCAAAGATACAGACAGAAATTTCCAAAGTGTTCCAACCATCCCCAATCTCTCCTACATCCTCTTTGGGCAGTGATATTTGACAGTGGAACACCGTCCAACTTTCTGTGTAGGAGTGAGGACTGAAAGGCCACAGTGGTTTGGCATTAATTGATTAGCACGGGCTACAGTAGCCTAACTAGCTACAATCCTCGGGCATGTGTTTGGCAATATAAAAGCAATTAATTTGCATAAACAACTAGCTATTTGTATTCAGATGTCAAATATGGTTTGAATTTGGTGAGTCTGGAAAAGTATGGAATTTTAAAATGGAAAATGTGCAACAACCCTGACCTTTAGAATGAACCGGAAGGCCGAATGTGAGCCCGACCTTATCATTCAATCAGTGTTGGACCTCCCTAATGCTCTGGGGGAGCAAAAATCTGCAGTCAGGTTCCAAAATATGTTGGAAAGCCTGAAACCAGAAGAGTAGAGGCTGCTGTAAGCAGATAAATGCACGTTGATGTAAAATTACTACTAATGTCTACAGCAATTGGTGTAGTACTGCCATCCAAACACCAGGAGGCAGTATTGACACAGCCTTTGCTGCTGACCCCTGTTGAGACCGGATTCAGGGTTCCCTGCAACCTGTTGCAGCTAAAATCATCAGAAATATGACAATTGTCACCAAAGAACGTTTGATTTTATCTTCTCTCCACATATTTTACTCAGTAATCCATAAAGGCATGTGGAACTAACACTGAATAACTCTTTCATAATTTATTGCAGTATGTGAGTGTGCACAGTGCCTCCCTTTGACATTTTGAAAGCTTGTTGGATTTGAGGAAGACAAATGAGATCTGAAAATGACTGAATGGCCTTGAAAGGTTCTCATCAGCTCATCACCACACTCTCATCTTAAAGGCACAAACCCATTGATGGAGTTGGATAATGTTGATTAGACCTAGCAGCCTAAGTCTATAAGGGATTTCACCGGCAATTTCTTCACAATTAAAACTGAAGCATGTGTGAAATCTTAATTTCCCCAAAATGCAACAATTAAGTAAACATTTGATTAATTGGAGTCATTGAGGATACGCTCCACCAGCAGTTTTTCCTGCATTGAATGGTATCTTTATTGGACCATCAAATATAATTCAGGCTTATAATTAGAAGCCTGAAGCTAAACTGGTGAATTTAAGCTTTAAGTGAAAACACATGTTTATATTAGCCTAATGCTCTTGTAAATGTCTCCCCACCCTGATAAGGCCAATATTTGCTCTTACTAAAAACCCAAAAGCATTATTTCTGTATTCACTGTGGTTCCACTCAACTTCAGGAGTTAGTGTGAGCTGCTAACAACATACACTGTGTGTTTGGGAAGGTAACAAATTATATTTGATGTCCCAAACCACAGCGAGAGTTGAGATGACTCTTCAAACTGTGTGTGTGTCGAATTAGTGAAGCCAATTACACATCCATCCTCTGATGCTGTGCAGGTTGATATTCAGTGTAAGATGGAGATAAGTTGGAACTTTTATTGGACCCTGTGGGGAAATCAGGCTGTTGCAGCAGCTAATGTAATAGGATTTGGCAGTGGAGAGGAGAGAAAAGACACTATTGAAAGAGGCAATGAAAATTATGGAAATAGTAAAAATGGTGAAACTCACTTTAATGAGTTTCCTGTTTACAAGCAGGATCTTTAAAAAGTTATGCTGCCGTTTTAACACATATAGGCCTGTATTCTTCTATGCTTGCAATCTGTCCATAATATTGTAATGACGTCTTTTACATGTCTGGCTGTATTGAAAAGCCCTTTGAGGCAAATTTTTGATTTTGGACAATATAACATTTATTTGTTTTGTTGTGTGTGTGTGTATAATTCCATATATAATATATAATACCTGACATATTTGACCTTTGACCTCTGCGAGGACAAAAGAAAATTGTTTAATAAATGTTTTAATAAATGTGTCATTTTTAAGTCAGTTTTGTTGTTAATTGCAGCCCAAATTTTGCTTGCCACTGTTACCTTAATTTCAAGTACAATAAATAAATAAGTAAATAAATAAAGGAAAGTAAATAATAATGATAAACAAGTGCGGCCATATACATGTAAATGTGCACATTTAGAAATGTTAACAAATATATAAAGTGTTCCTTTCCTGAACAGATTTGGTGCTATGACCACTAAGGTTATAATAATGTAAGACTTTTGCCTTCCTTTTTCCTCTCCTCCCTTTCACCTTATTTACCCTTCCCTCCCCACACACGATCTCCCTCAAGATTACCTAGCCTTTGAGAAACACATTATCACAAAAAATAATTTGATAGTAATAATTTTGGTCAACATTACTTTCAATCACACAAATAAAAAGCACAATGATTGATATAAAAGGAAAACGGTACAGGATCCATCTCAGTGATTGGCCGGAGCTCTTGAATCCAACATGAATAACTTTATACCTAATTGATGTTATTTATCTTTGTATTATTAGTGTGATGTGTGTCTCTACGGTTTTTCTAACTTGTGTTAATCACAGACCGGAAGTCAGTTGTTTGTTGTTGTTTTTTTATTATTAAATCTTCCACTGGGTCCTGGTTATAAATAGTTGCAGGGTTCAGACAGCACCATTAAAGCAGAAGAAAGAAAGCTTGTTCAAAGGAAAAACTTATTCTGATCTCTGTTTTTGGCAGAGGACAAAAGGGCTGAGTGGAGATCAGGTTACTGCCACGTGACACTGAGGAATCTCAGTCCTGCACTCCCTCTGATTAAACATTACACTCACAGACAGAGCTGCAGACATCCTATAATACTACTTTAGAGGGATAATATACAGACATCAGCTGAATTAAACACCCTGTAGCTACAAAGGATGAAAAATAAGTCCACCAGAAATCAGACTGTAACACAATGTTATTAATATACAATAAGTTCACTGGAAAAGCTCTACAAAGTCCCTGTAGGATTATTATAGTGACACCCCTGAGTAACATTACACTAAGTAAAGAATACTTAAACTCACAATTAAATGTATGCCGAATATTGTTTTATGAAAACATAATATTAATGGTACCATTAAGTAAGATAAAGTAACCATAACCTGCCACCAAGGGTGTATAGTGATATAAAGAGGATAAAACTATAAAGTAAGTTACTATAAACTCAATATTAAAACATTTTAAAAGACAAAAGTAATAATGAATATAAAAAATATAGAATAAATGTTTATGTTTAATGTTGTGTGTTTAATAAATTAACTGTGAAAGCTCTTTATCAGTTCAATATCATCAGTTTCTCCCAAATGTGTTCACTTTCTATTGAGTTTGAACTTCTGCAGTTACTATTACTAATAGAAGCTTAATGGGAATTTTGCAGTGATGATTCATAAAATAAAACCTACCATAAGGTGACCACAACAAACCCTATACAGAGTCCTATAGATTATAAAGTGATACTGAGAATATAACATATCAAGTGCAGAAATGGATATCATTGCTCTATAACACAATGTAATGAAGCAATGTGTGATAAAATATGTTTGAGCATGTTAAAGTCACTTTATCCTCACTGTCAACAAATCTGTAGTTCCCCGTCTGCAAAACTAAGATTTCCGGCTGTAAATTTGACTGAAGTCCAAACGCTCTTCATGACCAGTTTCCCCCAAAACTAACTTTCACACATACAGTAATGCTGATACTTTGAATGAAAAAGGAATTCACCTGGGAAGCTTACAGTGAAACAAAAAAAGAGAGTAAGACCACCACAAAAACTCTCCAAACTCCTTCTAAGTGAATATATGGTGAATATGTCAATGAGCTGTGAGGAGTTCAACCGAAGAGGGATTTTCACCTCTCAGATTGTTTTAACACCTACTGGAGACACGAGACTGTCCAGCATTGTGCAAGGTTACAAAAACGATTTTATGCAAATAATTTAGTTTTCAAAACCTGGTAATTATCTTGTGAGCACTTATTTGTATTGGAGGGTCCCAACCCACTGGTTTGGAACCACTGTCTCACCATTTGAATAATTTTGAATAATATATGACACCTAACGTTAAACACTCACTAAGGAATTCAGATACATATGTAGGAATATGATAAGAATATCATGAGGAGATAAAGTCACCATAAACTCCCTGTAGCATTAAAAATGATAAACAGGGGATACAAACACCATAAAGTACGTTTGGTCACTATAAACACATCATAAAAACTTAAAAAGTGAGTATTGAGTACCACAGACACACTAAAGTTCCCTAAAACTATATATCAGCAGTCCAGAGACACTGTGGGGAAAAAAATAAGAATTTATTATTTTTGCAAACCTCAGATTCCCAGCTGTAAAATTGGATTAAAATGATAAATCCCTCTGATTATTTTACATTCATTCGTCACAAACTTGCTCTCCAAAATCCGAATTCTCTCCCTTAATCCCCAAGGAGTCCCCATCATGTGAGATTATGATATCTGCGAGGTGGGTGGTGGAGTGGGGTGGGGTGGGGGGGGGTGCAGCAGAGGAGAGGTGGGACGTCCTCCTGGAGAGAGAGAGAAGGGGAGGAAGAAGAAGAAGAAAAGTGGGAGTGGGGGGTTCGGGGCGGACAAGAAGACCGCTGCACAAGTGACTTCAAACACCGCGCAACATTCGCTGCAGGAGCGCTGAAGGTCCGACCGTGTCTCCGTCTCTCGTCGTCATGTGGCTCGGCTTTTAAAAGCGTCCCGGCTCCTGCCTCTGCTGTTGGGGAGAGGACAAACCACCCTGCACCTGGTGTTCTTTTGGCAGAGTTGTGCGCCAACTGGTGTCCGCCAAAGCAGTGAGACGGCACGAGGTGGTGGATACTTCTCCTGGTTTCGGGACTGCGCCGCATTCCAGCCCGGAGCGCAGCGCTCAGGAGTCGGACCCGGTGCGCTCAGTCTCTCCGCTCCTGCTCCTCTTAAAGATTTTTCCAGGTTGTTTTCACATACATCGGGACATCAGCAATGCAGAGTGAGAACTGCCTTCATTTGCGCTAGAGAGATAGACCTAAACACATCGCGCGCTTCCCCACCTGACTGGATTTGGATTTAATGCCCTTTTTGGTTCCGACCATGAGTGGATGGTGGATATTTGTTGGCGCTCTGGCGGGGCTTCTCACCGTACCCCGTGGGATACATGGTTGGTATTTTTGGTATCATTTCACCAAACCAGTTATTCGGGTTGTTATGTGGGTCAGGGGTTACCAGGGACCACCATGAACACTCAAATTAGTGACACAGTCCGCAAATCTAATCAGATTTAGTTCCATATTCACTACTTTTTCAGCACTGAATCATAAATCAATCCAGGCTGCACACTGAAATATTGAAGGGGAATGAAACTTGTGGCCACAATTGCCATCTACCTTGAAAATTTAGAACGAATTCCTTTTATCCAGGCAACAGTGTATGAAATATCCTATATTCCTCAAGTTGCCGAGGACATCCTTGAACTCCCTGAACGATCCTTTTTTGGGATCCCCTGAGCTGGTTATTTTCTCCCAGGGAAAAGGGCAGAGACTTAAATTTCTGCCATTCCAGCTTCAGGATTTTCAGAGTTTTAAAGTAGTGAATTTTGCAGACAAGTATTCATCATCGAGAGAGAGTTTTACTGTTGCTGAGAAAGCCATTGCCATACTCAGATTAGTGAAATCCCCTTTGTGTTTACACACAAAGCATTGATTAGGTGATTTGTGGGTGAACAGCTGTGATATATTTGGTTGAAAAGTTTTTAAAGTTACATATGTTGTTTCAACAGCATTTCAGTGACTATATTTCAATGTGGAAATACCATTGAAATGCTGTTTTAACAAAATTGTATGTATCCTGGAGGGGTAAAAAAATTTATTTAGCAAAGTGAACACAAAGTCTTCACATTTCTTGGTCTGCAGATCTCTTAAGTTCTTGGTGAGATAGCAGGGAAGTCAAACGTCAAACATCAACGTCGGTTTGAGAAAGTAATTCAAAGAAGATGCAGTCTGGAACAAGTTCATTAACCTGCTTCAAAAATACAATATTTATGCTGTGATAATCTACTAGGTGAGTGAGACTGTATTCTGCTCCATAGATGATAATTCTGTAGATGCTCACAGCCACATTCAACAAACTGCAAAGGAGACTTAATAGATAAGCAAGACGTTTATCTGTTCTGCTTTTTCACTGTCTTTAATATCTCAACACATCTCTGAATCTGATCCTGCTCATGGCCACTGTACCCCTTAAATATTCATTACACTGCATGAAGTCTAAAAGATCTGCTCATGCACAGCTACGGTATTCCCATCAGTGGAGTTATAATGCATAAGACTGTCAGGAGCAGAATCTAAAGCAGGTTACTGAACTGACCCAGTCCATACCAAACTCAGGCCTGTTACTATCAAAGCCCGGTTGCTGTGGGAAAGAGTCAGCTGCATGTTGAAATGTGGAACGTGGAAGTTTCTCTGCTCACATGCAGGAGCAGAACCTGACTTCAGACTTTCTAACAAAATCATTAGTCCTCTCCTCATCTCGGCATGCATCCAATGTGCTTGGCAGCACTTGCTTCAATAAAATTCTAACTTTTATAAAGCAACATACTCCTTTGCCTCCTTGCGTTGAGAAGAGAGCATGTTGGCGTTGGCAAGCAGAGCAGAATAGTTATAAAAGTTGAAATGTTATCGACATTAAGTGCTGCTCTGTGAATTGGATGGATGCTGAGATGGAGAGAGGACTTTGTCGACTTTAGTTTGGAGTAGATGAGCTTACCTCACATGCTGCTTTTCAGTTAAGATTTCTTTACAGTCTGCTGAATGTGGCTGTGAGATCTGGAGAATTATTACCCCTGACCTAACCAGATTACAGTTGACCTAGGACATTATTTTTGGTTGATAATGTTTTTGAGGCAAGTAACTGAACTTATTCCAGCAATGGTATTCTTTAAATTAGACTTTCTCAACTGTCCATGAAGCTTGATTGCACTTCTATCCCACGAAGCACTGATCTGATGATTTGCAGGTCCAAAGATGTCTAAATTTTCACAACATAAGGTCTTTTAAAAGTCTAGGATACATACAATTGTTGCTGCAACAGCATTTAAATATCCACTTGATTAAAGCAAATCTGACACTACTTCTACTACTTCTTAATTAAGCCCAGTTTTAACACAGTTTAGTTTTTTCACCTGCCAACAAATCAATGCTTTCTGGGATACAAAAACAAGAGTGCAGTGCTGTTTTCCCTGCATCATAAATAGTTAAATATTCACTTGATTGAAGGAAATCTGACACTACTTCATTATTCCATTTCTCAAAATAGAAAAATGTGGTAAAATATGTGTAAGCCTACATATTTTCTCATTTTTGTAATGTTCTTTGATGCCTATTTCTTTTATGGCAGAGAGGAACAACTCCAAGATGATGATGAAAGTCATTTAGACCATGATTATTCCGAGCTGGTGAGGCATTAAGCCTTGATCATAAGAAAGTTGTGTTTGATATCTCCCGATTCTGTTAAAGAATCATCTTGTGAAAAGGGCTTTACATTTCTAGAATTCTCTATAAGTTATTTCCTCGCCCAAGCAATGTTACAGTGCAAACACGAAGGAGTATGTGGAATGAGAGTTAATCCAAAAAAGGACAGAGGCATTGTTGCTGCTTTTGGTTTAAAAGCTTAGCTTCAAACTGCAACAATGCCTCTGTCCTTTTTTTGGAGTAACTCCATAGTTAGTTCAACACATGTATGTTGAATTAAGATTAACATTTGTACTCTTTAACTACAGTAAATTACATCTACACTTAAGTATACAAAACTACTGTATTATGAGGCCAAGATGTTTTGGCAGAAGCTGAAGCTGAAATCACCTTGTAAGTGTGTAAAGTCGTGTCAGAAATCCCCACTCGCATAATTGCGCAACACAATCTAAATATAATCACCCTTTTTAAAAATCTGAAAACAAGGTTAGACTGAATTCACACTCACTCTTTGATAAAATGACACACTCAAAGCCACTAACATTTGTTAGTGACTGACCCCTCAGAGTGAGCAGTGTTAATAATTGTTTAAATCTCAACCGTTAATTGCTTTCTGGAAACAGTTTTCTTTAGCAGCTGAACAGTAATGTAAAACCACTTCTGTATGCCCCGCCAACTGATTAAACTGCCAGATTATATTTTGTAGTGTACTTTTCTCCCATATGGAGAGATAAAGAGACAATAGCGTGAAGCAGCAGCATAAACAGACTCGCTCTGGGGCATTTTGTGTGAGAATACAACAGTAACTCTACTCTTGTTGTGTGGACTGGGACCAATTTGGTAAATGTTTACCTCTAGCTGTAGGCTACTCTCCCTTGAGGCGTCTCAGATTTCTCCAGTCTGATTTTGTGAAGCTCAGACCTCAAGCTGTGCTGAGGCACGTGTCCATCTGTCTGTGTTTTCTTAACATTTAGCCCTCAAATTGAACGGAGATAATCATCAGCACCCTGCCATTTCAATCTAAAGGTTGCATATTTTCTGGTTTTCAATTTTCTGGAAGACCCAATGGCTACACTGAAATAAAATGTGGGTAAATGCTTTAAAGTGGTCATATTATGTTAATTTTCAGGTTCAAAAAATTATTTTAGTATTTAGTTATTTAGTTTTAGTTGTAGATTTACATGTATTTGAGTCATACTGCACGTTACTGCAGCTCCTCTTTTCATCTTAACTCTACAAGATCTTTGTTGGGAGTTGCACATGCAAAGTTCCTATTTAAGGACTACTAGCCAATCAGAAGCAGAGTAGGGCGGGTCCTGAAAAGCCTCTTCGGTTCAGCTGTAAATGTTCCCCTTATCACTTTAACAACATGGACTTGAGCAAGATTTTCAGAGTGGTGAGTTATTAATCTGTAACAAATGTATCTTTCATCCATAAAGTTTTGACTGAGCTCTGTCTCTACATCACAGTAACAACTTTATGTCCATTGACTGCCTGGAGGGTAGCTAATGTTTGGAAGGGAGAGGGCGTCTTGTTACTGTGCTGCAGCTCAGTGTGTTTTACCACCGGTGTTTTTAAGGCCGTGTCGGACTAGCAGCTTGGCGAGCATTATGACGTGCATTTTGCTATGTCATCACAGGGCTCAAAGGGAAAAGGCTGGACTACAAACAAGCTGTTTCCAGGCAGTTCAGAGTAGTGCTTTGTGTGGGACTTTGGGCTTGGACTGGACTGGACTTTGGGCTTTTTCACTATGCAAACCTATGACATGCACAAATAAGATATATAACTCAATAAAGGAGAGGGAAAAAGCCAACAAGCATAATATGACCTCTTTAATTTAAGGAGTTGGAAGACAAAATAAGAGATATAATACCGATTGGGAGTGGTTATGTCAGGTGAACCCACAGGTCAAGTCTTTATAAAGACAGTGTTAGGTTAAGGATGGAGTTTGCATGTTCTCCTGGTGTCTGTTTGGGTTCTCTTCAGGTGCTCTTGCTTCCTCCCACTGTCCAAAGACATGCGTAGGTTAATTGGCGACTCTAAGTGGCCCTTAGTGAAGGGTTGTTTGTCTTTGTGTCACCTCTAAATTACTTTTGTGGCGAAATTTGCCATACATATTTGTACAAAAGGCTATGTATCATTGCTAACTGGGTAATGAATAGCATGCTGATGGTCTGGTTTCTTTGAATCTGCCTGCTTTTGTGATATTTGATGGCACAAGGAGACTTGTGTTAGCTGAACACTGCTTGGTAGCTTTGGCTTTGGAAGGCAGTGGTGTAGCTAAAGAAAGAGTTGGGTCTGATAAGTTCTGGTAAGCACATTGTTGAGCCATCTCATTGTTGTGGATGGAACTAATTAAAACACAGATTATTTAATATTTTCCCATCTGATACATGCACACACTCTTCTCATGGTGGAGGGCTTTTGATACCAAAGATTGTGGGATCAGATGTTATATATTAACCTGTAAAGTGTGCAGGGACTTTATGGGTGGGCACTTTAAATAAACTGAAGTTAAAAAATCTGAGGTTTTACTAGCAGTGAGGATCGGATCTAGACTGATGTTGTCTGGACATCTGAGCACGCCTGTGACATTCAAGTTAAAATTCCAGTCAGGGTAGTAGAGCTAGCTAGCATAATTTATCTTAGCCTCAGCAGTTACAATGTACTATTGTTTAATCAACTAAGTGTGTGCTTGGACAAGGGTTACATTCAGAGGAGGTTTGCATGTTTAAGTTCATAAGTGGGTTAATGTAGGGATTTACATTCTTGTCAGATGGTAGTAGATATATAATGGCACAGCCTGATATCTGTTAAACTGTATCTACTGCTCAGCCAAATCCCAAAGTCAAGACAATGGTGGCCATTGTAGTACATCTCAGACTCAGACTAAGCTAGACTTTCAGGCTTAGCTCAACATTGATGATTTGACAATGATTAGAGACAATCAGGATTGTTCAACTGTTTCCTGGGGTTAGTCTATAACTGCAACAAAGGGAGGGCTTCTTCATTCAACATTTGTGATACTGTAATAATAAAATCTGAATCCCTGTAACATGAGACCTTTTTACAGTGTGCTGCTTTTGTGACTTAGCTTCAGGTCAGGGAGATTTTGGACATTTGTTCCTGGATTATTCTCCCATTGGGATTCAGAATCTGTTTATTCACCTGACATTTTTCTCTGTGTTATAGAGACGTATTGACCACTTTCAGAGTTTGACTGTATGCTTGACACTAAGGACTTACAGGAACTCACATCCAAGAGTTTGAAGGCAATTTATTCGTCATCTTTCATGTGGCTGATCTGCTGTTTGACCCGAGTGTCTGCAGGAATTACAGTGACAGATTTACATAATCCATAACAAAAAAAGTGTGATCATGACTAGACTCTAATGCTGTCTTTCTTTCTTTTCCCTCCTTTATCTTTATCCTAGGAGCTTGTATCTACGAGGGATCGCTGTATGCGGTAGGTGCACCCATCCTTTCTTGTCCTATTTTATCTCTCTAGTATCACTGGTTAAAATTTCCTGCTGGCGGCTCACAGAATTAGGATTTTCAGGCCTGTTTGGGAAGTCTGATGGGTATTTGCTCATGTATTATTCACAGGGGACATTACCAGGTTAGTATGACGGACAGTTGAAGCCGTTAAGTGGTTGTATGTGCAGAGATTGTTGGTAAAAGGCATATGTATTATCAGTAGGGATTGCTGCACATCCTCTGCTGTCTGAGATGTAGCCGAGAAGATGTGTCTCATCTATAATGCATGCCTCATACTGACTTTGTGGATGATAATGGTTAGGAGAGAGCATGATGCAGCTTGGCGCAGCCCTGCCTGCTAAAAGAAGAGCTTTATTGGTTCTGCTGAGTGTTGGTGAACATTCAGGGTTGCGCTCTGAGATGTGCTTTTGTTTTATGTTCTTTAAACTCTGCTCCGGGATCCTCATATCCTGGCTTGAAACTTTTTTTTAATCTGTAAAGTTGTCGTGTTTGGTTCGAGGCATTGACAGAAAAGAAGTCGACTTGTTCCCCTGCGCATACTACTACGAGCATTTACACTTTAGATGCACGTTTGAGCTGGAGGTAACAGTCAGTATATGCCAATATATATTTTTAGATGTTTAGAACATATGCAGAACATGGACAGAATCAAAGAAAATTAACATTTATCCAAATTTTTCAAAATGTTTAATATTGCCCACCTCACCACTACATTTTGCCAATATTGTGATCTTATTTGATATCAGCTGTCAACGTCATCTGTTGCCAATTTGATGGAATCTTCTGTGACTGCAGCTACATGAAAAAGCTGTCTGAAGAGTCTCAAGTGAAGTTACACTTTTCTTTGAACATTTTATTTATCTAGCCAGTTGTCCAGCTAAGTTTTATATCAATAAATAATTCAGAATTTCTGTACCAAAGAAGAGGTGGGATGGTGTGTAACTTTGCCTTAAAGATCTGCTAATCCTAAAAGAAATATGTAAGTCATATTTAAGAGAGAGATTTTCTGCCCAAAGGAGGGAAAAAAACATTCAGCACCAGCACGTTATACTTTGAGGTGACTCCGATGTGTCTGTCCCCTTTTTGTTGGTCGAACCTAAGTAAAAATGAAGGAAATTTTCTGCTGTGCACTTTACAAAAACACCACTTGTGTCTCGCAACAACTGATAATCTCTCCTAAAAAGTCTTAAACGTGGTTCACAGCTGTGGAGTTGTAGTTCCCAGGCAGAATAATGACAAACTCCGGCTTCGTTCCTGCTGTGTTACCAGCATAATTACAGTAAAACTTAAAACGGGGAGCAGTAACTAACATACAACAACCTCCAATTCTGTAAACATACCTGAACACATCCTGAACACAAAGGGGACAGTTGTTGGAGGGAGGATGTAAAGACAGAAAATGGTTCAGTCAGTGTTTTTGGAGGGAAGAGGGGGAGGGAGGAGAGGTAGTGGAAGAGAAGGGAAAGGAGGGGGTTTGTGGGAAAAAAGAGAGGGCAGGGAGACAGGTGGGATGTCCCTGCATGTTTGAACACAGTCGGGACAAGGCCCTTCTGGAGTTCAAAGTGAAGAACCCCCCCAACCCCACCCCGCCACCAACACCTGTGGGCAGATAGGAACAAATGGAAAATAAAGAAAGACAGATTAAAGTGCAGGTCTCAATAGAGGCCCTCAGGCATCCCTGTGTGGTTTAGGTCTGTGGTGAAAATAATCAGAATAGCACAACAGCCTTCTCACACATGATCAGTTTTTTCTTTCTTCTTTTCCCAGACTATTTAAGTAGCTTTGGTGTTCAGCTTGATTTATACTAATAATAACTCAATCCATGACCAAAGACTGGTCTGATCATCCTTCAAAGTTAAATATTAAAAAAGACATAAAGGCACAATTATGTATGTGAGATGACAGGCTTTTAAAACCACCGGTTTTATGCATGTCAGGGCAGTGAAAGAGTATTTCCCCATTCTTCTCTATAGCATTATTAAAATGTTTCCACAACTGAAAATGTTTATTTCTATTTCCACACTTCTCTGTAGTGTGTATGAACGCTGGTGTGTGTTCACCTCATATATAGCTGCGCACTGTTGTTCTTTTATTAACCCTGTCTGCAAATATGTGTGGCCCAGTCAGTCTGTGTACATGCCCTTCAGGAACCAGGTTTTCTTGGCCATGTATACGGCTAAACAATAATCTAATTGGCTTTTTACATACACATGTGCATGACAAAGACTTACGACAGGGAAAGTAACAGTGGAACGGGAGAAGCCAAGACGGACTCAGGTCTTCTGCCACTAATGCAGTTAATATCAGTGGGCCATGCTCTCAAAAAAAGGTACGTTGTACAGGAGAAAGCTGATTACTGACCTGCTGCCTGCATATTTGGATTTACAGTAACCAGGTTACTACAGTGCATGTAAACACATTATCCGATTACCTGCCAAACCTGGCTTCTCTGAATAACCTAAATGTAAATGCACATTCACTGATTGAAAAGAAAAGAAAATATGGGCTCACAGATGGCTGGGAAGATGCAGACAATATGGTCTGTTTTGCATTAAAGTTAAGTTTTTATTCATATCACAGCACAGTCTTAGTCAAGACTACACTTACCACCTCATCCTACCAAAGCAAACAAGTTTATAATGGATCTTTTGACAGCAGCCATATGGGAAATAGGATTGAGGAACTGTTCAAACTCCAAGGCAGCTAATCAGAAATGCCAAAAATCTATCAGATTGTCAAACATCCAGGATGTTACATGTTCAGGCAATTAATCAGGCATTGTGGAGTCCTAAAACAGAACCTCATACTACAGCTAATCTGGTGGAACTAATAATTTTCATAGACAAATGTTATGTTCTTTGTATTCTTTAAAAAAGCTGCTAATCACCCTGGATTTACATCAGTGTGAGTTTCAATGGAGATTTGTGGAAGTGGAATTTCTTCTCTGTCAAGACAAAACATTTGTGGGTTCTGCTTTTTTAGGAATTCATTAGAAAGAAGTACAAGAAGACCCATATTGATCTAAGCAATTGTGATTTGTACATGTGGTACAGTGTGTGAAATGGATTAAAAGCCGTGAGGTTCAGACACTGAAGAGCAAGTTCCCACATTTTCGCAGAGAGAACAGTCTATAGTTCCCAGGGTTGGAGCTGTTTGGATTTAACTTCTACTGAGAAGTTGCAGAGGCCAGGGGTAGACCTTAAATCATTCACCAGTCAGCTGTCGCCCAGTTCCATCCCTGTAACCTGATGAATCTCATCACACCCACAGAGAGCTGTGCTCAAAGGAATCTGTATCATCTGGTTGTTAACAGAGGTCTTCAGTGATGTCACCCTCAGGTCATCCTAAACACCACAACCTCATCAGCTCATGTCAGCTCGGATGCTTACATCATGTACCATATGTGGCTGCTAGTGGTGGAAGAAGCTCTCAAATTCTTTACATAGAGAGCAGGAAAAGTCTCAGTTTGGAACTTTGCAGTGAGAGATGTTGAGTACACTGTTTCATTAAATTTTTTAAGTGATTAATTTGCAGCCATTTTTAACTGAGGGGCCAACTTTTCTAGTTCGGACTCATTCATCTTGCTAACTACCCTATATTAAATACTATAACTAATAATACTTTTAATTATCGATTAATCATTTACCCTACAAAATGTCCAAACTAACTTATTGGGAACACATCCAATATCCCAATCAGCAAAAAAGAGAATACAGTCAAAGTACAGCAATATGTTCAGCTTGACCAGGTGCATCAAGGCTGTATAAGTCACTAAATAAGTTATAAAATACACAGTTGTCATCAAACCATAATGTGGCTTTTTAGAGAAGAAAGTTATCTTATCTTTATAATTTGTCATGTTTTTGTATAATTTTAATCTGTTTGGTTAGAAGCAGCCTTGAGATAAATGCCGTGGAGTAAAAAGTGCAAAATGTCTCTCCAAAACGTAGTGATGGAGTAGAAAGCACCAATACCTCAAAGTGCACTGAAGTACTTGTTGCGGTATCCTCCTCCTCCAATCTGGAACCCATGCTGTCCATTGCTTTTACCAAGCGGCTGTACAGTATAAAGCGTGTTCTACATGCGTCCTGACAGATTGAAATAACTCCAGACTTATTGCAGCTGTGCAGTGCGCCACCAGGCTTGACATGCTGCTGAAATACAGCATATACTTTGCAGTGAAGGACAGCAGGGCTTGGCAACATGCAGCACCATGTCCAAATATATCACCTGCCCCTCAAGGCTTGAATTCCTGGCATTGCAAGTCGCCATTTCTGTAGGAATCAAAATGTAGGGCACCTCTAGAATAGCACCTTTAGGACACAGGTCCAGGCAGAAATGCCAAGATTTACAAAGAAGCAGAGCTAGGAATTAGCAAAGCATTAACCTGTACATAGCTGAGACAGTGTTTGTAGTTTAATGCGTTGGTACCACTCCAAACCCCTCAAGCACACCAGCTCTCACTCATTACAATATGAGCAAATTTGTTAATGCCAAGTGTGTCATCTGGGTGATTAGATGTACAGTTACTGCTACATATGTCATGGAGAGAAGGTTTCTTCTTGTCCTGACTGGTCCCAATTAATTTCCTCTTTTCTCATCCAAATCCTGCCACTTTTACTCCAGAGTCATTTTTCTCTCACACTGAGCACTGATTGAGAAGCTCTAACCCAAAGAACCCCTGATAACCAGTTCTTAATTGTGAACTGCTCATAAAGACATTTTTTTTCGAGAAAGGCCTGTGACCACATTTCCAATTATGCACACATCAATGCACATGTATGGTGTTTACAACACGGAGAACCATAAAAGGTAATGAAATTCGCTGCTGTGCTCTTAGAAGTTTTTTTATTTTGTCTTTTTGAACCACTGTCATATCTCTGAAGTGCCTTAAGCACAGTTCTCAGTTGTAGCTGTGGTTAGTGTTAAGCCTATATGTCTATCTGTGTATGACATTTTCCTGAATTTATGAGCAAATACTCACACATCATTTTCATTTGCTGGAATGGTGGCACCATTTAAAATAACACTAATTCCCCAGAGTTCCTGTGAACATTTACGTTCTGAAAAAGACAACATGATATAATACCACTGCCATCCCACAAAATCATGTCACCATGTATGTGGTTGTGTAATTGATACTACAGGCAGAGGTGTCATGTTTATCAAAGTAATGGACAAGTGGAGTCCTGGTAGCCTAGGGGTTTAAGACTCTGGCCTTGTAATCAGAACATTGCTGGTTTGAGTTGGCCTGGGGACATTTCATATGTTATCCCCCATCTCTCTCTCTCTCTCTCTCTCTCTCTGTCCTTGTTTGCTTTGAGCTCTCGTTGGCCTCCTATCAATTAGGGCTAAATTGCCCCCAAAATACTTCCCATGATGGCCAGCTTTCACTCTGCCTTCGTGTGCGGCCCCGATGTTGTCGTACAATACATTCTACAAACTAGCTCAAGCATAACTAGACCCATAAACCATGACCACTTATACCTTGTCAAGTGTGCTAGTTTAACACATGATTACCGTAAAACGTCAATTAATAGCCGAGTCCCAAATAGCCGCCTACCTCGTTTACTGGCCTGGTGTGGGAACATATTTTGACAAATAAACGCAGGTCTCCATTATATGCCTGGTCTGGTTTTCATAAGTTATTTTATTAAGTTATTTGGATGTATTAAACCTCTTAAACCCTGCTTTAGCTGCTTCTAAGCTGCTTAGATCGTTTATACAAACTTATGATCAATATGTTAATACAAACATGGTACACATCGTTAGAGCTGTTAGATTCTCCACAATTCAATCGTTCAGTTCAAAATGAAAAAAAACAAATGCATAACTGATACCATCAACCTTGCTCTGTTTGGAACTGTGAGCTGCACTTTATCAGAGGTGCTAAAGTTAACATGTATGTGTGGTGAGATTTCTGCCTGATCAGAAGTGTTTTCAGTTAGTTTCATTTTCCAAATAGTCTGAATGGATATTACTTCCAGCAGAGCAATAACGTAATGCACATAAGAGTATAGGGTAGGTAGATTAAAAAATTCTTCAGAGTTCTCATTAAATGATGACATTATTCTCGTAATATTGTTTATATTTTCTCGACACGTCAGAGAATACAGATATGTGGGAGAGATTCTGAATGTGCCGAAAGTTTTGAACATGAGCAGAAAACCTGCTGAATCAGAGGAGCTATTAAAGTGCAGGAATTTATAACTGTATTAAAATTAATTAATTTCTCAGTGAGGTGAAAAGGTGCCACATGCACTTTTAAAGAGGTTACTTCCCCAAACAAAGACACAAAAGAGGAGGGAAGACTGAATCAAGCCAGAAGATGTCGACTCAGCAGAGATAATATTCCGAGAACAGTTGATCTAAAGGAAAAAAATATCTAGAAGCAATACAGAACGCCTTATATTCTTAGATTTTGTCACCTGCAACTTGAATTTTGTGTTTCCCTTCACATAAATAAAGCAGAAAAATTCACCAGAATGCAGGAAATTAAGTGTTTAATGCTCAAACACTTCATATAATTCAGCACTGAAGATTTCTTAAAAACAGTATTAAAATCTGGACTCAATCTTGTGTCTTGTCTCGTGAGCCAAGTGTCTCGCCACATCCCTAATCTTTAATGTTCTTATCATTATTTTTAGCAGCCCTGATTACTTTGCATCATTGTACCACTATTCATAAGTAAACCTCCATATGTAATTTGCAGCACCTGAAATACAGCTTGCAGTGCACCAAGGTGATCTCTCAGGAAAATAGTTTTGTGGAACATTTCTAGTCACCGTCAGAAAAACAATCTCAGCAGTATGTCTGATTGCAGCAGCGGCCCGACATGCTTCACAGCTTTAGTTTGACTTAAAAAAAGAAGAAAAAAATCAGCTCAAACTCAAATTAAAAGGCAAATACAGTTAGCTCTTTTGAAAGAGCCGAATCTCTGACTTCCTCTGTGCTGAGTAGTAATATCATCAGCACGGGTATTCATATCCATCGACATTGTGCCCATTGGGGTTTGGTGGTGAAGTATGACATTAAAAGCACTAATAGGATCTGACTGCTGTTGGACAGAATATTTATATTAGCGGAAACTGCCTTTTCCAAGGCTCCTTGGTGGATTAACGCTCAAGCTGTAGTGATAATTCCTCTATGACGACCGAGTCGCTGCTGACTGGTGTTCACGCTGCGGTTCCCCCCCGTGGGGACGACCCATGTGATCAGACGAAAAGCCAAATCAGACCGCATGTACCCCCTGCGGGATGAGACACGCACCACAGGCCCACTTCAAGCCTGCAGGAGGGAGCTGAGAGGAGGAAGACAGAAGAATACTGAAACTGTAAGAACATTGGGGACAAGAGGCAAAACAGAAATAGGGTTAAGAAAAAATGTGAGGGATGAAAATGGATGTCTGACAGCTAGGGCCCGACCTCACCTCAGTCCTATGAGACAGAAAGTCTGTGTCAGCATTTTCCTCTTTCAGCTTGATAAGGAATTCTGGACAGGTAGGGTGACCTGACAGCAGAGCGGAGGGGGGGGGGGACGCCAACTGCAAACTAAATGGGATGATGCGGTAGCTCTGACTCAGTGACTCTTATCTTCTTGTATGATTAAGTGGCGTTTTCTTGATACTTGTGACACCACCCTTATGATGCCTGATGACGCCCCAAGACCAAAAACATAGCATTTTTGTTGCACAAACTTTGTGTCACTGTGCAGGAATTCAGGTTTCAAAGTTTGTTTTTGCATAATTTATTTTTGCATTGTGTTTTACCCACAGACACCAACTGTGCGTGTGTGCGTTAGACTCTACTTAATATATGATTTTACAAACATTTCCAATATGGCAATATCCGTATTGTGACATTATTAGTCAGTGAAAGAGTGCATCTTTTATTAGACAAAAAATGTCACAGGTTTGGCTTTTGGTTTTTGGAGATAGATTATTCTCAGTTAATCAAAGCTCAGTGAATCATTAGTGGCCGGACTTAGAGATTGTTATCTGTCAGAGCTTCAGATTCTGTGCCCTCAGTTTTCTCGCCATTTAAACTTTTGACTCAGTAGGAGGTTTTTTGTGTTTGGTGGTCAGCATCAACATGACATCAAAAAAACTTCAAGCACACAGTGAAGTTCAGTCAGGGACATGCTGTGCTGCATCTTCATCTGCTGCCACTGTTCCAGTCAGGTCAAGGATAAAGGCTTGTTTTGAGTAGCAGACTGTAAAAACTGCAGTTAGTTTTTTACTAATGCTTATTATGTAGTTTTATTTGTTAGATTGTGAAGCCTGATGTCTCCAAATTAACCCCCACTCCAAACCCAGCACTTGCCTCTCCTCCTCGTTTATGCCTTTGAGGTTTTCTCTGCTACTGTGATGTGTGAAGTTCCTGTCATAATGAAGTGAGCGCTGGCCTCACTGATACTAGGAGAATAGGGGGTTTTCAGAGGCACTGTGGCCCAGGACACACTGAAATAGATCATTTCAGGACATGCCATTCGTGGCTGTACCACATCTGAATTATTAAGAGGCACGAGGCTGTGAAGCGCCTACACTGGCTGCTCTTTTCAAGATGCTTTTAAAGCTAAACAGCTTCTTGCATCTTGAATCCCTCCGTACTCCTGAGCCAGAGCGGCAGTTTCCCATTTGTTTTGCTCGAGGGAGAAACTTATATAGTGCAGTAAAGAAACAGTGCTGTGAGACTTACTCAGGAAGGCACTACAGGTTACAATATTTAAAATCTTATAAAAGAATTATAATTAGGACATGAAAATGGCAGATTTATGCAGATAAATGTGAACAAAACTACCATGGGGAATTGAACCCAGATCTCTCACACCACCATATCCACTCTGACATCACACCCCAACTCAAGTGGGAGCCACTGGGAAAGTAAAGCTATGCAGAAATAACTTAAACCTGCAGTCTTTCTAACTGCCACTAGGTGGAGACTCCTCTGGTTGCAAAAAGAAGTCCGATTCCATTAGAAATAATGATAAAATGACCTTACTTCACACCTGATTTATTACCTCAGCAATTTACTATTAAATGAACATCTAAATTTAGCTCTAACTTTAAATTGGAAACTATTGATTATCCAATTTAGAGAAAATAGATGATAAAGAAGAGTATGCCTAACGAATACTTTGTGATTGACAAGTTGCTACTATGGTGACCTGTCAATCGGGCTAGAAGCATCTCCTTTCCACTCGACTGTTTAAATTTAAAGCTTTATTTAGTCTGCTGTTAATTTTGCCGGTAAGTACATTTTGTTTTTAGCTAGCCAAAATTCACAGTTAAATTCACAGTTAAAAGTGAATTACAGATGCACCTTACCAACCAAACTAGCTAGCTCCACCATCTCATCCAAATATCATCACATCCAGTTCCTAGTTGCAAAAAATCAACATGATGGTGGCCAAAATGCCAAAATCGAGGCTTCAAAACGGCAGTCCACAAACCAATGGGTGACAGTGACTATGTGCACTTCTTTTATACAGTCTGTGGTTCAACCATAAAACATACAGAGGAATGGGATAATGTGTCTTCAGGACACATTCAGGATTATGAAAACCAACGAAACATGTAAACATGTGAGTATAATTGTAGATGTTGTAATTTCACACAGATCAAAATGCAAGGCCCACTTGGGAGGCTTAATGATGTGAACGTAGCATATACAGTAGTTGTTACAGATTAAGTGATGTAGCAAGGAGAACATCATCTGATTGGGCTAATGGGTAACGAGCCCCGGGAAGAAAGTGTTGTGTTATGTGTGCCCATGAGAAGCCTGGAGACAGGCGGAGAGGTGCACAAGTGGGTAATGAGAGGGTGAATGGACGTGTAGAAGGTAGTGTAAGACCATGTACAGACGGAAAGCAGCACTGCATTTTTTAAAAATGCAGGGGGCTTTGTTTGTGCATTCGTGTTGCTACATGTACAGATGAGAAGATGAGTTTGATCCAGGAAGTGCAGTTTGAAGGCTTATTAGACGGGAAAAACAGAGGCAGGATTTTATACCCCATTTACTGGTAAAGGTGGAGTTATTGTAGTTCATTGCACGCCCGTCATGCTGCAGAGTAATCGACCAGACATGTGTACACTTACTTGTATTTTATTGGCCAGCAATGTGTTGCCAGATTTATTTATTAGTTTTTTTACCAGAGCCCTCAGTGTTTGGGACCCCTGCTGTTGTGGAAGTGGCGCAGTTGTGGTACTGAAATGAAGTAGCTTTTTTTTAGTGCAGTGCTAATGTTGGTCTGACCGTTGCCTTAGGGGATGGAGAAAGAGGAAAGCTAAGACAAAGGGAAAAAGAAAAAGGATGGGTTTATAAGGTACAAGTCGGCTTTGTTTGATTAAAATCATTAATCAGAGTATTGGAAATAATTTCCCCATATTTCATGAAACAACCCCTTAGAGGGCCTTCTATTTGCCACTGTCCCACGCCTCAGCAGTGCTGCTGGGGCTAAATGAGAGCTCCCCATGCTTCCTCGACTGGAACTAAGCCTCCCCCCCCCACCAGCTCTCTGCAGACATGCAGTGCTGTGGAGGACTGGAGTGAAGCGTTGCAACCTTTGGCAAACACCCAGCTACTGGGCTAATGGGCAAACAAACAAGCTAGCTTCTCCCATTTCTCATCTACCGCCCTACCCCCCAACTCTGATCCCCCCTGACCCTCCGAGCCATCCGGCGGTGGCTTTGACAGTTTCCTTGCTGAAGGTCTGTGAGGTCGTCAGTCTTTTGTCAGTCACTTCATTCAGAGTGTTTGATTCGCGGCTCGCCATTCAAGCCAGTTTGCCTCTTATCTGTAAATACCAGCATGCGGCCCCTGAGCCCTGGTTTGTCTTTCTTGCTCCACTTTTCCTTCTGTCTGTGCCTGCAGGCTCTTGGAGCTACAAGTGTTTAGACAGAGAAGGGTTGAACTGAGCCAAGTCTTTGTCCCCGTCGGCTTAGGCGGCCGTGTTCACACACGCTGCAGATGACAAACCTGACAGGGTTCATTTTTTCAGCTTCATCCCTGGGTTTCCCTTCCTTCTGTTTTCAATTCTGAATATAGGAGGAAGAAAGAGTACATCTTCAGGGAGAACTGCTTAAAAAATGTATTCTGTTATATCCATAATAAAGGACTGACGGAATTCAAATGGCTATGAAGAATGAGAGCACATGAGGGAGTGTTGCACATTTTGGAGATATTTACTGATTCTCTTGAGTTACAAAATTATTTCATTATAAAAGTTCCAACATTCTGTGAGGCCACAAAATCAATCTCTGATGTATCTGTTCAGAAGCACCTTGAGATTTAAACGTTGTTCAAAATTAATCTCATTCATGCACAAAGTTTATACCAGTTTTCTTTGTCATCTGGAAGACAAGATATTCTAATCAGTCCTTTAGATCTTTTGCAGAATAATAGAAAAATAATAACTAAAAGCTCCATGAATATAACTACAACATGTGAATTAAGCTTCATGCACATGTGCATAAAACCTGACAGTAACCCTCAACATTCACACCACGATTTGAAGTCCTCGCAATGTACTTGAAGTCTTTGTACTGTGTTATCTGGCCTGCTGGGTTTTGTACATTTTCAGAAGAAATGAGGGCCTTTATGCTCAGAATTGTGAATTTTTAAGTTGTTATTTTTTCGTTTCTGCTGAATGTTTGACATAAATGTTTAACTGCAAGAAGTACCCCACAAATTAAAGCTGAAAATACACAAAAAAATACACATTTTAAAGTTAAAGGTTAAAATGTAATAATAATACAGTTGTGCACTTTCTCCATTACTATGCATTTGTAAAATGCAGGTGTTTGGAAGTGAATTGTGGTCTTTGCTTCTTCGACTGCTATTGAGAAAGGCAGTGAATCTACGGCTCCTTCAGTGAAGCAGCCCTAAAAGAGAGAGTATTCAGCTGACTTTCTCTCGATGTTGAAGATAAAAAGTCATTAATGTGTCAGCAGCCTCTTTTCCATATTCCACCGTCCTCTTACAGCAACTCCCTGCCCCCCAAATCAGCTCTGATTTCATGTGAAATTCTCCACGGCACTTCACACACTACCCATGGCCCAATCAGATGACCAGTCAGCTGACAGCGCTGACAGGATCCATGCCGAGAAGATGTGGAAGGACAGTGATGTTCTGAGTTCAGGGTCTACTCTCCTCATCACTTCTGCCCTCTTCCTCCTCTACCCTCTGCTTTCTGGCGAGAGCTATCATCTAAACTATTTGTCAGTTGTCAAAATGTCAACAACTTCAACAAGTTGTCATACATAACGGGCGAAATAGGTTGTTTATCAGTGCCTTCCAAAATAAACTATATAGCAGTTAAGAAAACGAGTCATATGAACGTAGTCTCATCTGCTACCTCTATGGTTACGTCAAGGCAACTACATGGTAAAAGTTAGGGTAAGCTGTTAGTTATGGTTAAAACCAATCAGTGTTGGCTGCTTGTACGAGGCATCCATCCATCCATTATCTATAACAGCTTATCCGTGCAGGGTCGCGGGGGGGCTGGAGCCAATCCCAGCTGAAACTGGGTAAGAGGCGGATCACCCTGGACAGGTCACCGGTTCATCTCAAACAATCATACACACTCACATTCACACCTAAGGGCAATTTAGATTTACCAATTAACCTACCTGCATGTCTTTGGACAGTGGGAAGAAGCCTGAGCAGTTGGACATTAATTAATCTACGACTACAAGAGGCATAGAAGAACGCTGTTTTAAGTGTTTGAGGTTAGGTTTATGCAAAAAAAGCACTTTGGTTAGAGCTAGGAAAAGATTTTGGTTTCAGTTAAATGTTAATAAAGTAAACTTGTCCTGTCTCATGCTTTAAGTCACTATTTATTGTTTCAATATTTAACCAAGACTGTGATCTTCCCCTAACCTTAACAAAGCCTTGAGTTGCCCAAACATTACCATAAAAATATTAATCATGCTTTAATTGCTACAAGTGAATATTGTAGAAAAGCAAATTAAATATGTCGACAGCAGATACTTTTGCTGATACGTCCAGTTTCCTCATTATGTTGACAAAAATGTAATCCAAACGTAATAAAGATCTTTGGCATTAGACAATATTGATGTTCTGATGAATCGACTAATCTGTTAGAATTTCAAGACAGTTTTTTTTTTTCTTAAATGATGCAAACCTGCAGTTATCAAAGTGATAATTGCCACACCTGGCGCTGGCAACAGATGCCAATAGACGTTCAGTCTACTGTGATTCATCTTTGTAGCACGGTGTATAACCTCTTTCACTTAGTGTTTGCATTATTTATATTTCTAATTAAGTCTAACTAAGTCTGAGTCTGACTTTTTCCAAACAATTGAAATTAAATCTGTGGCCAGCACCTCCAATTGATCACCAGTCATTTAAATGTTTTAAAATCAATCAAATAGCTGTTTTTAGGTGTCAAAGTTCATACCGAGGAACCACTGCTGTACATTAGATACTGTACAAGGGAGTACAAAAACGGCCACTTATTGATGTGGAAATTTCACTTTCTCTTCCAGACATGAATAGATAATCAGATGTCTACCTTAATTCTCATCTCACACTTTTTAAATGTCCAAATACACGGCAGGAAAAGCCTTAGTGTAATATTCCCCAAGATTTGAATCTAACAGTAATTGTGCCCCAGTCTGTCAGAGAGAGTTTTATGAGTGCAGTATGATTATCTGGGTCTCTGCTCATTACCCTGCACTGTTAACCTTTTACCAAAAGGAGCCCGGTGGAATCGCAGCCCGTAAGATAAAGCAGACGATGACAGTTGGAGATGGATGTTTGCCTCAGGGTAACTTGTCGGGAGCCAGACCCAGCCTGTCGATGACTTCATTTCCCCTGCTTACCTGAGCACCTCTGCCTCCCTCAGCAGGAAACAAAGCCAGTTCCCGCTCTGTTTGACCCCACAGGATGCTGGGATTAACTCAAGCGTACAAATCTTGGCTCCCTGCCTGACTGATAAGAAAGGAAGAAAATATAAACTGTTGGATTGTTGAGGAGGGGATTGATCTCTTTCACTTCCTGGCACTTACTTGAAGCGGTAGATGAGATTTGTGTTTATTCATGATTGGCAAGTAAATATGATTTCATCTCTCCTGGCCTTCCACTGACTTTTTTTATTTTATTTTTTTTACATCCTTCCGTGAATTAAGAGTATTGAGTTTAGCAAGTTCATAGTGTCTGTATTTGCATTTCCCACCCTTCCACACTCAAAGTTGAGATTTCGGAACAAAAACCTTTATTTATTCTACAGAGATGGACTTGGCACAGAGATTTGTTTTCATCTACCGAGAATAGTGCTGTCAGAAACCACCCCTTCTCTCATTCACTATTCCCTACATAATAAACCCAAGAGTTTACCCTATAGTGAGCAGTAACAAGATATTTTGGGCACTTGTAAATTATAAGGACTTTGCACTGACATGTGTAGTGTTACATAACCTTTAATTTCACATCTATCAAAGGCAAAGCATTATGAGATTGTTAGCAAAAAGGTATTGTACAGAGACATATGGACATTTTGTGTCACTGAGGCAATATATCATAGCTAAATCTCAGATGTCGGCAAGTAATAATAGTTCAGTAGGAATAAAATAGGAAGTGATTTCAGACTCCCTAAAGTTTAAAGCCTCATCAGGGGAGCTAGGTGCTATAATGTTTATTACAACCCAAGATTGTTGGTGTTTAAGGGAACCAATAACAGTGAGATGATTTTTCTATTCTTAGAACCTCACAAGAATGAAAGGTTGCAATCTAAACATTGTCCTGAACTTTGCTTTTCCCTTTAGGAAAGCTGATGGGGTCATTTTCTGGGAAGCATTAACGTACTCATTTGATTTCATTGCTGGCCTCTAGATTTTGTTCACTATAAGTACCCACACTACTAAGTTAAATAGAAATCAGGCCAGTAGTTGTTGATATATCGAACTCTTGACTAAAACTTGACTAATTGCCTAACCTACCTGCTTGGCTTGCACTGTTTGCAGGGCAAAAGTCATATAGACACAATTAGTTTTAGATGTTTTAGATGTTATGTAAAAACATTTTTAATGACTACATTTTAATATGTTGAGACCTCCCCAAATTCAGTCCAGTTTAAAGTTAGGCATCCAGATGTATTTTGACCTGCAAATTACCAAATCAATACATTCTGTCGAATGACGACAAACATTGCTATCATCAGTAACCTCTGCTATTATGAGTGCTTCTATTTTATTTGTTGGTGAACAGTGATTTATGATTTACTAGATATTTTTTAGGGTTTCAACCTCAGCTTACTTTCAAAGCTATGTAGTAGTTTTAGACATGTTGCAACTGTTACAAAATGCCCTTTCAACGACTTTTCCTAATGAGACATGTCTTTTCATACAAGCACAATTAGATTTTCAAAATGACAGGAGGAAACACTTCTAATATTCACCTTTGTCCGTTGATACCCTATAATGCATTGACCTTTTCCTATGAAAAGGCACTTGATGCGTCTTAAACCGAGCCAGCTAAAGCTGACCGTGCACTCTCTTGTCTGTTTGAATGATCTTTGCCCTCTAGTTACAGAAGGAACATGCCTTGACTCGCTTTATTACAGGCCAGTCTGAGGTAGAGACTAAAAGTCTCTGTCCCTTTGTTTTGCCTGTGAAAGGAACTTATTTGACAGAAGTTAACATAATGTGAGGCCTCGAGCCTCTTTAGGTGACCTGATAGTTTGACCTAAGGCGGTAGTTCACTGAAAATATTAAAACAGAAAACATGAGGTATCACAATTGACCCTTCGCTAAGCCACGCCCCAAATACACAATCACAGCGCATTATACGACTCTCTCTAACTGAGGTCCGACACTTTCATGGCTGCGCTCCATTGCCTCGTATGCAAAAGAAGCCCTTTTCTAACTCTACTCAAAGACTGTTCCTGGGGTGTAATAATGACAATCGCTGCCCAGAAAGGTTGAAAGGAGTAGTACGATTTATTCCCTTTCCAAAACCAACCACAAAAAACAAATCCAGAATAATGTAGGCTGTGGATTGTTCCTAGTGTTATGTTAGTTAGCTAACATTAGCTAACTTACTACTGAATGTAAAGTTATAAAGCCCTACTGTTCTTTAATGATTGTAATATTGAATTGAGACTTACCCAGGTGTACAGGAACAGTGTTGATCCTTAATATTGTTGTCCTCTTTCTCAATAGTCAGGTAATATGGTGGTTCACTTTTACACTGTTAGGCTTAAGTTTTTTTCTCATCACTTTGAGTCAGTTTGACAGCCTTAATACAACCTTCAAATGCACAATGCCACTGCAAAAATGTGCTTCTTTCTGGGATCACTTTTTCCAACAAATTTGACAATATTTCTCCGGGGAGTGAAGCAATAGACAGTGGCAGCGCAGGTCGGACTTAGCAACAGTAACTAAGGGGGGGGCATGGCTTAGCGAAGGGTCAATTGCAAATAATTCCTTAAAATTGGATCTATAACCCAGAGTTTATTGGAGAGAACAAGAGCTGACACTGTGTTTGACCCTGGCCATATGGTTTATTGTTGGTGTAGAGAGAGAGAGAGCAAACGATGTGTGACGGAATGAGGACATTAAACATTTATTTTAACTGTCGCCTCATTGTCCAGACAACGTGGCTCTTCTGTCTTTGTCATTATTTCGGGCTGTAAAGAGCATGAGATTTGTGTGATGGCGGCTGCGACAAAAGGACGTCTTTTAAGTTCCTGTGAGTGGAACTTAAAAGCAAACTGAGAAGTTGCCTGCACATCGTTAGGGGAGTTTGCTGTGTAAGCATCTAGTTCATGCCTTTTACTTGGGTACAGTGTGTAAAACAATGGGAATGTCTCACAGGTGTATGCCTAAATATGATAACCAGTTTACTCTCTGAAGCAGCAGGAAAGGCATGAACAGTTGCTTGAAGCCAGAACGTGGGATGAATTTTTGATGAGCTGCTGTGCACGAGGGGGACACTGTAATTGTTTGCTCTGATTCGTGGAAGGAACATCAAATGATTTCATTGCAATTAGATCGTGGTGTGAAGCTGCGCAGCTCTTATCGCAGCATTTATGTAATAGGGGAAAATTACATTTACATGTCCCATTTTTCCTGCTTTGTTGCCTTGGCTGAGTCAGCTGTCCTGCTTGGTGACACCCTCTGGGCGTTTGACAGCTCTCTCTGGTGGCCTGTTAGGGTTTTATTGAGGGTTTCTACCCTTGTGACGTTGCTGCACAGCGGGGTGTCCTTCCTTTTAATGCCGGAGAGACAGGCAAACAAAGTCCGGACTGGAGGAAAGGGCCCAACAATTAGGGGTTTATAGTTTGGTGGTCTGGTGCATCAAGGTTTTAATTTCATTAAACCCCAGTAAGAGTCTGCAAGAATTGCAATATTGATTTGGTCATGCCATAGAGGGCCCTTGAGAAGTCTTTCAATTTTAAAGGGAGAGATCAGAAAAGTCAGTAGTTCATAAACTCTTAGTATATGGACTTCTTGTAGTATGGTAGAATACTGGAAAGAATAATATAAAAAATAATAATAAATGGTTAGTGAAGAAACAGTCTCACCACAATGCTCATTACAGGCACAAGAACTAGCTACCAAATTAACCGTGTAGTGAGATTGTTTCCTCAATTGTTTCCAAGGTTCAGACTGAACTTTGGACTTCACTGTAGAGTGATTTTGTTGCAAATTTATTTGAATTATTTATTTTATGGTTCAGTTTCCATCTGCACCTAACAGATAATCTGATGGATTTATGAAATAAAAGAATAAAATAAAGAGGCCTAAATAATGATGAAATTAAACTCTTCTGACCAACGTTTTCTGGAGACATTTTAGAAGTGCCTAAAGGACTCCTGAGGGTCCATGGTGCTCAGTTAGGGAACCACTTTGTTGCTACTTCATGCAGAAATGAATGCGATGGAGCATAAACGGCCAAAACGACTGCGTGGTCGCATGATGGGTTATGTTTTTTTCTTGCTGATGCAACATGGAGGCCTGAATTTACCCACAGTAATAATTAAGTGCTGCAGTTTACAGGAGCGTGGTTATCATGGGAACATCAGAGAACATCCGCAGCCACACGAAAAGCATGGAAAATACCTCACAAGGAGGACCTGTGCTGGGACTGACGTCTTGGTGGATGAAAATGCAGCAACAACCTGTACAACAATGAACGACGGCCACACATGAAGTCTTGTCATGATGACACCCTTCCCAGATGACAGATTTACAGTTAAATATGCCACACTTGTATCACCTGCACTGTAAAAACATTTTCCTTGTCACTAGGCATCTTGTAAATTTTACTGCCTCTCCCTGTGTCATGTCATAAAGTAAAGAAACCATTTAACAACAGGTTCGCTTTCCACCAAATCGCCAGTTAATTCTCAACTCTCTCAGCTTTACATGGGCACTGCTGCAGATTATATGGGGTACTTTATGAAGGCAAAAGCTGTGGTGAACTTGAAAGAGGGAGGCCCTATTCTTGTCTCCACGGGGTTAAAATGCCACCAATAAGCCTGGAGGGACAATAATAGCAGGCAATTACTGCTACCCAGCATCCCGTGCCTCCCACGTCTGAGCACAGCAACACTGGCATCCTTTATCTTGTCCACTGGAAATAGCACAGTGCTCGCTTTGCCTCCAGCTCACTTTTCGGCCTCAGCAGACCCTCGAGCCTCTGCTAGTGACGGGTGTGGAAAGGTAAACACAGTATCGCAGCTCCCCATCGCCTCCTTGCCGCCTCCTACCTTCCCTCCCAGGCACAGAGGCCCAGCAATCATTAATCTAGAGTATAAACAGTGCCACAACATCGACAGGCAAGTTCAGTTTCCTGCAATACCCCATCTTCTTATGCTCCTCATGCTTTCCCACTTTGTGCTTCTTCACTCCTCCACCACCCCTTCTCTTCGGGACTTTAAATAAATTACTTGAATGAATCGATGAATGAATGAACTGAGTTGTTATTTAATTCCTGTCTCTTGAGTATAAAGTGGTTGTGAGTATTTCATAATTTTTTTGCATTATTAAAATGTTACATTTAAAGGTATTTGTTCCACCTTTTTGTGGGTGTGGGTCTTTGGGGTCTGGTAAAGTCCTCCCCTCACTCCAACTAATTCCATCATGTACCAGTTTTTCTGTAATCAAATGTTACTCTTTGGAAATGCTTAAAGCAGATGTAGTTTTAATGCGTGACATCCTATAAACACAGTCCCCAGGGCCCTAAACAACATAGGACACATACTAGGAGGGATTTTAAGTTGTACCTACAGAGATTTCACAGCACGAGAGCTGCTCTGCAAACAGCCACTTTAACTCTCAATGCTGCAATTAGTGTTCAGAGTGCTGCAGCGGAGCGGCAGTGATATAATGTCTGGCGTCGCTGATGCTGCCGCGCAACATCTGGACCTGTGCGCCTCTGAAGTCGACTCCACTGTAATTTGTGAGGGAACGGCAGTAAAAACAAGGTGAGTTGCACCGCCTGGAAAAAGACAAGAGGTTGGGCTTCTCGTTATCTGTCATTAGTCGGCTAAGCCATTCATCTCTCTGGCATGTGTGGATGAAAAATACAGTTCGGCAGTATCCTGGAGAGCCCAGGAGATGTCTGTAACACTGGTGAGAAAGAGCTATGCCTGTTTAGATGAGGGGGAAGTGCATTTGGGGCTGAAACAATAAAAGAGTGGTAGTCCAAGGGCAAATAGGCCACAGAGACTTCAGTCGCTGGATTTCTGCTTTATGTTCTCAAATGTATTGTTGGAAGAACTGCAATTAATGCTACAGAGGTACTGATCCTGCTGATCTGTATCAGAGGCCTTTTACAGGCTGCTTCAGGTCTTAATGAAGAGCGTGCATTGTAGCAGTGGTGTCCTTGTGTTGGCATTGGTGACCGGGGTCTCATGGAGACCATTATTTTGGAGGCAGTGGATAGAGAAAGACACTTACATGGCTGCTTTTCTGTCAACAGGGACTTATTCTGAGTTGTCATAAATATATCTGTCTTCACTCAACAGCCAAGCAGAGACCCCTGTTTGAAAGCTGAATGAAAGCTGTTAGTTGATTCATACATTTTACAGGTCCAATGAAGGAGTTCTAAGGTGATACTGGAGCTGCTTTCTGAGGTCAGGAACCCACTGTGACTTTGATGCAGTTGATTTCAGAAGCTGATGCCACAAACATGCATGCGGCAAAACACCTCACTTCACTTTAGGGGGGGAAAAAATCTCATATATGTTAAACACTTACATAACAGTGACAGTTCTAACAGTTAAAGTTCGCTCAGATATACAAAGTCCAGCTTTTTAAAAGCCTTTTGTCAGATGGGAAAAAACACAGAACGTCAAGAGAGCTCCAAAGCCATTCATGACTGACAACAGTTATCTGTATTTGTGTTTAAACCATAATGGACTAAAATTACAGTGTTAGTGTGTGGATTATGTTGACTGGCTCATACCTGGTAGTATATATGAGTATAAAGCAGCAAAGTTTTAAATAAGACCCCTGTTCATCTGCTCCTCATTTACTTCCTGGGGTGTTAAGAAGTGTTGTTCAATATGAGTGCAAGGATTTGCCCTTTTTCTCAAACCAATGAAACTGTGTTCCTAAGAAACAAAGCCCTGATTTGTCTCTCTCTGGTGTATCACGCTTCTTGATTTGCTCTTTCATTTCGTTCCTAATATGCACTCATTCTTTTACTCAAAGTCTCAAATGGATCGTTAAGGAAAAAACATCTCGGAAGTCTATCAACAGTCTCTGAGTGTATCCATTTGCAGAATAGATATCAGTGGCATTGAACACTTTGAACGCCACAAATGCAAATATACAGCCTAATTTTATGTTTATTTTCTCCTAAGGGAGTTGAGAAGAGGGATTCTGATGTAATGATCCTAAATTAAAGAAAAGCGATCAAGAAAAGGGGATGTGAAACAATAGATTCTTCAGTGCCGCCCCCTAAAACTCATCTTTATGGACAGATTTTAACAGTGTAACGAGTGCTGAATTTTCAGTTTTACTCCTTAACATCCCTGTAAGATGAGCAATAAAAACAAAATCAATTTCTGACTTTTATTTTATTGCTTATATTGTTAGTTTTGAATAAGTTTTGTTTTACTGGCTGTAAAGCACTTTGCTCTGGAACGTTTACCACAAATGAGGTTTACTCTTATTAGTATCAGTGTTTGTGCAAGCTGGGGCATTAACAAACACAGACATTGTGATTTGGGATTAGATAAGTGTAGAGTAAGCAAAAAATAAAAATGCAGGAGGCAAATATCATTTATAGAATTCATCCACAGGATTTTCTTAGTTTAGATGCTTGTCTCGACAGATTCGCCAGGCAAACCTTCGGTTCTCGCAGCACGTTTCAGCTGTGCACCAAAGCTCTCAGCTCAGGGCAGTAAAACGTCCTCCTCGCATTAAATAACTGCCCTCTGTGACCTCCGGAGAGGCCAGCGTTGACACAGTTTGGCTCACACAAAAGACCAGTTGAATGGCACAGGTGAAAATGGGGCAGCTTTGGATTTTATTGAGTGCAACCATCTATGCAGAGACACACAGAGGGAAGAGGAGGGGAGGCCACTTGTTGTTTTCTTTTCACAGGAATGGGGTCTTGTTAGAGGGCAGTAATGCTTTAACTGTCAGATTAGGATGTCCAACCTGTGGCCCAAAGCCTCTTAAGTGGGGAAAGCTCCGTACTTTGTCACGTATCCGACCATACCAATGGTGATTTGGAATGATTAGTGAGGCAGCAATGGGGTTAAAGGTCAGAGAGGGACTGTCCTGGAGCTGTAGGGGATACAGATTCATCCCTTACAGCAGACCCTGTTGTAATATTGATTAATGCAGCCTATAGGATATGTTTGGTAATATTTCTAAATTTCTCTTACTGTGAACAAATTTGATGAAAAGACCAACAAAAAGTGTTCTGTGTATCGAAACCTGATATATCTTATTCCTCTTGGCCATAGAGCTCCATTCTTCTACTAAAACTAATGAAAACACATCAACGAGCCACACAGTTGCACTGGATGATATGTTCCTTCATTACCACGAACACACACACACAAACTTAATTTTGACTCAGTCCCACATACACCGTTCTGCTGCCCCAAATACTCACTAGAGCAATAAATGTGGATTAATCCACTGCTCCAAGTAGTCCCCTCCACTATTTGAGTAACGTTTGCTTTTGTAAATTACTCAGCCTTCCTTTTTCCAAAAAAAAATAAACTATACATTTTTGAGGAGTTTTTAAAAGATGAACCTAGTGGGCTTAGGGCTGAGAGAGTATCGACAGATGAACTAACACATGTTTGGTTTTGGTCTTTTCAAGGAATTTGCTGACAATAACATTAAAACCGTAAAGCTGAAACTATTTGTCAATTTATCTATTAGTTGTTGGTTATTTAACAACCATTTTAATAATTGATTCATTTTTTAAGTCATTTGTTAAAACAGATGTCACATTGGTCTTTGATAACTTGTGATGGGCAGTTCATAGACTAAACACCTTTTTATAGATAGTAGTTTGACAAAAAAATGTTTTTACTCAAGATCCACTTACTATCTTTTACCTGGAAACCTGGAAGAAATACCTAAAGCCTTTTTAAAAAAAAGCCCCCACTTGTTTTTTTTGCCCAGGTTCTCTCTGCAGCTGTCTCACTGCAGCAGTACTTCTAATTCAGCTTAATAAGGTATTGATCAGGTGTTGATGGAGCATGCCAGGACACATCAAAGCTGTCATAAAGAATCACTGATATTCCACAAAATATTGATCTTTGAGCTCCTCCGGTAGCGGCTTGAGATATTGTTATTATTATGAGTTATTGAAGGGGATAAATCTGTATCGTTTGCACTGTTCAGTTTGCAAATGGAGTGAATATTTTCCTCAAGACCTTTTTGAGATGAGAATATGTCTGTTTCAAACTTAATTCAAACTTGATAAATAGTTTGTAAAAGGATATCATAAGTTAAATTTTAAACAGAAACTGTTAAACTTCTGTTCATGGCTGTATTTGCATCCTAAAGGTCTGCAGTCTCTTCATAAAGCTGTGCAAAGCAGATGAGTTGGTTTGCAGGTAGCACAAACTTGGTGGCCATTAGACATGAGTGTATAACTTGTGTTTACTTCCCAGTTGAAGAAGGAAGGGTCGTCTTTTATGACTTAGTTACAGGATGCATTGTTTTTGCAGGATCAATATTGCAGTTGCTATGAAAGGTGCTTCGGTGAATTAGTGTGTATATATGATGGGAAAGGAATGAAGCCTGATAAAAGTGGTCTGTGCTGCAGTGCTGAAGTACTGGAATTTACATTTCCTGCAAGGCAGTATTTGACTCCAAATGGGTTGAACTTGATTTCACACAGTTTTTGCACATTTGGGCAAAATTTCTTGTATCTCTGTTTTTGGTGTTGTTTGTTTTTCTTGGGCCCAAGTGTACAATATGGACAGGAAGCGTTTGTAAAAAGTAACAATCCAGTTTATCTATTCAATTTCAAGAAACTATGCAATCATGAGATCTTGCTTGAAGTTTTACAGGAAACCAGCAGAGAGAGCAGGTCAGAAACACACAGATGAGGCACCAAGGCTGACTGGCAAAAGTGCTCCACAAAGCACCAGACACTGACAATCTGGCGAAGACTGTCACGAAAACCCGGGGTTTAAATTCAGAAGAGCTTAATTACTGGGATGTGCTTCAGGTGCGCAAGTAATCACAAGTGCAGAGTACATTGGTTGACCTGAGGAGAGTCGAAAAGCACCCCTTCACAGAGACAACAGACAGGGCACAAGTGAGGGGGAGAGGCACGGCAGAAACACAAGGACATGGAGGAAAAGTACCGCTGACCATCACAGTTTGTGTTAAGACAACATTAAACACGGAAGCCTGTGAGGAGCATTTCCATTTGAGCCGTCATCTTGAGTAAACTTTAAAAGGAGAGAGGCGGTTGTAGAAAAACATGTTTATGCTTAGCTGAAGCTCTCTTTGCTCGCTCACTTCAAGTCATTCTGAACATGAGTATCTATCAGCTAAGTGCCACAAATGTAAATGTGAAAGATTTAACAAGAAAGGGCTTCCTCTTTGTAGCTCTGCAGTATATGGAAATACAGGACTGGGATTATAAATTATTCATGTTTCCCTTCAAACTAAGAAGCTTGAAAAACTGAGATTTTTTTTTTTTCTCTTTAGACATTATATCGCTTTGATTCAGATTCGAGCAGCCTTTAATTTCAGCTGCAAAAAAGCTATAAAACGTACAGTCTCTTTATAGTGTTCTTGTGAAGATCAATCGATCCCGTTGAAGATTGGTGAGCGTCCATTTAATCACTTTTCACGTGTTTGAGTGGGATGAAGTCGGCACCATGTACTTTATGATGACTGATCCTCTTGGGGTATTTTCTCTTCAACTCTATAATTACATAGTACCCGTTCCAAGTCCTGTGCTCCGATGGGAATCAGAGCACTGCAGGGCAGGAAGTTTTTAAGCAGAAAGTATAGACCAGGCTCTGATGAGTCAGCCATGACCCTGAGGCTGCCGCTTCTCTTGTAAATTAGCCTTAAGACGTCTGGAGCCTCCCTTCCCCACAGCGCCTGATGACGATGGGACATAAATGAGCGCTGAGGTGCCTGAGGGCTCTGCCTCATACAAAAGACTCCACAGTTACAAGGACAAAAAAAGGTCTTGATTTGTGTGAGCTCTTTATTTTATTTCAGTAAAAGTGAACAAAATGTATAATCAAGGATCAAAATTACTAGTACTAGTACTCATAGTGAAAAGACTATTAGTGTTTAGTTTCTATACTTTCAAATCATTTGAAGAAACAAAGAGGTGAAAAAGAAAGGAAGGGCAAAAAACCCTCCAAACATTAAGTTAACGTACTCATAGTGAAGAAGAGTGTTGAGTGAAATCCTTGTATCAAAGAAGGTGAGGAAGAATAAATAAGAGAAGGAAGCAAAAAAGGAAAGGCTGAAGAAAGAAAATGAAACATCTCTAAAGCTGAAAGTAGCACTTCACTGGCTTTCCTCTTTTCTCCTCTTCTGTCCAACCGGTGGTGGGAAACAAACTCAAATCCTTTCACTAAAGTGTCAATACAACATGGAACAATGCGAAAGCAATGTGAAAGCCTTATATGCAGAATGTTACTTTAATGAGAATAAATAAGTTTTTGCAGTAAAATGCATTCATATAGGAAAACTTGAAGTTCTCCGAGCAAAGAAGAATCTTCCAGAGCAATTCTGCTATTGTGTGAAAACTTTTTATCTCCAGTTTTGAGGATTTTCATGCTTTTACATCAGTTGAACAAACAAAGAAGGACGAGAGGCAGGAAGTAAGTATAAAAGAAAGAGAGAGAAAGAAAGTAGTTGCTTGAGGATTTGTCATGCTTTCAGATTAGTTGAAGAAAAAAAGACGGGTGGAAGGAAAGAAAGGAAAGAAATGAAGGAAGCAGGCAAGCCATGAACTTGAACCATGTGTAAAGCTGAAGGTAACACTTCATTGGCTTTCCTCTTTCCACTCTCCAAAGCCCCTGCAGGGAGGGAAGGATTAGGGAACTTAACCAGGCCTGAGCACCAACAGGAGTCTTGGATAGGAGCGCTGGGAGGAGGAAACGGGGTGTTTTTGCTGCTTGGACCTTCAGCTGTACTTTGTGTGTGTCTAAAGTCAAGTGAATGAGGCAGGAGTTTTTTTTCTTCTCCCTTTGTGCTCCCTGTGCTCGAGCAGTTTGTGACAGCAGAAAAAGCATAGACCACATATCCTTTTTGTCCTGATCAGACAAGACTCTGCTTCTCTTTCCTCTTGCTGTATTAGAATGACGCTCTTTTTCAGGTCGAAAAAAAAAAGACAGATTTATTTTTCTCCCCTCAAATTAAATAACTCATTATGAATTATACAAGATGTTTCTTTTTCTTTTATCTCTAGTAAAGAAGAAAAAGACACAAAAAGGAAAGGATGAAACTAAGGGAGAGATAGAAGGAAAGAAGAAAAGATAGAAGGGAAGAGTGTAGGAAGTAAATAGGAAACGAAAGGAGAGAAAGAAGAAAAAAATGAAGCGAGTGCAGGAAGACAAAAAAAGGAAGGAAAGGAAATAGGAATGAAGAGAGGTGGGAGGATACAGAAAGGAAGAAGGAGAAATGTGAATGAAACAGAAGAAAGGAGACAATGAAGGAAATAAGTGAGGAAAGTAGAGAAAGGAGAAAGCAAGGAAAAAGGGGAATGAAAATTATCAGGAGAGGAGAGAAAGAAGAAAAAGATAAAGAAAAAAATATAACAGAAGGAAATTATCCAGGAAAAGACTGAAGGAGGGAAGAAGGTAGATAAGGAAAATGGTGAGTAGCATTGAAAGACAAATCAGGAAGGAAAAATATATGTTGTATAAGCTACTGTGTTTTGAATGTAAAATGTGAATGTTAATTGCTTGTAGTACTGGATGAATATGAAGTCACATCTTTAGTTTGATTACTATGAACAGAATGTTTATATTTTCACTCAGAAGCTGTGCAGAACACTGACTGCAGCTTTGTGTCTTTTTGTCGCTCCAATGCCACCGTCTCTCCGCAGGCTGATCATTGTCTGACAAGGACTCGCCTCTATAACTGTCAGAGCTCTTGAATAACTCGACGGTGACCTTCACAAACCGCATCAGGCTGAAACAATGGAGCTCCATTAGTGCTGTACATCAACAGAGTGTCAGAGAGGAAGAGCAGGCGGAGGAGGATTGTGGAGCGCTGACAGTGAAACTCTACATTTTGTGTTTCGAGGTCCAGATGGATTCACTGCCACACCAAGGATGCAGCTTATAAGAAAAGAAGTTAAAAAACTGCTTGCAGAAATACCATCCAAAATAACTAATTGACAAGTTCATTCAAAGTTAAAGGAGTCAGATAGTGAACTGACTATATCAGGAGTCAAAGTCGTTGCTGAGGCCTTGAATCTCAATCTGTGGCGTCAGATTTGATGTTCAACATTAGATCCTAAAATCTCTCTCTCTTTTGTTACGTCCCAAGTATCCTGGACGCAACATAAAGGTGTGGCTCCCCACTCTTCCCATTTCCAAGCAAGGCCAGACACAAAGGAAATACAAATTAGCAGTTATTAACCTCAGAGATGAGCAGTGCCCAAAACAACCACTGAAACACTAAGAAACTGAAAACTTTCCTAAACCAAAAACAGAAAATAAACAAAAGACAAAGCTCTAAAGCAGGCTTCTAATACCAAAACTAGGAGAAAAAGGGTGCAAACAAAAAAGAGCTTCTCACTCCTACTAAACTGCTAGTAACCTGCACGACAAAGCTACAACAAAGAAAATATACGATTAGCAAAGAAAATGGCTAAAAGTGCAATTTATACTTCTGCGTCAAATTGACGGCGTAGCCTCTACGTAGCCCCCGTCACCTACGGCGTAGCCTGATGTGCACCTCCTCAAAAATGTAAGTACACGTCGAGGCCGACAGGAAGTGCCCGTGCTTTGAAGTAACTTTTACTAACAGCCAAAACAGCGGCTAAAACACGGTGGATCACATTATTTGACCGACACAACCCGAGCAAAATTACTTGTTTCACTATCAGAATGTGATCCATTCAGTCGATAACATTTGAAAAAGGCTATTCTTTCTTTAGTTCTGTTCTACTTCACATTTCTCTTCTTGACTCTTTTCTCCTCTTACCTTCAGTTCATCACTCTTTGCTTTTTGTTTCAATTATTGTTTCTTATATTGAAAGCAAATGGTGTTCCACTAATCCGGAAGACTCTCTTTTCATCTGGCAAGAGTAGTAGTCTTAAAACATAGAGGAAGGCCCTCCGTAATGCCAGGACAGCCTATTACTCATCTTTAATAGAGGAAAATAAGAACAACCCCAGGTTTCTTTTCAACACTGTAGCCAGGCTGATAGAGAGTCACAGCTCTATTGAGCCAAGTATTGCTATAGCCCTCAGCAGTAATGACTTCATGAGCTTCTTTAATGACAAATTTTAATTATTAGAAACAAAATTCATCAGCTCCTGCCCTCATCCGGTTTATATGAAACTCAGGAACCTTGCAGACAGCTGTGAAATAGTATTTAGACTGTTTTTTCCCCATCAATTGTCACCAACTAACTTAAATGGTGTCTTCATCTAAACCATCAACCTGTCTGTGGGATCCCATCCTTTTCTCCCTTAAGTATACTTTATTGCTAATATGTACTTATACATCAGTAAATATGTGACTTTCAGTGGAATATTTTTACACTGTTAGTAGTTTGGCTTCCTTCACCACTGACAGTATATAAAGATGCCTGACAGTTGCTCTCATCAGGGAAATAAACAGGCCTGTCCAAGGAGCCTTGTGTGTCGTTAATACTCATCTTACTCAACATCATCGTAACGCAGGTTCGGCTCTGATCCAAGCACCAGCCGCTCTTCTGTCTGAAGAATTAGCAACATCAGGGAAGACACGGTCGAAGAAAGCGCTCTTTCATTTCACCTTGTATTCATCGCACACTTGGGAGGACAAAGGGATGTTCGTGGATGAGCTCCGACCAAAAAACCTGGCTGTCGTAGAGCAGAGGCCGTGAATGAGGCCTTTGTGCTCTGGGACTCCTCCCAGCGACCAAAGAGCTCAGAGAAACACGCTTTTGTCTAGCCTCATTTGTTCCCCTTTTGGCTTTAGAGTGACTCTGCTGTCCCTGTAAAAGCTTTACAGCGTCGGTCCTCTCCTGGAAGCCAGAGCCAAGATGCAGCTCCTTTAAAGGGGATGCAGTACCAACATCTACCCCAACAACACATTCGCACCTACCCTCCCTGCCTGCAAACACACACACACACACACACACACACACACACACACACACACTCAGACAGAGCGGTATAATGAAATTCAAGTGTGGCTGATCCACAAGGCTCTGGCTTTGTAAGGAGGCTTTGAACTTGCACTGATTGACAGAAGGAATTCACTTTTTTGTTTACACCCACAGCACTGCCTCGTCTTTGGAGTCCATTCACCCCCACCACCTTCTCTCCTTGGAGTATGAGGGGAGAGGACTGGAGGAGGGGGAGAAAGCAGGGGAGGAATTTGTGCAAACATGGTCCTGTCTGAGCTCATATCAGTGACTGGCCTTTGATTTTGGTTCTTTAACTAAGGCTAGAGATGTGTTGCTACTCACACTCCATGCTGAGGAGCTCGTCGGAGAAAGCAGAATGTCTAATTGGAAGTTGAAATCAGGCTGTAATTACATCACTGGGTTGTGATATAATTATTGGCAGAAATGCAGTCTTGTACTCAGTTAATTAGGTTTTGTTCTGGTGGAGTTTGTATTCATTGGGACTGTAACTAGGGATTATCTTCATTACTCATTAATGTATCCATCTATATTTGTATCGATTAATTGTTGTTTTGTTTACAAATTGTCCAAAAAATACTGGAAATGCAAGTTTGCACAGACTCCAAGGTGACATCAAATTGCTTGTTTACCTTGACCAACAGTCAAAAATACAAAGATAAAACAGAGAAAAGCAGCAAATTTGGACATTTTAGAAGGTGGTACCAGATCATAATTGGCATATTAGTTTGCAAATTAGTTAAATGATTACTAAAAAGTTAATTTTTTTGAGTTTGTTTCAAAAGAATTTTTTATTCACTAACAATGAATGAAATGACTGTGAACGTGGTTCTTTTACTCATACTTTGGGTTTTACCGCCCATTTAGCATAACTAAATGGCAGACAAACAAAGTTAGCAAGCAACTGGTGAAGAAAGTGAATTTTGGACTGAGATTGTGACGTTGCTCCGTGTCTGCTGGATGTGTAATAAAGCATCAGTTTGCTAGCATGTTAGTCATATCAAGTTTTTAAAGCAACATTATGTAATGTTTTGGGGTTTTTTGGCGATTCGATGCCCCTACGGTTTCAGAGTGCTATCATGTTTGTTATGATTACATGTTTTGTGATAAACAATTTTGTTAAGTTAGCTTCGTCTTATAGCTGGCTTACCGAAGAGTCTTGTTGGTGTGGGATGTGGTGCTGTAAAGCATTATGGCTTTCTCGCAATAGGTTTGCTGCATGGGATTCCAGTGCTATAACAATACCAGGCACTCCGGTTATGTAGTGGCAATGACGCCATTCTCCCTATCACAAGTCAGTGTACCATCAAAATGATTTGGCTGTTATTTTAAGATAAAATTACTACATAGTGTTGCTTTAAGTTGATTACATGTCACAGTTATCTGTCTGTCAAGTTGCGTAAAAAAATCAATGAATGTAGCTTTAACATTAAATAGGCCTATAAGCTAGAAAGACTTGTGAGATGTGTCAAATGATGGTTTCCAAGGTCCAGAATTAACTTTCAAGGTCATTAAAGCAATTTTATTGTGTCACAAATTCAAAGCATGCTTGTTTGAGATTAACTTAGTGACCCTCAGCATATCAGCGATTGTGCCAAAATGTCCTGCAGTGATTGTACATATATTGTTTTATTCAAGTATATTTCAACAAAAGCTACATCTAGTGGGCTTGATTCAACTTTAGGTTTTTATTCTTGCCTTTTTATTTAACTTTTTCCCCCTCTTCATGACACTAATGCAGAGCATCAGAATCATTCTGGCTGTGGTCCAAAAATCCATCTGTAGCACATCCTGGTTGTTTTTGTATTTCACTGTGGGCCAATGTGTTTTGGCCTTTACAGAATCTAAATCATGTAAGCCTCTCACGTAGCTGAATGTTCTGTGAGTTTTCACTTTCTGCACAGCTGGTGGTCTTCTCCTCGGCTTTAATTACTTCCCTAAAGTAGCACTTCCCAGAAATGCTGCTGTTTCCCCTATCGACAGGTTAACTTCCAGTAAAGTTTTGCCCTTCACTGATGTGGATGAGATGAGGGCTGCAGCACGTCGGCGCTTGGCAGGGATGCCCTGAGTTTGTCCTGAACGTTGCCAGATGGAGGAGATTTTTAACCTTTGTTTCACAGATTTGCAGAGCACATAAGCTCTGCTTCACACTGACACTTAAAGTCAGTTACAGAGACTCATACCTGGCAGCCATCTGGAGCAGTGGGTTTTTTTTGTCAAGGGACAGCAGTGAGTGCAGCAGTGTGGATAAGAAAAGAGCCTGAAGCTGTTTGGCCAGTTAGTGAGTTATGTAGACTAGTCTGCTTCAGGGCTGGGGAGTCAAAAGTGCATGTTAGGTCATTGACATGGACATTTTTTGTTTCTGATTGGCTGTAGCAACAAGACTAATGCTTAATGCTTGCTTATCGGAAAACAACTGCATAAACATACACACAAACATAACTTGATGTAAATTTGATCTACATACTAGCTCCAAAACTTTCAGCTTCCTCTCATGGTCTTCATCAGCAGATTGGTTAGTTTTCATGGACGCTGCTCAGTTGTCATCACACAACGAAGTATGGGACTTCAGTAAGTGGGCCTTGAATTTAATTATTTTGTTACACTAAGGTCAAGAAAGAACTACTTTACTTTCGAAAGTGGCCGAGAACAGACTTGATGTGTTTTCACATATCAAGACGTTCTTTGTCACGTGTTAAAGTTTACTAAAGTTTACAACAGAGTCGTCACAGTGGATGGTTTCACAGGTGTCATTTTTCAATTAATTTTTAATTCATTTTAAATGTTTATTTCTGTAAAACCCAGTACATTTGGCCAATTTCAGTACTACAAAATAGAGTAACATTTATGTTTAGTTACAAGTTAATAAATATGCGGCTACAAGTTTTCTGACATGTAGAACACAAAATTATGCGAGATTTGTCAGAACACGGGGGAAAACGAAGGTGCCAACAAAAAAAATAATGGCCTCCCAGTATGAAAGGATTTTTGGTTGAAAACTTAAAAGAAGGAAAATAGGGAGCTGGACTTTGAGAGTCTGTTGAAACTGTTGAAATTCGCAGCTGGATTGACAGCAGGTTCACACTCACAACCAGTGTTTAATGGAGCTTGCCAGAATTATTGGTATATTTTAGTTATGTTTTTGCATTTTGTTTGTCTATGTCTTGGCTGAATCTCTGTTGCTACACAAACTTGTCAAACAGCTATTTTTACTTATGGAAATGGAAAATATGGACAGTTTCACAGTTTTTGTCCTTTTTGGACCACATAGCCATAGATAAGATCCAAAGACTGACAACCCAAAGATGCTTTTAAATTCTGTAACACCATATTACTGTTGTTAAAGATGTTCTGGGAGATCACCCACCTGCTGAGAGGAGCCCAGTTTACATATCTGAACTACATCTTGATCAACCAATGATTAGGTGCCTGTCTTAAGGGGTCTTTGGCGGTCATTTTTGTTTGGTAGCTCAGATTCTCCTTGGTGGCGCATGAGCATCCAGTCTGTCTGTCACATTTATGCTACCTGCTGCACCTTCTCACTGGCCGTTTATCCCCCCGGCGGGCCCAGAGGCCTCCGAAATATACTGCAGTCACCTGTCATGAAGCCTCTGGTGTGGAGATGATTTCTGCACGCTTGGCTGCTTCCACCCACTCTTTCACGCCGTCTGTCCTGCACTTTCCTCCCACAGAGAGGTCATTGTTACTGCAATTTCAGCCACCTCTCCTGCCAGCATAGAAAATGTAAGAAATGGTGAAGGTGCTGTGAGGAACAACAGGTGGATACCTGCCACATCAGCCTCTTTTTCAAACAGCAGGAAACGATATGAGTGGGTGACTTCCACATTCCTGCCTCCCTCTGGGATAATTGTTTGTCTCCGTGTGTCCTGCATCCTGGGTTTGTGTTATGCATTGGTAGAGCAGCAGAAGAACTTACTCCTTTACTTAAAGCTACACAAGTAAATATTTTTACATTAACAAAGGATCAAATCACTATGTGTAGTGTGAAAGGAGTCACTCCAAGTGAAAAACTCATAGAAAATGATCTCCTTACCTTCAGTGTTCCTCAGCTCTCCAGAGAATTTTAGCGTCAACCTTATTTCTAGTAAAATCTCACTGTCACTACCTGCCCATCACAAAACTGCAGAGAGAGAAAGTTAATGATGGGCTGGTGAAAAAAGTGGAACATCAAGAACCTAATAACACAGACATACTTCTCAGGAGTTGGTGGAGACCAAACAGAACTTACCTCGCCAGGTGGCCAGAAACACGACTCCAAATGAATGCTAATGTACCAAATGTATAAAATGACAGTGTAAATGGTTTTATAGCTTTGTTACACTACCCCATAAATAATAGTAGCGATACTACATAGGCAAACAACAAGTAAAGGCTAGCATTCAAAAGTCAACTAAAAGGAAAGAATTATAAGGAGGAAAATATTATAATAATACTCATAGTGAAGGAGAGAGTTTAGTTTCACTGTCCGTATGAAACCTTTTATGTCCAGTTTTAGGGATTTCCATCTGTCAGCTCAGCTGAAATAGGAAAAGGAAGGAAAGACATAAGGAAATAAAGAATAAAGGGAATTAAGAAAGAATGAAGGGAAAGAAGGTAGAAGGAAAGGAACAATGAATGAAGGAAAGAAATGAGGGTCAATGAGAGACACATTTGGAAAGCTCTTGGTATATAGAGGCAGCCCATTCAGTGATATTTTCAACTTTTCTTAATTGTAAAATCTGAAACTGCAAAGTAATCAGTAAAGCCGAAATTGTACTTTCCATGTCCGCTTAGCTGTGAGATGCACATTTCATAATTAAAGCATGTGTGCATACAGCTGAAGATGTAAGACTGTGTGTGGACTGCATGCACCAACAAAACATGTGTGACGTCTGTGTATTCAAACTGCTAATGCAGTATAAACACAATTGCATGTACACTATCTGTGCCTTCAAACTAGCTGTCATATTAAAAGTTTAAAATTTCTCTCTGAAATGCGAAATGGAAAAAGTAGAAACTCTCCCAATATGGAAACCAGCACCTCAAAACTGTACTGAGTAAACATACTTCATGTCCACCTCTGCCTATAGATTGATATTTATGTACATATATCTATTTATAACCACAGACGTGATACGAGGGTGTAATGCTCGATGGAAGTGATTACTCAGCCTGTGTGTGAATGTCACGCCCCTTCGTCTTTCTCACCACACACACTTCTCAATGAAGAATTAGATATAAGCCGGTGTGTGGGGACTGCGAGCCATCGCTCCTTCACTTTTCATCCTTCTCCTACATCTCCCCTTCCTCCCCCTCCTCTCCCTCACCCCTCCTCTCCCTGCCCAGATCATCCCGAGGGGAAAGTCGAGGTGGGGGGGGGAATGCTGGCGTCAGGAGTTCCCCTCAGCTCAGGCTGAAACGCTGTACTGCGGTGCCACATTGAGCGCTCTGACATTAATAAATAATTACCTTGTTAGATTTGGGATATTAGTGTAATCACAGTAAACAGATGAGACGTAACTGAGCAGACTGTCAGCCTCAAGAGTCCTCTACGCTGCTTCTGTTACAAAACACAGGGTTCAATTTGGAGGGTAATGCTTTATAGCACTACGCAGGAGGAGAGCGCCGTTGTGCCTCAGCAAATGGAGCTCTGGTGACAATTTCAAGTTGTTGTGTGTCCTCTTCAGGGATGGCAAAAGGAGGGGCAGGGATGAGTTTTAAGAGAATTTTTATGTGTGTATGCAGGTTTGATAAGTGCTATATAGATAAACTTCATTATTATCATTTATCTTCAAACTCTGTCTTGAAAAAGCTGCTCCACATACTCTGTTTGGGAATCTGATAGACATGGAAATATTAACAGCATATTGTTCCAAAATATACTGTTACTCCATTTGGTTGCTCTAATTATGTCAAGATTTCATCAACAATTAAATGCTCAAATCTCTGGTGACATTTTAAAAATGCTCCATGTAGCCTACCACCTTTAACTGCATCAGAGGGAGTCAGCTTTTGGAGAAGCACATTCCTACTAAGGAACATTAGAGAGGCCCAAAAGCGTTAGATACCTTCCTCCTTCCTCCCTGAACTTCACCACATCCTGGCAGATGAGAACATTTCCACTCGCCTCTTTGATTTTTTTTTCATCTTTTCCTATTCACGGCAGTTCTGCTCATCTAAAAGCCCAATTTATTCCTCAGCAGAAGTTGAAAGAAGACTTTTCCCCCTCAGAGCTCTTTTCCCCCCAATGTGAGAGTGTTTTTTTCTGAAGAGAAGGAGGAGGCTTTCATGAAAGAAAGACAAATCTCAGCTCGTCAGCTTGATTATGGTGACACCCACCTGGGGTCGAGAGCTGTGGTTTTTCCAAGAGCTAGATCTCGTTCACCTAGGCGCGCTGATGTGCAGAGCTGTGAGGTTGTAAGAAATGATGTACAACAGGGAGAAAGTTGTTCAGCAGAGGGTTACGATGATGAATGTGGCTTTGTCAGAGGTGTTTAAGGAATGTTTATGGTTTTGTGTGTCTGGTAGATTAAATGCGAGCACTGGGTCAGACGTGTAGTTCTGTTTAACAGTAGGTACAGCCCACTGTGTCTGGCAGCTCGCTTTTTCTTCCAGAAGCCACACAACAAATTGTCATGTACTCCAGGTACCAAGAAAAATGAGTGGTCATCAGAAGCTGCTGGCATGTGGCACAGAGTTGAGTGATGATTTTTCCAAAACTCCGGAGCTGGATTCTAAAGATCAATTTCCTTTGGAGCCACCAGGGCAGCCCGGAACAGAAAAACCCTGTCAGGGAGTCAGAGAGCCGTGACTGGAATCTGTTCATGTCTGAGGACAGGAATGTGTGAAAAGAAACATTTTTGATTTGCATCAGGTCTCATGCATGAAAACGGTTACGTCGAAACTTATCTCAGACAATGCAGTTTGGCCCGACTGCTGTAGCTCCTCTGTGACTGGACTGATAACGTGTTGATGAGCATGTCTGGAAGCTGTGAAACATCTTAACCTGCCGCAAAAAGAACAGCGAATGAATTCGCACTCAGTTCATGAAAGCTTTTACTTTTGCCCTTAAACACTCCAGCATTCACTGCACAGAAAGAAAAGAAAGAAACTGCATCAATACACTGGAAAAACGAAATTGTACTGTGTTGGCAAAATGTCATGCCATTATTGTGCAACTACACGCTTCTCCATAGCCGTGAAATTATGTTTTTCATTCAAACCAGTAAGTAAAGGTATCCACAGTAAAAGCATCTCTCATCTATGGAAAAGTATTTATACCACACTTACAGCAAATCCTGCAAACTGAACTACAAAAAAAGAGTGTTTGTCGTTCCCTTCTTGCATGACTCATGTGAACGTCTGATCTGTAACCTGCCTGTTTCAGGTTTGGTTAGGTTTAGGGACAAAAACGTCTTGGTTAGCGACCTACTGTGTCAAAGTCATGTCTGTTGACCCAACCATCTGCACCGACCTGCTCTTTTGAGGCTTTGCAGCAGTATAACAGTGGCATGCTACTTTCACCTTTTGTTCCTCAGAGATCACAAGGCCAGAAGAGGTCAATTGTCAGATAAACATAAACAGTTTTATATATATAATAAGGTTTTTAGTGAGGAAAGTCAAGAAGATGAATCCATTACATGTCCTGCGTTCAAAATTTAAGTAAAAATATTTGCAGTATTTGAAGTATCAAAAGTGAACAACTATGACCAAATACTATAAAACCAAAAAACAAATATTACACCAGATCCAGCAAAGAAAAGATTCAAGTGTGGGCAGCACTTAAATTAAAAATGGCACACATTAATTGTTTTTCAGTGGATGAGGTGATTAATGGCTCTTCTGGAACTCCTCAGTCACCAGAGTGGCACTCTTTAGCATTTCCTGATTATTCCTGAGTGTGTGAAATCAGTCAAGTCTGACAGTCTGATCAGACCCAGATCTTCATGCAGGAAGAAAGAAGATGAGCTGCTGTTGTTCACTTGAAATAATGAGTTTTTGTTGAAATAAGATTAATGTATCCAGTCCGGTCTGTGGTAACAACACTGAACTTCCGACCTTTTTGTTGCTTTTCTCTTTCACTCTGCTCTATTGGCCATTTTTTTGTACGTATTAAACTCTATGTGGGCGTTTTTCAGTATTTTGCAACAAACAAGCTTTCTGCATACAAAACTGTTTAAAATGACATGAGGATATTTATATTGTCTTTGCTGTGGAGATGACGCTCTCATATTGATTTTTCTCTCTGAGTCTGAAAGAGAGTTTATGGCCTCGGTTGTAGGCTGCAGGAGCAGAGACCAACATGACGCTGCTAACTCTGCACGGCAATTGTTTACATATTTCACATAACTTCTGCTGTTGTGCCTCCCGGCACCTGCTGCGCCTCTCAAAACCCCTCACCAGGGGCAAAATATCCAATAGCTGCTCTGTCAGTCTGCATCTGTTTGATAACACAAGAAATTACAGCTTTCTGCCTGTCTGCCCTTCTGAGTGAGATTTCTCTGTTTTGACAGGCTGTGGACAGAGCTGTACTGCTGCTCTGTGTTTACTGTGTGTGCATGGCAGGAAGAACTTGTCTCACCTTGATTTATTCATTGATTTGCTGACAAATGTGCAGTTGACATTTAGCCATTTGGAAGGACCATGTATAAGTGATCTTGCATGCTTTAGCCTAGTGAATGAATGAATTATGTTTTTATTTTTGTGTCATACCACTGAAATGGCCCATGCCACTGCCACATTACATGTGACGCAATAAGTAGCACATATGAATTAACATAACATGCTGCATAACATCATTATGTTATACTGTATATTATATTAAAATATTTCGAGTAATATTATAGGAATTAAAGGGATAGAAGGTGATTTTAATCTAATGCACTTTTTGTTAAATTCAGCGAATATTTCCTCACAGTTTGCTAGCTCTCCGTTTTGTGCGAGCTTTGAAAAACAATCAAGTTTTCCTATACAGCTCTTGTTCTGTAAGTTGAAAACAATGAAAGTGGTTTGGACCTTGCCACACAACATTGTTCCAGTCATTCAGCAACAGGTGGCGTTAATACTCGTGCACAGGAGTGATGGGGGGAGGGAGGCAGTGGGTAGTCATAGTTTTGAGGAATATTAAGTCATAATCATATGAGAAAAAGTCAAAATCCTGAGAATAAAGTTGTAGTTTTACAAGAAAATTCATATTCCCATAAAGCAATGAAATAACAGAAGACATTTAAATTATAGACACAGGATCATACACAGCATCAAATATAGCATAAAAAATCCCTTTTATGTGTGAAAAAACAGCACCCCCCCAAAAAAGGAGAAGATAAAGTGCTGTGTAAAGTGCTGTAAAGAGGCTGTGCGGGAGGTTGAAAGGCAAATTAATTTTCAGTGCTAAACCCACATTTGATTATTTATATTCTGAGTTTTGGCTTATTCCACACATCAGTGGCAGACATTTCTTCCAACAACTGAAAAACTTTAATGAATCCAATCGAAATCCTCATATATACTTCACATTACATTTTAAAGTGGTTTAAGATTGATTTCCTTCATTCCAGGCAGCCACTGGTGTCAGTTGTTTTTCAGTACACTCTGTGATTCAGTACACTCTGAGACGTGAAACTTTATCTCAGTGTAGCCGGTTTCTAGGTTTCTAGGAGGCGCTGACCGGGATATCTTTGGAGGCGATCTCCGTTTATTCTCTCTCTGACAACAGATGTAAATACTCAATCCTCTGGTCAATTGTCATGTTACAACTTCAGCCCCTCTTCCATGAAGTAGAAGAAAAATCAATAAAATAGTGAAGTGTAGTAAATCAATAAAATACAACTAGGGAAACATACCTGACAACAGATGTACATACACAATCCTCCGGTCAATTGTCATGTTACAACTTCAGCCCCTACACAAGTTAAATGACATGGGAATATATTAGTATACTACACAAGTTTAAGCTAGTAGGCTAAAACACATAATATATGGTTGCTAAGCAGCTTTCCTCTTCCATGAAGAGGCAAGGGCGGGAGACCCCGTTTATAGAGGGGGGTCCCCTGAAAGTGAACGTAGGAGTACAGAAAATAAATCACAAATGTTCCTCATATATTGACACAGGAGATCTAACACGTCAGGTGATAACTATTTACATAGAATATTGTGTAATTATAATATTACTTATTTGACTCTGTTATATCAGTGAATGTCATCGGCTGCCTTTGCAGTTTCTCAAGGTAATTGTCGTGTCGTAAGTCAGATGGTGTTTTAAAAACTGTCACTCTTGGTGCATTCAGGGATGCTCTTGCAGGACTTGCAGTGCAGGAATATAACTCCACACCATTCTTCCCATCATAATATACATTTTGTCTTCTGAATTGGATTTTCTGTCGAAGTTCTGAAATGTTAATTGGCTTTTTTTCCATTTGTCCTAAATGGTTTCTCGTTGTAAATGTGCAACACATTATGCTGAAATATGATGCAGGAAGACAGATTTTGTAGTTCAACCATGAAGAAACACTGCTGTGGTCCTGGTTTGAGTCGTTGCCATGCACCCATGAAGCAAACAGCCTGTATGAGATTTAATCAACGGCGCATGGATGTTGTGATCCCTCACTGAAGGACATGTCCCTTGTTGTTGGTTCCTGAAGTGCAGACTAATGCCAGTTTTCATCACAGTGTCCATTCGCTCCCTGCTGTCCTCACGGTGGCATTTGGAGCATGTGTGGCACATGCTTCTGCAGTGAGCACCACCAGTCAGAGTAACATCACAGAGTCAATTCTGTTCCAGCTGTTGGGCACGGCGTGGCAACCGCTGTCTGGAAATTACAACAAGTAGATTATTGAATGGTAACAATGAATTAAACAACGTCCAGGAGTATCATATGTAGTCACAATAGCCACAACCTAATGGCAAACAAGAAAGTTGGATTTCAACAAAAAAAATTTTGATTAATCAAATACTATATTATTTTTCAATTAACCATATATTCTTTAAAAGATTAGGTAATAATAAAAAAAAACTATTACAAGTTCCCAGAGACAAAGTAGTTTGTTTTGTTTGACCAACAGTTCAAAACTGAAAGATATTCAATTTACAATGTCAACGACAAAAGCTGAAACCACCAAATAATTAATCACTTTATCAAAATTGTTATCTGTTGACTGACTAATTGATTATTTGGTTAATGGTTTCAGCTTTTCATGGAAGATTAAAGTGATGTGCTGTTTTGTTTAAAATATCAGATATAACTCAGTTTGTATCCTCCACCTCTGATTCAGGGTTCCTCCCTGACAAGCTACGAAAGTAATCTTCTGAAGTATTAATTGTTTGACGGTTTTGTCACTTTCAAAATTGTGAAATTTGAGTGTTTAAATGAGGGAAGTTCAGGTTGTTAGAAAATCTGTTATATGATTATCAGAGATTTAAAGTATGTGAGTACACTCACTGATGGTTATTTTACCCCTTAGTTCTAATAAAGGGAAATGTTATTGTCACGGCATACAATGATATTTTAGTAATTCGTTTCTTTCAACTTCATGGCAACAGTTCCTTGTTTCAACATGACAATGCCCCCTTGCATAAAGCCAGGACCATAAAGAAATGGTTTTCCCAGTTTGGTGTGAAAGAACATGACTGGCCTGCACAGAGCCTTGACCTCAACCCCATCCAACACCTTTGGGATGAACTGGAACACAGACTGTGAGCCAGACCTGATCACCCAACGTCAGGGTCAACCCTCACTGATTCTCTTGTGGCTAAATGGGCATGAATCCCTGCAGCCAGGACATAAACATGGTGGAAAGCCTGAAACCAGAAAAGTGGAGGCTGTCATAGCAGCAGATTCATGCCCATGTACAGTAAAATATGGATGTAACGTTTGCATGTCCACATACCATGTAGTTTAGTAGAAACAGAAATAATGTTTTGCAGAAAGGAAAGGTGTTAATGGAAGTGTGTGTATATGCTATTTTGTTGCAGTGATGTAGAATTAGATGACAAGGTGAGAAAGTCATCTTTGATCTCATCTTGTCTTTATGCTGTTTCTCACTTGAGTGCCTCAGGATTCCTTGTGGGCCACTTTTGGGTTTATGCTTTACAGATGTTGCCTTGCCTGTTTTATGATGTAGCCACTTTTTACTTCACGCTTTCCCAAATTCATGCTGCTCCATCTCCAAAAGAAACTGCAAAGACAAATCATGTTGTGCTTTCTTTTCATCCGTTAAAAACTGCACCCCACTAATGAGGCTTTTGAAGGACACTGTGGAGATTTTTGCAGCATACAGTATAACAATTTACTACTAGCAGTACTGATGCTGGATACACACTCGAGGTGACAGACTGGATGAATATGAATAGTGGATTTAAATGTCCTTGATCTAAATAACAAGAAAAAGGCCTATTGGAACCCAATAGCATTAATGATGCTCAAATGATCTTTAATATGCTTCCACCCACCTCAAACTGGTTCGTCAGGTACTTTGTCACTGTGAGGAAAAATGTAAAAATTACTCTTTACTCTCTGTTCAAAGCTACACTTCCGTTTATGCCATCGTAGTTACAGTACCCACCTACACTGTCATGACATGAAGATGGAAACTATCATCCAGATTTAATGGAAACAGGATGACAACATGACAGCTTTGACTCTGAATTGTCCTGCAAGAGGTATACATCCTCAAATGACTGAATGTCTTCAAAAACAATCTCTTCAAGAGTGGTGAAAGATGCCACTTACCCAAGTAATCTATGCATCGTGTAATTTGTATAAAACATTTATCTGAAAAGTAACTAGTAATTATAGATTTCAAGTAAATGCAGGTCAGAAAATAGCTGCATTTATCCAATGCTTTTATCCAAGCTTTATATAAAGGCATTATCCAACGCACTTTAAATAGAATTTAGCCTCTCATTCACCCACCTTAAAATCTAAACCATCTCTCAATGGTACATCAGATGCTTATTCATTGCAATGACCTTTAACTTTCAAATGTAAAATGCATTTCTTCAAAAGGTACATTTCAGTTCAAGACATCTCTCTCTCTCTGTCCAGTTTTAACAGAAGCATTATTTCTCCTGCATTAGTTAGAAATCACCTGTCTTCAAAATAGACTCTGCAGCAGTGATGGAAGAAGCACTCTGCAGAAGTGATACTGCAGCGTAAAAATACCCTATTACAAATAAAAGTCCTGTCATCATATTTTACTCAAAACAACATTCAGTAAAACATCAGTCAAATGTACCTAAGTATCACAAGACACACACTTCTCAATCTCAAATATTACTAAAAATATCATCAAGTCGAACTTTCTGTTACGGTTAGTGATTGGCGGACCCAAGAGCGGACACAGAGCACAGCAGGCGAGGTAAAAGTTGATAAGAGATGGTGAGATAGTGGAGCTAGTGAAATCAAGAGGCAGGCAGGCTTGAAACAGCATGGTCTGGTATTGGATGTCGTAAAACAGGCGGGGACTCACAGGAGTCTTGAGGTAACAGAAGTTACTCGAAGCACAGGAGTGAATCACAAAAAAAAGCTACAGGAAAAACACTACTGAGCGAATGACCAGAGATACACTACCACTTGAGGTTAGCAACAATCTGGAGAAAAGTCACAGGAAACCAGGAGTATTAGAGCAGGATGTTGATGGGTAGATTGGTACCAGGTGTGCCATTCAGCCAGGTGACCAGAATGAAGCCAACACACACACACACAGGCCTTTTCATATAACTCATTGAGTGATGGATGGAATGGCACTGTGGTATCCATTGGTTAATGGGAAGACAAACAACAGCATGAGATTACAGCATATCGTCTTAACCCAGCATAGATAGTGTAATGGGTTGTGAAAATGAAAGCTCTTTTTTTACTCTCTCTAGTTAAATATATAACAATATATGAGATTTTTATAATATGATGCAAAGTAACTAGTAACTACAGCTGTCAGATAAATACAGTGGAATAGAAAATGCATTAATTTCCTCTAAGGTGTTACGTAAAGGTTGAGTAAATATACTTAGTTGCTTTCCGCCTCTGCTCCACATGCCAAAAATTCTGACTGAACAGAGAATGGATTTCCAACCATCTTCCTCCCTCCTCCCTTCATTGCTTCTATCCATGTGGCAGAAAAACATTTTAACCAAGACGGATAAATACAGTACAGCACATTGGCTGTTTCCTTTTATGAGGCCACCAATATTTGGCTTGCAGTATCATGTTTGCTGCTGCGATGTAGGCCACGCCATGAGCAGCTATCATCTGATTCATAATGTCTGCCTGCCTGCCGCTGTCGCCTGCTAATCGGCGCCAGGAATGTTTTACTCCGCTGACGGCTGTTATAAATCCAGCTTTTGTGTGAACATGCACATTTCAACACTTACAAGACATTTTGGCATATACATATGAATCTATCTGCCCAAATAGCTCATTGCCTGGTGACTTTAACCGCCCAGATATTCAATTACAAAGTGAAAGTTAAAATAGCTGCTGCACATTATTCATGGCGCCCGGCTGCAGCTGTTTTTTTTGCCAGTGCCTGGAAAATCTTTGCCACCAAAATAATCTGGGTTGGAGGCAGAGGGACAGTATGTGGAGTCATCACAGAGCTTTACTAAATATGGACGGGGCTGTCATAGATTCACACGAGCACCTGCTCATGCCAGCAGCAGCACTACCCTGCAGCGGGATGAGAAGTTCCGCTAACCATATTAGCACACTGGTTTCACATGAAAACAAAGTGTAGACAGAGGAACGATGCACAAGAAGAGATAAGATGAAATTCTTAAGCATGTCAAAGACACAACTGGACTACACAACAGAACACAGCTTTGAAAAAGACACCTGTCAAACCAAACTCCTGTTTTAAAGTTTACTGTTTTAAGAGAGAGTCTATTGATCTGACAGATAAAGGACAGCATTATTAAACAGCATGAAAGTAAAAGCAGAGTCATTTTAGGACAGCAGAGCAACTTCCTGTCTGCTACCCAAAATCTGATCGCGCCGTATCCCACCTGAGTCACACACCCCTTCTCCCATGTCCTCCTTCTCTGCTGGCACTAATATGCTCTAATTTGTTCCTGTCTTGAAGTAAAAATATCCCTTCCACCCTCTCTTCTCAGCTCTTTATTTCCTTAGCCAGCACTTTTCTGCTGTTCTTGAGGGTCACAGGAGTGTTGTGTTTCACCTATTGTCAGGACACAATGGTGGTGACTCTGACTTGCGGCCTCCTTACTATTGATTGTATGTAAAGTGAGTGGTACAGAAATTTCTTAGTGTACCATTCAAGGGCGTCACTTTGTGTTGAAAAGGTGGGGACATAGGGGGTCAGATAAGGATTGTGAAGAGACACTTAATTCGCAAGAAATCACAAAATGCGATTCTAGGCTAATGAGAATGAGACGAAAAGATCATTAAACAGTGTTTTAAAGATATCCTCAAAGCCCTGATATGAGCTGGGGGCCCAGGAAATTTGATCATTAAACACTTCATTTCCTGCATTCTGGTGAAAGTTTCTGCACTAATTTATAGTGGAAATGTTTTTATTTATAGAAGAAAGAAGAAAACACAAAATATATCAATTCAGTTCAATCTCCCTCATTTGGCACCACTGAGGTGCTTTTGAGCAAGGCCCATAACCCCAACTGCTCCAGTGGAGCTGCAGATTAAGCTATGGTTGTACTTTCAGGTGTAAATGCAATCAGGGTCTTCCTGCAAAAGAGAGGCTTCCTCTCAGTGAAGCTCCCCTGAATAAATAAAGGTTAAAAATATATATATATATCTATGTCTGTGCATTCTGTGTTGCTCTCAGATCGGGTCTCCTGAATGTTGTCACTGCAAGATATTTTAGAACCTTTTTTTTAACAAATTATATAATTATGATAAATAATAAAAGTGGTGGGGACATGTTCCCCAGCGTCCCCGGTGTAAATGACACCTATGGTACCATTAAACTTTTGAACACTGGATTTTCATTCCAAATTTAGCTTCAGTTTCTGCTGCGCAATTTAACTTAAAGTTGTATTAAGGTATTCTTTCTTGGTCAAAAATGCCGCATGCTGCTGCTGGAAACAAGGTTGATGAGAGCAAAAGTATAATCTAAAAGAGGCTAAAAAGCTCCATAGAGCTGCAGATTTGGTATTCAGTCTGTGGCTTTGCCACTATGAGCATCATATTTCACAGTATATTAATATAAATTAAATTTATATGTGGAACTTTTAAAGAGAAAGACAAACAATTTGTCCTTAGTTTAACGGGACATTATCATTGTTGAGCATGGATTGTAACACAGTTTAGGAAAGCCTCCCCAAAATAGTCAGAAGGCAAGGATCCAACACTCTCTCACACAAGCATTGTGAAAACCTTTTTTATTCTGGTAGGGATCCTAAAATTTCTAAAGATTACGAATGTGCTGTGCTTAAGTGCAGTAAAAGAAGAATACATTGACGCACAAAACATCTAGATTTGTTGTAATCTTGTACTTGAATCTCTCACTAATAATAAGTGTGATGTGCGTATGTGTCGTTGGAAATTTGAGGGGATCGTCCAAGTTGGAATGCAGCATGTGAGTATTTATATGGCTGCACCACTGAATCAAACGGATGTCTTGGTTTATAGATTGGTTTCAATCTTAACACTGAAACTGTATCTACAGTGGGAAGTTGACATGTTGGTTTTAAATATTTCAGGTGCGTATTCATCTTGTCTCTGCTGTTACATTCAAGAGACCTGACTCTCAGACATAATACTGAATTGCTCATTCAGGCTTTCCCCTAGTGTTGAAGTTCTTCTCCTGTATGTTATAGAGTAAAACAAAATGCCACTGCTGCCAAAAATCTAAACAAAAAAATGTTGACATTTACAGGTAGAGTTAAAGATTCATGGAAAGAATTCTCTAGAGAGATACAGGCTTGGGTAACCCCTCTGTTCTCTGATTTAGGATTCTCTTTATTGCTCAGGAATTGCATGTTTAGGTTGAACGTATATTATGTGTATTGCATCGACCTGCTGTTTCAACTGAGTGATGCCGAAAGAGGAAAGACTCCAGCTGAGTAACAGTTGTACCACTGACAAAGGCCATGAATTTATCATGATTTTCTTCATCAAGTCTAAGATCTAAAGGGAGATAATAATTATTTTAGTGCTAGAGTCTTAGATAATTTTGTTTAGGAGAGAGCACATCCTCTAATCATATATTTTAAAAGCCCTCTCGGTGCTTTATGAAGATTAGGAGATGTTTACGTTATGAAACAACTGAGTTTGATTAGATCTTTATGAGTTTAACTATTATCTATTAGGTTTTGTTCAAGCAGCCTGTCCAAGATCAGAGTATATTATATCAGTATATTACTGTAGGTTTATACTACGTGTATTTGTATATATTATGTTATGGCTAAAGCAAGTTTAAGCTTTGTAAGGGATTCATGTCTGCTAGTAATTAAGTGTTTTTGTCTATGTGACAAATTTGTATGTGGGCTACAAACTAAAATAATGTATCAATATATATATATAAATAATAACTCTGTGACATGAAAACCTTAGGTAATAATAAGTCTGGTGATTTTCTATATAGTTCTTTTTGTCATGAAAAGACCAAAGCCAACAATAAATTGATCCTACCAACAAATATTGTTCATGTATCCAAAGCCTCTATGCCATAGAGCTCCGTTGTTGTCCAGAACTATTTAAAACACATTAGTGAGCCACGCCGTCGCACTGGATGACATGTTCCCTCATTACCATGAACACACACACTGTAGTATATTTGGCTGAATCCCACAAACACCGTCCTGCTGGCTCAAATCCTCACTAGAGCACCAAATGTGGATTCATCTGCCCCTGAAAATAGTTAAATACAAAACTGTTCCTCCTGTTCAAGTAACATTTACTAAAAACTACAGTGGCCATTTGTTTAACAAAATAACTAAGCGTTTAATTTTTAAAAAGACTATTTATGAGATGTTTTTTTTTTTTTAAATGTACGTCTTTGGTAGAAACTATTGGCTTGGAGTAGAGAGCCACAGACAAAGTAGTGAAGTCAGAAATTACTGAGACGAACTTACACATTGTTGTTTCTTCTTTTTTTATGGGATTTGTTGACAGTAAGAAAAATATAGAATAACACCAGCCTTTTCCTTTAAATGCTCTAAAAGCTCAAAAGGCTGTTTGAGTAACATTTGAGTTAGGTTTTGTCCACTTATTTCTACATGTAATAAGCAATTATGAGACTGTTGAGAGAATTTACTAAAAAGCTCTAACTTCAGAGAGCCCGAGTTCCTCACAATGGAAAACATGTGTTCGATTTGTGCCAGTACCTCCTTCAACTATGAACAGGATTCTTTGCCAGTTCTCTTTGGGTCTGAAGCCAGAAAAAGCCCTAAAGGTTCCTTGAATTTCCTGTAGTATTTTGATAAGTATCTTAAAGTAATGCCATGTCATCTTCGCTGGCTGATTCACCCTGCGGGCTGGATGCTCACTTGACAAGTGACGACTGCAAATTGCTCTCTGAGCGGTATTGATTGGAGGCAATGACCTTTTTATAGAGTTAGCCCCTTAAAGGTGATTGGACTGATGCAGACACTTGACTTCTTCTTCGAGCCTTTAGGGGCAGTTACACAGGAAGTCCACATGTCAAACATTTCTAACCCTGGTGTAAAGATTTATCTGCTTCAGGTTCTCTCCAGGTCAGTGGGAAGCTTAATAACCATTTATCTCAAGTAAAAGTTGTAACCTTTTTTTTTGGTAAACCTTATTCTTACTCCAAATATTTTTAATCCATCCTAGCAGCATGGTGTGAGGATCTGTTGGTTGGTCGGTCCACCGCTGTCCAGTATCTCAACAATTACTGGATGGATTTGTGGTGCCCACAGAATGAACCCTAAGTACTCAATCTGATCTCCTGCCACCAGGAGGTTTATATTTGTGGTGATTATCACTTTGGTGATTTCTTAACTTTTCATTTAGCGCCATTATCAGATAAAAACTTCAATTTGTGATTGAGCAGGTGATTTCGGTTTAACTCAAGTCGCAAGTATTGATGGGCATCTCCTTGTGCAGCACCACAACCACAACGTCTTCACCCTTTTACCAATGTCAACTCCATTGCTTGCTTGTTGATGTTAGAATGTCAGCGCTTGCGGGTATAGATAGTATGTGTACCTGCAGTCTTGGGTCGTACAAACGAGCCATCCCATCAACACCAATAACAGTATTCTCCTTCATGGACAATTTCTCACAAGCTGGTATGGTTGAGATGTTGGTTGGTCGGTTCGTTCAAAAAACTAACCACTTTGCAATTCCTCCAGTTTGCATTCATTCAATACGAGACCCCTCTTAAGAATATGTGAAGTTCATATTTCAACTTATCTTTATCAACCCCTCAGGATCACAGATCAAAACAAATCAACTGGACTCAAACTCACCCTCGTCCTGATTCCATCCCACTGCACCCAGATCTATAGTGGCTTTACGGCCTGTGACGGTGCAGAAGTTACAGGGCCGCTGCAGCAGTCATGCGTCGTCCTCGTCATAATTGCAGCTGTCAGATCTGTTTCATGATGTCTTTTGCCAAATAATTACCCCAGCGTTGTGCTCACTAGGGGGAGAGAAAGCACACGGTAGACTACGTCTTGGCTCTTGCTTCTCAGCTATGTCATTCAACACAACACAGTTTGTTGGCCGACTACCCTCAATAAAGACTTTAGGAGCCGGTTCTTGTGACGTAAAAGGCTGGCAGTGAGACGGCCGAGTGCAGTACCTGGGATCAAAGCTGCAGAAGTCCTACTTTTCACTGTGCGCTCGCAGAGCAACAGCTGCACCTTTTCTCAGCCTGCGGGGAAGAATAAAACAAGTACTCCCTGCTTGTTATGTCATCACACGCTAATAAATGCATATATCTTATCTTTATTCTGACAGCTAGATATCAGTGCATATGTGTAGCATATTAAAACACGGGAGTGGATGTAGAAAAAATTAAAACAAAAGACAATGTATCCAGGGATGAAACTAATGTTTTTATTGCCTGCATTTTAATGCTTTACTTCTTAAGATAAACAACAGAAGTTTCAGAAGACTTTGCTCAGTTATTAAATTAAATATACAATTCAGATCAATATTTGTGTGCAGCACTAATCTACGAAAGGTGACATGCATGAGAGGGAATTACTAATGTAAAAATCTATAGGTTTAGGCTTTTGGTTTAATTTATTTTAGACGTGTAGATGATGCCAAGTGAGAAAAGAAATATGAAATACAACTTGTTCTGCTGATTCATATAAGCCACAGGAGTCTTATGGGGGAAAAATACAATCAAATGCCCCAAAATTGAGAGAAATACAAACAGGAAACAGACACAGGAGACCTATGCTGAAAGTCACATCCAGACTCAACACAAATAAAAAGATTCAAATGACTGAAATGAAAATAAGAAGAATCGTTCTTGAAAATGAAAAACGGCTAACCTAGCTTTCAAAAGAAGTTCTGATGTTGAAATAGTTGAATCAAGGTAGGGCTTTTGTATTTTAAGGAGCAGCTTTTTAATAATGATAATGATCTAAACAGAAAAACCTGGGAACATTTTTTTTTCCTCTAGATTGCAACGCCAGGAATCTTCCCTGAGGAAACATCCTGAGTGTGCATCTAAAATCATCTTACATCTGGTAATTTCTCACTACAAACCTGAACAATGTTTTTCTCTAGAGTGTCAGATGAATCTGTAGCTTTTGCACTCTTTTACAGATGAGATGAGATGAGATAAGATCAGAGGAGATGAGAAGATGATATCAGATCAGATGAACTTTATTGATCCCTGAGGGGAAACTGGGTCATTACAGCAGCAAGGAACAGAGGTGTAGCTTGGAGAGCATAGTCAATAAAGTCAAAAGGATGGAAATTAAAAAAAACTATTAAAGATGATAGGATCTGTCTACTCCAGCACGTCTCCAGGATGTCTAGAAAAAGATTATTGGGTGACTGTTCAGAGTTTGACACATGCAGGCACATCATTTTGCAGGTGAAGAATGTTTCTATTAATACAATGTGTTGCATTAGGTAGGTGTTTGTGTACACTAAATCCATGTAGTTAGTAGAGAATGCGAAAAATTTGTTGACAGTATTGAGAAGGTTTGTTTTTATTTCAATATTTTTTTATCTACTAAAAAAGGCAAACTATACAGCTTTGGTTTTTATCAACATTTCAGAACAATTTAGAAACATTTAGAGATATATACAGTAATTAATTATTGGATGGATACACTGTATCATTGTGTCACACTCATCAGATTTTTTAAGGGTTTTTGAAGTTTTAACAATCTGAATCATAAAACTGTTTCCATTTCATGGTCTGACATCCTTTCACTCACTTGGTTACATTTTTCTCCAAAATCACAATGGGAAAATCACTTTCCATTTAAAATTTTAAAAAGTACATTATCTTGCTCCATTTACCAGATTTTTCTCTTCTTGAATGATTCGGCCGTTTGGTTGGACAGTTGGTGTTAGCGGTAAGCTGGTCTGCTGTTTTAATCCCTGAAGTCAGGAACAGGAGGAGTCCTGATAGAGTGTGAACGCAGCAACTGATGCAAATGTTCCTGCAGTGAGAGCGTGAATTAATGATTTTAACACCATTAGTTGCGACCATTAAATCTTCATGAGGCAACTTGACACGATGATGGCCCCTGCTGACAGCAAACTGAATGTGTCTGAATTTTGAAGTCACAAAGTCTGGAGTGGAAGTGGTGAAGAGGTTCAACCATTATTTAGGAGACACTTTTCCATGCACTTTAAGATTTAAACAAAATTTCCACCAGTGATCAAATTGGCATCTGAATTTTAATTAGACAAAGCAGGTAGATCTGCTGGCTTTCAGTTAGCATGCATGGATGTTCTCACCTGCTGCAGTCTCAAGGTTTTTTGGGGGGTGATTGCAGGGGAAAATCCACCCTAAACTAAAATGCTGCTCATTTTTGCAGTCAGATCCTGGGGCTGCTTCAGACACTAAATAATAGAAGAACTCCTGGAACTGTGATTTGTTTTGGATGTGGAGACATTTTATTTTGTCACATTCAAATCAAACTTAAGCCAAAATATTTAGAACCCACAGGCTCATTAAAATCATCAACATCAACAATAATTTGATGACAAAACTACTTCAGCTCAAGGTCCACTTACCTGCTTCTTTACTGAAGAGCGTGGTCTTCCAATTTGAGAGCATGACATGTTGATTTCAGGTTCAGATGTTGTAATGCTTTCCCTCAAAACCCTGCTTGCCAGTACTCAAACAGACCCTGCTTGCGCTTACATTTGCTCTGCTTCTGCTCAACTTTTGTGCTTGAACTCAGATATATTGATGCTTGCCTTGCACGGATTTTCCTGCTCTCCAGCTTCAGGCCTTCTCCTCGCGTTCAGGCTGTTTCTGTGCCATCGTGGAATGTTCGCACTCAGATTTCTGCCCTGCTCTCAGTTTTTGTGCAATAACCCTGTCAACATCCCCCAAACAATAGAATGCCAGGTGTAGCGTTGACCAATAAAATAATCCCTGTCTCATCGCCTGTTCGTTCTCTTTATTTCTTAGACTTAGACCAGATTAATTCACTCCTGCTCTGCACGGCTTTATAATGTACTTCCCTTACTTTGTTTTTGGAATAAAAGGACAGTTTTTACATGAACCAGTGCCTGTGCTATAATAGTCACATACTGTGTAATTCTACCTGTATAGCACATTGGCCTCCCATCATTGAGCAGGGGCAGAAAATGGTGTATTGTTTGTGACTCAGTCTTTGTAAATAGGGTTATTGCACAAATATTTGAGATCAGAGCAGAAATCTGAGAGCAAACATTTCACGTGTGGAACAGTCAACTAATCATTTTAAGTCATTTATAAAAGAAAATCCCAAACATATGCAGGTTCCAGCTTCTCCTGTGAGGACTTGTAGCTTTTGTCATTGTTATGAACTCTATTTCTTTGAGTGTTTTAACAGTTTTTCAGACAAAACAAGCAACTGGAACATGGCACCTGTGGCTCTGGTAAGTTTGATGGCCACATTTTAAAGTAATTCACTGATTTGTCAAAAAAGAATCATCGATGGATTAACCAAATCAGTAGCCCCGATTCAATGTCAATGGACAGACTCCAAACGTGTGTCCACTTGTACTGTATAGACCCGGAATAAAAATCTGGTCCCCACAATCACAAAAATTCAGGATTTAACACTTGGTTTTAGGGTAAGGTTAGAATTAAGTTATAGGGGATATCGCCAAAGACGGAAACGGAAACGTCTTCCCTAAGTAACAAAAAGGGTTTGGATTTCCCTACCAGCACAATACTGGAAATGTTCAATTGTGATAACGTACTTGAATTATCTGTCACCTCGGGGGCAAAGCTGCATCTCACACACACACACACACACACACACACAGCAGTAGCCACCAGCACTCCTGTTAACACCAGTACACAGCTTGGTGCTTGTAACATCATGTCTTGTACAAACTGCAGAAGTATCTTGTCGGCGATGGCAGGGGGTGTTTGCTGTCTCTGTGTGTGTATAGGTGTGAATGTGTTTGTTTATGAGGAAGGCAGGCAGGGGATTCTGCAATGGGCTCTAACTCTAAAAAAAAAAATAATAAAAAGTAGACAAAACCTCCCCTAAAGGAAGATCCTGCCTGGGTCTGAGCTGCTGAGCACAAAACCCAATTATAGAGCAGAGAGAAGGGAGATTGGATTATACACAAACACATAATACACACACGCACATCAGTCCATGCACACACCATTTAGCTTTTTTTAACAGTAGCTGTGCTCCACTTATCCTAATCAAGCCACTAATAGCACACACAGGAGGAATACCAGGGTGCGTGTGTGTTTGTTTGTGTGGTTTCTGGTAAAAATGACTTCTGTAAATGGTTAAGCTCTCACAGCTAGCAAATACACACACTCCCCCTCTGTGCAGGTTGTTTTGTGGTTTGAAAAGTGAAATGTATGGTAATGTGGTAATGCCGAGCATATGTAGTTAATCCTTTTAGTGGTTTCCTGTGAAGACTCTTGGCTCTTTCTCTCTCTCGCTGTGTTTGTTCGTTTCTCTTTAACACACAAGTAACTAACAGGTGCAGCTTTCCATCAATTTCAATTTTTCAGGGCATTAAGTTTATTTTGCATGAATATTTTCTGTTGAATTCGACTTTAATTAACTTGGACAGTCAAATTCCCACTGATGACCAATAGCAAACTGTCATGACAGAGCTGACCTTGAAAGGGACTGACAGCCAGAGTACTATGGATGAGAAGCTATCATAGCTTGTTAGCTGTGTAGCAATATTTGCTTTAAATTAACCCACCTCCGTCGAACTATAAACTGCACCCATGAAGAGTGACATTTTTTTTGACAGTTATGAGAAGGGAGTAGATGGTAAAAGCATCCAGCTATGTCAGGCTAGCTAGTTAGCAGTTAGCTGACCAGCTACACTAGTTCACCATCTAGCCCTGCTAGTAATCACTTTGTCACCAAACAAAACAGAAGACAAAACAGAATCATGCAGGTTTTGGAAAGAGAACTGCAGGGAAACAGATCAGAGAAGTTAAAACATTTTAAAGGTTTACTCTCAATGATATCCCCCATGTTTCTCAACACAGGAGTGTCCTGGATAACTTTAAACTACTATCTGTTTACTTTCATTCAGAGCATTTAGTCACTGCATTCAGGAAAAGGACACCATAGTTATTCACATGATCCAAAATTTGATATTTAAAACCAAACTAAACATTTGTCCAAACTGCTGATTTTTTCCAAGATAACTAGAAAGCAACAAGTGGCACAGCAACAATCCATGTGAAAAAAACATACATTGGCCTAACCTCTAAAATCCTGGCTGCATCATAAAAGTCAGGATGAGAGGAAGGGAGATTATTACTTTATGTTTGAGTGCAGTGTACTTGCACCCCTGTGTGAGCTTACTGACCCACAGGCAGTGTTATCTGTGCGTTTGTGTTTTACTGCGTCTTTGAGTGAATTTTCAGTGTGTGTGCAGTTTGCGACTCTAGGCTTAACTCTGCTCTAATCGCCTTCTCCTGCTCTGCACACACTCCCACACATATAGTAAATGGCATATGTTATTTTTGTTGCGTAGCTCAGAGGGAAGAGCCTGGTGCTAAAGTAGATGATGGCACCCCCCCCCCCACACACACACACACAGATGAGGATGTATGGATTACCACAGGGGCAGCTCCTTGACAGCTTTAGTGGCCAAAGGGAACCTGACACAGGAAACAAGGCATACTGCTGTCTGAATGAGAAGAGCAGCAGCTGTGTGTGTGTGTGGGATGGGTGGATGATCTGTCTAGTCATTTCACACCCATAAAGAGTGATGTGCAAACCTCCTGTGCATGTTTTACGAGCTTTACATTTAGTTTTTATCATCTGCTACTTCTTGAACTGGCTGCATCATATTCCTGGGAGCAGATGCACGTAGCTACTGTGGATTTTTTTTAAACTAAACTACTGCTGCACTTTTACACTCTAAAAATGTTGCAATGTTAATAAACTGCCAGGAGGTACAAGGAGCAGGCTGGTGTCTACTTTTGTCTAAACAGGACACTTAGAAGCACAATTACACACAGAGTGTCAGCCTGTTCAGTCCACTACACGCAATGCTTTGGTAAAGCAAGGAAGGTGGGACATGTGCATCCATTATTTTATGGCTGATGGTGATATCAGAGTACATCTAGAAGGCTCCCTGACATCATAAATTAGGGTGACACCAGAGTAGAAACCAGAGTGACTATTTCAAACACTGAATGGTGGAACAATGAGGCTATTTGACCAGTTCTTGTTTGTTTAAGACATAATATAGTGTTATAGTGTTTCAGATGTCATAGGAGAATATGGGATTACAGATACAGCACTGGATGATATGGAGTGTGTTCTTTAAAATAACACTAAGCACCAATTTCATGCAAAAAAAAAGTAAAAAGTAAAAAAAAGCCCACTACCAGCCTTCAAAAGTTCTCAGCATACAGGAAGCAATGTGTGGCGACCATAACTGTTAAATGTTTAAGTACCATGAGATGTTGTTCCTCTAATGGCTGCTAGATGACTGGCTCTGACTGTAGTGAAAACCACCAAATCCTCAAGTCATTTCTTTTCACGACAGGTTCGGCTCTTAATAGCTGGCTTGACTTCTAAAATTTTTCTGTAAAATTTATTTTTGCAATCTGCAACTTTATAACACTTCTATATAATTTTAAGCATCGCTCAGCTGTAAAAACAAACAGACTTTAAACACTAAAACACATGCTCAACATTACACAGCTCTTATGTGGGAAATGTTTGTGTTTAGCGTCCGAACGATCACAAGAGACTAGGAAATGAAGTCTTGAATGGCATACCCTGGCTGCTGGATATTAGAGTTAACAGTCTCTCTCATTCATCCGTCATGCTAAATTTGTGTGCAACGTCTTTGCGTCCTGATCTTAAATGTGATGTGTGCATTGTGGCTTCATTTGTAATGGGTCTGTCATGTTCGAACAGAATCAACAATTAACTATTTCATTTCAGCGACGTTTGTGTGAAAGCCAAAAGTCCCGCCGCGCAGATCAACCTAGCTGTGCCCCGTGTTACAGATTTCATATCTAAAAGGTGCAGAGATGAGCAAAATGTTTTAAATGTCACAATTATGTTGGATGCTGACAAAATATGCAAGAAATTCAACATTAACCTTTTGCACCCAGAGTTTACATGGTGTTACAAAGAGAGAAAAGGACTTTGGCACACAAAACTAACACTGGCTTAACAATTAACTGCAAAAAATAGCTTATTTAGTATAGTGTAGCCTGTGTTTAGAGTTAAACCTTGGCTGGAAAAGTGCAACAGGACTCTGGTCAGTAGCCAGTATGCATGTGAGCTTGAGTGCCAGCTTGTAATCCTGCCTACAGGACATCCTCTGACCTTTCCCCTTTTCTTCTGTCTGATGGGTCTGAAGTTACAGGAGCAGTTTCATGAAACATTATCCAGCTGGTATTTCTCCCAACAGGATTGCTGTTGTGTTGTGTTGCAGCTCTGTTCACAGCTGCCCCAAATTAAATCTGGTTACAGATTCATAAGCTCCCCGGAAGAAATCAGAGGCATCAAAATGGGTCAGAAATCACTTGTCGTTAATTTTTAACTCAGGTGGATAACAGTGACTTAGAAACTTGCTCAGCTCTAGTTACACTGTAGCTGGAAGATGGAGAGCTGCTATCTGCATCACCTGACTTTGACCACGCCTGAGTGGTGGTGATGCATTATTGAAAGCCATACTCATGTGCATGTGAATGTGAGGGCCGAGTCAGACCTGCAGGTGAATCCCAGCAGTGCCAGTCGCCTTTAGTGCATCATCTTCCTTGTGTTCAGGAACATACTGCTGATAAAACAATAACAGAGGGAGTTCAAAGGCTTGCTCACAAAGCTATCTATATATATGAATTATTGACCTTTTGTTTTCATAGCCTAAAAGCTCTTGTTCCTTTCTTATAGTAATAGACTGTTGCTTGCAAAGATGTTTGGTGTTGGAGGTGAAACATGTGAGCTGGGGGGGACAATGATGTGTCTGCAGTGTGAGAGCAGGCCGAATGCTGTGGGCTGGCAGGAGCAACAAAACAGGAACAAATTAGATAGATTTGTCAAACAGATTTCAAATTATGCAACGTTCGACATGAAATCCTTTTGACTGAATGCAAATTAGTCTGTCAGATGTGAGGAACCTGTGAACTGGATAATGAATGACTTAGCTCCTCCAAAGTCGTATCATCAAAAGAAACAAGCTTTTTGGATTGAATGCCGGCAGCATGCATTATGTATCACCGCAGGCCTGTGAGATGAAATACAGTATGTGATTTACTTTCTACTTTCTGTTCACCTGCATTTCTGCCACTGTATTTTTTTTCTTATTTCTTCTGGGCTCTTCTCACACAGAATCCCCATGAGATTTCTTTGACTCAAAGAAAATTATTTTTTGTATTTTTTTTTTATATTTCCAACGTTAACATTTCTAAATCAAACTACATCCAAAGTGCAGCACAAACTGTCAGCAGTGTGAAAACTTTTGTCTGGACTTGGCATGGATTTTTTATTAGAACTAATGGGTGTTGAGATTAAGGAGGTGAAATATCGAGTGAAAAGCTTCTGTTTGTTTGCTCGTTACTCGTCCTTGCCATTGTATCACACGTGACCTTGTCATCAACCCTCTTCTGTCTGCCGTAACACTCTCTCTGACTTTATATATGATTTATGTAAAACCCTGTCAAACGTCCCTCTGTGGTTTGTTTCTTCACATGTTTTTTCTGCTTGGTGTCTTGAAAGTTCCAAAATATTTACCAGCCAGCCATGAGTGCTTTGCTATTATTGACCCTCCTAAAAGGTTCATGAACTGCAGTCTGGAATAATCCAAGCAGAACAGCCCAAAAGTATTTCAGTTTTGTTCCTTCTGCAGCACGCCACCATATAAAAATGGTTTGATATGACTCACGCCTTTGCTATCAAGTGGGCAGCAGGTATAGCATCTAATCATCTCTTTAAATATACCAGGGACACATTCCTAAAATCAATTCGTGAAGCAACTCTGTCACACAATATTTTCTTTTTCTTCACCGTGGCTTCAGTGCTAATCTCCCTCTTTGTGGTGGATCCTGGCTCTTTCAGGCCATCTGCTTGATGATCCATAACCCATTACATGCTTGATGCTGATATTTGGCTGCAAGAGCGATAGCAGCTATGGCAGGGTGAGAGCAGACAGCTGGATTTATAGGTGCTGGGAGGCCAACAATCAGCCAGTCATTTGTCATGTCTTACCAGCAGGTTCACTAATTGGACCGGCGGCATGGGGGGGAGTTGAATCAATGAGCTAAGTCACAACTTTTAAATTCAGCCATTCCCCTAGATGAATATTTTTGGCTATTAGCATAAGAATGCTAACCATGTGGCAGAGCACATAATCTCCTTCTTTACATGCAGATTCCTCAGCTGCTGAACAGCTTGTATTGGTGGTCAGATGATGGATAACACACAGGACAGCCATGGAAATTCATGATTAGACCATTGAGCAGCCGGAGTCATCTCTGTACTCTTTATGACTGCTTTGAATTTTTGCCAAAGCTTCGATTAAATCAGACTTTTTGGCAGAGAGTGTGACAGTTTTAGGTGTCTTTCAGCTGGTCAGCACTATGACTTTGCTTGTATTCAGCTTGCCTCATAAGGAATTAGCATATAATCACCCGGCCGGCATTGAAGGAAGTTGTGGAGTAAAGCAATTAAAAGGCAGTAAATGAATACATTTGAATTCATTTCGGCAGGGATTTATTCAGCATAACAGGAGCATTTTTAGAGGGCAACAGCTGTGTAGCTTTGTGCTGAAGATCCAGAATGGTGAGGAGGCAGTTTGAGAGCAGGCAGCGATAATAAGCAAGAGTGGACGAGCTATTTGAAGATACTGGCACAGTATTTTAACATACCTAAATATATATATATATAAAACTGTGCAGCATTTTTCTGTCTGTGTGCTGCTCAGATGAGCAAGTCCATTTTATATTATCAAGGGAACATCCAACAGGTTACTTTCCTCAGGCATTCATTTAAACTGTTGGTTCTTCAACTTTTTTCATGTTTATGTACCTATTTTATGCTTTTAGTGCAACCTAAGCAGAAAAGTATGTCTCTTTTCTTTTCATGCATACAACAGTGTGTTTGATTTACAAATAGATTCACATGGCACAGTGTGTATCTTACTTGGGGTGACAAACACAGAAACACCACATTTGTTAAAGAAAGCAAAGCCTCAAACTCATTAAACTTTATCAATCTGTGATGTTTATGAGTTATTTTGTGATAAAATGTTAGAATTCATCTTCCTGTTTAACTGCTTTCCTTCAACCAGCCTCAGCTACTCCCCACATTTACTAATCCTCAGAAATCTGCCTGAGGTCGATGCTGTGAGTACTTTTTTTTATGGAGAAATGGAAAGTAAGCAAAAAGCAAAAGCACAGAAGGTTTTCCAGTCAGATAGAGGTGAGTTGCCCCTCACAGAAAACCTAACCTGTACTGTGGCAGCATTGCATTCTAGTTCAGAATGCAGTTGCTACTGTGGATGTAGAAATCTCTTTGGGCCTCCTCAAAAACATACACAATACCCACATTTGTTAACTACAAATGCCACCAATTCAACCCTCTACAAGAATATCACAGACCTCGTGAGTTGATGTCAAATGCATTGTGTTCCCTTGTTACAACCTACCCCAATACCGAGGTAGGTTGTAACACATTCTGGGGTAAGTTGTAACAATAAGACAAAAGAGGCAAAAATAGATGCCACACTATATAATATGCTTCAAAAACAGGTAGTGATAAAAGACCAATGTTTCTCTCTCACTGTAACAATGTCTGATGACTCGCACGTGTGTACAGTATATGTATGTAAATTTATCTATAGAATTAACTTACTTAACAGTATACTTAATAAACATCTTTGTACCCTACATCCTTAGGTCTAACAAAAAAGAAGTATCTGTCTGTGTGGGCCGGTGCTCACCAGTACGCAGTACAAGCACTTCTGTATTTTACTCTTTGGTGTATCGGCACACTTTTTCTTGCACACCGGCACTTCTCACAAGCTGCCCGTATGCTTCTCTGCCCTCTCCACTGGCGGAGACGGAGTATGGCAAAGATCGAGTGCCGATACATACGCTAACATGTGAACAACATGTGAATGGGAAGTCACAGGGAACTGTCACAGAGCTGTCAAATGGATGCTGGTAACCCTGGAGTGCAGGCTTGGTGAGCCCAGACTGCAAAGGGCACTCTGTAAAATATTAAAATCAAGAAAGTCCCTAGTTGTATGTATAGCACTTTTGTGCTGTGCACCCCCCCCCCCCCCCCCCCCCCCCCCCCCCCCCCCCCCCCCCCCACCCCCACCCCTGTCAGCCAATGTTTAGCTAGCTGGTTTTAGCATAGTAGTTTGAAATTAGAAAGGAAAAAAATGCATCACATGTTGCCAAAGAAACGACATTTCACTCTAATACAAGTCAAACAGTTTTATCTGCAATAGTATTATAGACACTAAAGAAAGTATTGGTCAAAAAATGTACTTTCTTACCTCAAAATAATTTTTTTCTCCATATAACCACCATGCCTGATCGGGGAGGAAGTAGGTAAATACTGAAATGATCACCTAACTCCTGTCTTATCTCTAATTGGTGGAATTGATGTTGTTACAACTGTCCCCATGTTACAACCATACCCTGTCTCCGCTAATGCTGAACTTACTGTGGTGGCTTGGATCCATGTACAGTATATGTGACCAAAGAGGGGCCAACTATCCATCTGGTGCATTTTCAGACATAAATCAAGTGCCCCTTAACCGAATTTGAGCAGATGTATCAGGCTGCTCACAACTCCATTTTAAATATTATTGAAGTTGAAGTTACTTAAGTTACTGTTTGTGTTTTTTCATAAATAATTCCCTGAATTCTTCGTAATGTATAGAGATAAAATGTAGCATTGGTTTATTAGAAAAAGATTTTACTAAATACATTTTAATTTCAAACAGGAGTGCAGTGACAATTAAACACAAAAACAGAAAGTGTTCTTTTCCCTGGCTCAGTAATGATATCAAACAATTAATGAAAGACAGAGACAGTGCCCTTAAAAAAGCCAATAAGTCAAAACTATCTTGTGACAGACAAAACTTTGCTTCGTTACGGATTAAAGTGACAAGACAACTACGAAAAGCAAAGGCAGACTTTTTTATCACAATTATTAAAAACTGTCATGGAAACTCAAAAGCTATTTGGGAACAGATCAATAAACTAACAGGTAAAACTTCTTCCAGTAATAATTCAATACAGCTATCCATATCCGATGTGGAAAAGGCAATTACACAGCTTAAGTCTTCAAAAGCAAAAGACGTGTATGGGATGGACACACTCATGCTAAAACAAATAGGTCAGTCAATTATGGGTCCACTAACACATATCATTAATTTGTCACTAGATCAAGGGAAATTTCCTGAGCCATGGAAACTTGCTAGTGTCATTCCCATATTTAAAGGTGGTAACTCCCTTCTTACATCTAATTACTGACCTATTAGCATTTTGTCAACAGTATCTAAAGTTTTGGAAAAACTGGTTGCTAAACAAATCACCAATCAGCTTAATTGCAGTTCTTTTCCTTTGAACTCAATACAGTTTGAATTTAGGGCTAATCATTCTACAGAGACAGCAACATGTTATTTTCTGGAAAAGGTTAAATCAAATATGGACAAAGGAGGGATAGTGGGAGCAATCTTTTTAGACCTGCGTAAAGCATTCGATACAGTTAACCATTCAGTTTTACTGCACAAACTTCAAGCATTTAAGTTTTCCTCCAAATTCATTAGCCTCATTAATTCATACTTTTCATCTCGTTCACAAAGTGTAAGAATTGACCAATATAATTCTGCCCCCTTACTATTATCAACTGGTGTTCCACAGGGTTCAATTATAGGTCCAATTCTTTTCAGTTTATACATTAACGATTTCCCATCTGTGTGTAAGAACTGTGACACTTTGATATGCAGATGACACAGTTATCTTGGCCCATGGAAAATCCACAGAGGAAGTTGCCTCAAAACTAACAGAGGCCATGTCACTGATCTCAACCTGGCTTGAGCAATACTGTCTGCAATTAAACATATCCAAAACAGTTACCATGTTCTTTTCAAAAAACAATATAAATATAAAACCCGAAATTTTAATATTTGGAGAAAGATTACAGGTCGTCACAGAATACAAATATTTAGGATTACATATAGACTCAAACCTCAATTTCAAAACTCACATCAAAAAAGTTAGTAATAGGATGAAGTTCAGTCTAGCAAACTTCAGATTCATCAGAGATTTCCTTTCAACTGAACCTGCTAAATCATATTTCTTTTCCATTATTTTATCCCACATAACATATTGTTTAATAAGCTGGTCCAATACTCACTCTACAACAATAAAACCATTAGAAACATTTTACAAACAAGCATTAAAAATACTGGATAAAAAAACATACCATTACCACCACTGTAGTATTCTGAGGAAATATCAGTTACTTACCTGGGACAATCTCATTAAATTCAAAATCATCTGTTTAATTTATAAAATCAGAAATGGATTAGCACCTCCTCCACTATGCGACTTTATACATTTTAGATCCAGTGAGGTCAGAGTAACTAGAGGGGCAGTGAGGGAAGACTGCATTATCCCCCGGAGAAAAACAGCTTTTGGTCAGGCTGTCTTCTCTGTGAGAGCAGCTCAACAATGGAGCACAATGCCTGAAACCATCAGAGAGTCTTTGTCATTCTTTTCATTCAAAAAGAATGCAAAAAAATGGCTTTTTAGAGAGCCAAACTTGTGGGCACTAATGTTTTCTATGAGCATTTAAATATTATATAATTATTTTACATGAATTGTATTTCTTAACCATAATGTTCTGTATGTAATTTTATCTTGTGATTTTATACCTGCGATTATTTTTAAGGCTGCCATTTTTACACCTGGCTGGGGGACTACCGATGAAAATTAGCACTTTTTAGCTAACTCGGGTACATTTACATTTTTTTAATGTTGATTAATGTACACTGTCCCCTTTCAAATAAAGAAAGAAAGAAAGAAAGGATACAGACTTTCTGTTATCAGAGAAATAAGATAATGTAGAACTAGATATTGTTAATTTGATTATTAATCTTATAATAATATCGACTTGGGGTTAACTCACCCTCCTTATCTTGGTTAATGAATTGTTTGTTTGGTCTATAAAATGTCAGAAAATGGTGAAAATATTGATGTTTCTTAAAGGCCATGGTGATGTCCTGAAATGTCTTGTTTTGTCCACAACCCAACGATATTCAGTTTACTGTCATAGAGGAGTAAAGAAACCAGAAAATATAAGAAGCTGGAACCGGAGAATTTTGCCTTTTTTAAAAACATTACTTAAACCGATTAATCGATAATCAAAAATACTTGTCTCATTGATTAATCATTGCAGCTTTACTCTTCTCTGCTATAAGCAGGCATTGTCTTACTGAACTCCAACCTACTTATATGTTGTTCTAAACAGAAGTACATACAGATGTGATAAGGTTGATCAGCTGTAAATATAAAGCTGTGTTGACAGAACCAGGTTTCCCCTCAAGGAGAAGCTCAAGTGTTTTTGCAGCCGTCTTAAGTGTCTCAGTCGACCGCAGAGCTGTCTGGGCACTGTAAGCCATCACGTCCCCAGATTGAATTTGCCTCAGTAATAGCTTTAGTTTCTATCCAATTAAAGCCCAATTACGTTTTGCTAGGCTGCCATGCTGCCTTTCTTCACCCTTCCCCATGTCTTAGATAGGAAAGTCCAACTAGTGTAACTGACAGCTCCACAAAACTGTGCCCTGTTAATGTTTGACTCTGCCTTTTGTTCTTGATTGGAATTTAATTGAATCTGCTACTTAAAGCAGTGCAGTGTCAACAGTGTCCTCCCCTCCCTCTTTATTTATCCAGGGAGAATTGACTCGATGGTGCAGGTTGTTTTTCAGCTTCATCCTGCGTGATTTTAATTCAGCAATACACACTTCCCACTGGGAGCTTCCCAGTGTGACCCAAGTCTTCTGATGTTGGCTGCTGAACAAAGTAATGGAGGTTAAAGCTGCACTTTTTCCATCACTTAACTTCCCAGTTAACTGAGGAGAACACAGGGGCCCCTGTGCCCCCCTGCTTGATCTTCACAAGTTAACATACAGTATGATGACAGAAGCTCGTAATAGTCAATGTTTTTAGTAGAACTAAAACTATTAATCAATGAATCGTTTCCGTCAATTAACATGAAATTAAAAATGAAATTATTTAAATATTTCTTAAGCTTTTTAAATGTGTTGAATTGCATGCTTTTCTTTGCCATATGATGGCAAACTGAATATGTTTGGTTTTGGGAGTGTTGGTCAGACAAAACATGGTCACCTGGCAAAATATAATAGGCAAATGTCTTACAGTTTTATTGAAAAAAATATTTATAGATAAATCTGGGAAATAATTGGCAGATTAATCGATATGAAAAACAACTGTTAAGCATGATTTATACTCCTGCATCAAGCATTTATACTCGTGCGGCAGTGTCTGCATCTTTCTGCAATTACACTGACAAACACTAGTAGGCGGTAGCGGTACAGCGTCCACTGTGGTGACTTTTGCCGGCTGAGCAGGCTAACTTCCGGTTTAGCCCTCCGCTAACTTGAATGGGAGTAAAATTATATACGTACAGCTGTTATCGAGTCATTTTGGTTGGGTTGTGACCTTTTTATATATAGTCTATGGTTGTGATGCTCAAATATATTGATCCAATGTGTTACAGCAGCTGGATTGGCCGCTAGTAAAATTTACTTCAAAGCACGGAGCACTTCCTGTTGGCTCGGAGGCATTGCGGGGCTACCTGCGTCGCCCTGACATGTAGTTACATTTTTGAGGAAGTGCATGTCAGGCTACCGCGAAGGCTACTGTGTAGGGTACGGGGCTATAGGCTATACCGTCAATTTGACACAGAAGTATAAATCAGGCTTTGGTTGCAGCCCTTGCCCATCAGTTGCGTTGCTAAAAAGATTAGTTGATTGATCCCTTAAGCAATTTAAAATACTAAATATTTGCAAGTTCAAGCTTCTTAAATGTGAAGATTTGCTGCTTCACTCAGTTTTATATCATTATAATCTAAAAAACTTTTTTCTTTTGGACTGTTAGACAACATAAGCAATTTGAAGACATCACCTTTGAATTTGGAACTTAGATGGACACCATTTTTGGGACAATTAACAGACTAAATGACTTGTTGATTGCAATTGATAATGAAAATAATTATTCACGGTCATTCATATAGACTCTTCTTGTAAGATGATACATGACTCCAATTGAAGGCACCCTATTTCAAGTGAGCATCTGCTTTACAGTGATAGCTGTACAGTGTTACATTGCTCATCACTTCCATATCATGTGGATGCTAGAATTTTTTTTATCCATTGTTTTGTGTACATTTTGGTAATCCTCCACATAAAATATTTACATATTGTTTATTATGACTATCAATTTTCTTAGATTTGGTGCTCTGCACTGGTTGTAGTTCAGCCCAGAAAGACACTGTCTTTATTCACTTTTTCCATCCACACAATTCAGCTTGTCTGGGCTTCAAACCGACAACCTGCCAGTCCCAAAGTGCTAAACTCAAACTTAGCTCTGCCCTATATAACAGCCTCTAGGATGTACTCTCTGTGAAAGTTATGAATCTGTTTTTTTCTTTATGGAATTGGAGACGTGCAGCGACGTTGGCTGAGTTGATTTGGTCCTAAATCAAATCTGAGGCACATATCTTTCTCCATGGGGGAATTAAATAAGCCCCCAACTCCTCAGACATTTAATCAATAAATCCCAGGTATGGGTCCCTGCTGGGCACAATCAAATTGGGAGTAGGGGAGGAAGGGCCACTACCACTCACGCTGCTGTCTGCTGTATAGCTCCCCTGGCTCGGACTTGTCAGAGCAGGAAGGGGTAGGTCGGATAATGGCGAACCCATGTTTCGTTCAATCTCTTTTCTCCCCTGCCCTGGCCGCTTTAAGAGGTCCGTGTTCACAATGAGACTGGGGTCAATCCCATTCTTCTTGTGGTCTATTCAGGAGGCAAACAAGACGAGGATTTGGAAGTGAGGGCAACCTCCTCGATCCCCCTGAGACCTGTGCTAAAATCGACTCGCCCTCTGAGCAGCGGCACGAAGTCCAGTCAGAGCCAAGTCACCTATACTGTGAGCTGCTGTGCTAATTTTAAACAGCTCTATTAAGAAAGACTTACTGACATGAATGGCAGCCAAAGAGCCATAACAGGAAACATATTTCTGAAGGCATACCTGCATGCACATGGACTTATTATTAACCCCAATGACCTCTTTACCCAATTTAGTAAAGCAATCCGAATCGTACACGTTCTTGTTTTACAAACAAATACACACATACAAGTTATTAATATCATCTGACACTCCCACCACCTAAACACAAACACACATGCACACATACCAAAGGTTGTATACAAAAGGGGCAGTTATATTGGAGAAAAAATGACTTTTGTTTCTTGTTTGAAATCTCCTTAAGAGATCTTTTCTGATCACTAGACTATTTAAACGTAAAAAAACTTTAGACGAAAGCACGGCTTCAGACCGCTGTCTGCTGTCAAAATTCATTATTTTTGATGTACAATCGTTTTTCTTAATCTGTGTAAAAAAGGAATGCCTCTGTCTCTGTTATTAAAAGGGATTTGCTGGAGCTTTTGTTTTGTTTTTTTCTCACCTACAAAGCATAAAATATCACACAAATCAAATTCCCACTCAACTCTTGATGTACAAATGGACATTTATCTCCTAACCACTGTATTTATCTATAATACTTGTACTTTCTCCTGTAATTTAATAGCTTTTTCATTTGATTGTACTTTGAAACTTTCTGAAATCAATCTTCCTGCTTTCACTTGAATAGATTTTTGATAACGTTTTATACTCAGCCACTTTTCCAAAGAAAAGAATTAGCCTGGAGTTCTGCTGTTCCGGTCCAATCAGAACAATTTTCCATTTATGTGTTTGCTTTGAACCTTTTCTTAATATGTTAGAAAGCTATCAGATGGAAAAAAAAAGATTGTCAGAACTTTCGAGAGCTTGAGATTGGTTGGTATGGTGGATCCATGCTGAAAGGTGTATTATGAGGATGTCACGCTGGCCCTTTCACAGTGACTGCATGGAAGATACTTTTTGTACTTAAAGTTCAGAAAAGGCTACAGGCAGATATCTTAGTCTGTTTAAATGCAAACAGAGACTGAGAGGGATTGGTATATTCAGCATGACAAACTGATCTCACTCTATCATGTGAATTGCTCTTTGCAGTCATAACATTACCTGAGAGACAGTTCCCCTTCCCAGGGACGTGCACAGACATTTTAGTGGGCAGGGGCGCAAATGAAAAAAGGGCATTTTAAAAAAAAAGACAAATATATTAACTCAACAACATTTTTACTTTTCTACAAAATAATCAGTTCACACAGAGACCACGGTCTTCTTTAGTATTTTGTTTCACAAGCAAGATGCCAAATGAGTAAAGATAACCTTCAGCTTCACACAGCCAAGCAACAGAATACTGGATTGCCTTAATACATTACGGTATTGATCAAATACTTTATTATTGTTGCTATTATATTTCATTTACCATGCACACACACACACACACACACACACACACACACACACAATTACTGATGGTGACATGGACTTAGTTTCACATTTGAGGGAGTGCTGTCTGTATTATGTAAGGATCTGTCAGCATACCACAAACTTATAGAATGGAGAGTTATTAGATGAGGAGCCTACCATCAAAACTATCAAGTTACTCTTTAAAGCGCTTTTTCATGGAGTGGTCAATTTTGAGACTTTGGTCTATTTTGCTTCCATGTCTTCTTTTACGCTAATGGAAATAAAACTTCAAGAATACACCTTTAGATGGTGTTGGTTTAAAGCCTAATAACCTCGGTCTATTTTCATCTGTAGGTTTATTCTATATTAACCAAAATAAGCTAATCTGCATATTTACACAGCACATTTCAGAGGAAAATACTCTTGATGTAAGTCATTAACTGGGGAAGTTCTGTGGTGATATGCTTTAGTTATTTTCATTATCCCAAACAGGGGTGTGACTCTGAGTGCCTGTCGCAGTGAATTTGGTTTTGTATCTTAGCTGGACTGCTTTTTTGTTTTGGAACACCCTATTAGTACACAGTAAAATCAGCATACCCAAATTAACACTGTCAGAGTTGATTTTAACACTTTTAAAGTGTGGTCCACACCAAAGAGTTGTGTTGTGAGTGTTTGTACTGTAATACTAATTTTACTACTAACTCTTTCATGGACTTTTTTATTTAACTCTTATTAACAATGACCAGTGCTAGTTTTTCTTAACACTTTAATGTAGTGTTAGACATCATAAGGATCATTTGTTAACTACACAAATGTTAGCCCCATAACATTTTAAAGGTGTAAATATATCTCTTTCATATTCCTAAAAAAATACGTGGAAAATAAAGTTTGCAAAATAAAGATGGTCATGTGTGGTGTTTTAAAGCATTTATTTTAACACTTGCAGAATTTGATTACAACACACAAAGTGTAACAGAATGCACACATTAGGAATGCATGCTAACTGTTAGCTCCTTGAAAAGGTGTTAGGGTGGCTCACCATTGCAAAATGACCAGGTGCCTGAAGAGAAATATCAATATAAACATTAACAAATACTACTTAATTTCACTTAACAGTGTTAAAGTTTAGACCCAGGTCAAAAGCACTATCCCTAGTTTTGCAGCAGTCAGTGGAGTGCTTTCATGACGACTCATTACCATGGGTGAGACAGCTGTCACTGTGGTCTCCTGTACCTGTGCTGGAAATCCCTCTGGGCTTTGGCTTTACTCTAGTTGAAACATTTGCTACTTAAGCTGAAGAGTCTTCATGAATTTTCTTCTTGGACCTGGATTTGCATCTTTCTTTGACTATGTTTGTATTCACGTTTATGTTGTGTTTGATGTTGCACCAAAATTAATGTTTTTGGTAATTTTGTTTTGGCATATCTAAAACTGGGTCTAGCAGTCCATAAATCAGATTCAGACCAATTCAAGTACCCTTAATATGGTCTTCGGTGTCCGTATGAAACACCTTTGGGTTTGGGAAAAGATCATGGTTTTGGTAAGGTTTAGGCACCAAATCTACTTGGTTAGGTTTAGGAGAAGATCGTGTTTTGGTTTGAAATAAGTACATTAAATGATGGTGGATGGGTTACATTATAGTTACTTAAAACTGTCAGTAGTAGACATCTCAAATGGTCTATGTCTGTGTTAAATAGATTCTGTTACAGGGAACGAAAGCCTTCCTGGGAAAACTGCAGCACTCGGTTGACACCCACATTCTCTTTATTTCTGAAGGTCGCTCCTCTTCCTCCCTGAGCTGGAGCATAAATGTTGTGTGCTGAGATTGCCCACGGCATGTTTGCCCTTACATGAAACTCATTACACATCTGTCCACAGCTTTGCAGAGATGCACACTCACAAACTCACAATTAAACACATTTATAAATAGCTTAAAACACGCTAGAGGGAACATATCAGCTCACATGCTTTCTCCAGGAGTGCCATTCCCCTCAGCTGGCTGCTTTCCCTAATTAAATTTTCATTCTGTGGTGATTCTGTGGTCTGTGTCTTTCAGCATGACCTATAGCTACTCCCACATTGTACGGCATACTTACTGCATGACTTTCCTGTGGACCTTAACTCTGTAATAAAGTTACAGACACATGTTTTCTGAACTCACCAGGTAGTTCAACTTCCTCGCTTTCTTTTCTCCAAGTAATATCCGGTTTTTAGATGAATATGAAGTTGTAGTCCGACAGAGCTAACAACGCTAACAACAACACTGGAACCGGATGACCACGGAAGCTAGCTGCTGAGAAGCTCCAGTTAAGATAAATCAACGTTGTAATCACAAAAACTAAAGTAAAAAGCTACTTTAATAAAAGCAGTTAACTCCGAGCTCCTCCCACGAGTAAACGCCGTAGAAAAAAACGACCGGACAATCTCAACGTGGATAGGCTATCGCAACTCAGCTTTATGCGACTTTCTTGTGTGAGTTGAATATTTTCAACTTAAGCTTCCTTCGCGTTGCCTTCGCGCCGACTGACAGTAAATACCGGCTCTACGCGCCTTTGCATTGACTTTGTATGTAAACTCTCCGCCCCAAACGCTCGCTTCGTTTTTGGTCTGAAAGCACCATAGGAATTAGGTTTGGCTCAGAAATTCCAAGTAATGGTTTGGTAAAAGTTCAAAGATTGTAAAGGATAAATGCAGTTTATAACAACTTGTCATTTTTGCTCATTTTTGTGTAGGTAATGTGATGGTAATGTGTTGTTCTGAAAGAGTTTTTGACCCGTCTCTGATGTAGCAATGCTGCCGTGTTCTCTGATCTCAGCAATGAACTTGACGAGTACATTAGCATCATAACCAGAAATATAAATGATCTTTTATGCAAGGGACAAGTATACCTCTACGCTATAACACTGGTTATAGATAAATATTTACCTTGGATATGTGTAAAATTACCTAATTAGACCCATGAAGGCTCAGATTTCAAAAAAAAAAAAAAAAAAAGCACTTTTTTTCTTTTATTTGTCATTGAATTCATAAATTAACAGGAAAGAAATGGAATTATCTCATTTGCAGTGCTCTATTAGCCTTAAAGGCAGAATATTTGGCAGAAGTTTTGTTGTGATTATAGATTATTTTGATGGCATATACGTTTCTGTATGTAGACAAGTGAGACTGGCCTTGTGATGTGGGCAATCTTGACGTAGCATCCAACTCATCTCAGTATCTCAGGGTCAGATTTGTAGTAGATGTATCGGGTGGTCAGTGATTTCTGTGCCAGTGGGATTTTATTTTATTTTTTTTGACATTACCGCTGGTAGTCACCAATGACAAAAATTCTTTCTGTCCATTAAAATACCCGCTTTAGTTACTGTTTCAAATAAAGTCTCCACATTTGAAAGTGTCCACTCCATAGAGTAGCATGTAGCTGCAGTACCGGAGGCTGCAGTTTCAGGACTGCAATCCTAAGAGCGGAACTGCAATTCTAGGACACTTGTTTACTTTGATACTGCCAGCTAACTGACTGGCTAGCTAGCTAGCTATGTTACTCTTTACAGCCCCCCGAATTACCCTTATCACAACCACCACCAGTGTGTGCCTAAACCTAAGTTACTGATTATATGCATGTCAACCGGTTAACCCTACAGCTGCACATGGCCGACGTGCTAGCAGACAGGGTTAACCTCCTTCATGTTGCTGTGTATTACCACCACCACTCCACTAGATGGAGCTGTCGCAAAAGAACTAGGGTTCTAGAACTGCGGTCCTAGGATTGCGGAGGTCCTGAAACTGCAGCCTCCGGTACTGCAGCTTTATACTATTGACTCTATAAGCTCAGCTGGTCCTGGATACTCCCGTCATGAGTGGGATATTAATCATCCAACTTAATCTGATTTATGGACTATAAAATGATCAATCTGAGCAGGCGCTGGAATATTGATTTAGTTTTTGCTTTAAGCTAGGCATAAGACATTGTCAGCTCGGTGTTATGAGCTATTGACAAATAGGAGGCATGCTATAGATTGCAGCTAACTGGCAGAAGAGATCCCTTGCTTTTTTTCTGCCTTTTTTTGCTTCTCTCATCTCATCTCATCTTATTGTGTCGTTGGCCATGGTCCTCACCACTTTTAATCAAGACTGAAACAGTTTCACTCCACCTGCAGCAGAAATCCTTCAGTGTTTTACAGCTTTAAGTATAGAGGATGATAAGAGTTCAAAGTGTGAAATGGTTTTCTTATGGTGGTGCTAACATTTAGTAAACTAGAGCAGTAAAACCTTACTCAGCCAACATGGACCTCATAGAACCTGTAGTACAAACTGCTGCAATATGAGAAAACAGTTCTGATTTCCTTGAATATGAAACTGATTTATATAAATAGTTTTTCTTAAATTCAGTTTTACTGTCATTTCACATAAATATATCTGTACTGCATGATAGCTGCATGTTGTACAGTGGTTGAAATAAATGTTAACAACGGTCGGGAGAAAATTCATCTTGGAAAGTTAGATGGCAGAGGTAAAAAACTATTTAGTAAATCAAAATGCAAAAGACTCAAGCAACTAGTTACCGCACATTACCTGCAAATCTCAAAGCAAGTGGGAAAAAAACTTTCTCCTAACACTTCCTTAGGGAAAAGGTAAAAATTGTATTTCAGCCAGGTAAAATACAAACCTTATTTATCAGTCATATTATAAGCCTATATGTTGACTGTCATTTGACCCAGTTGTCTACATAAAGATGGGTGTGCGAGGAAATAATAATGTAGAGTGATTTAGTTTTTTTGCAGTGATGATCAAATCTGCCCTCAGTAGTGTTTCATGTCGTTTTTTTTTGTTTTGTCTTGACAGAACAACACATCATGGAGACCGCAGTCGTGTCAGGAGTGTACCTGCTACAGCAATGTGGCCATATGCAGGCCCACCCACTGCCCCAACCCACAGTGTGACTTCCAGAGGGTAAGACATTTTATGGGAGAAGTTTGGGTGGAAACTGCAGGCAATTCATACCTAGGGCAACAGGAAATGTATTTTTTAATTGGATATTTAATTTGTTATTCTACATTTCTCCTGCTGTCAACAAATCCCTTGAAAAGACCAAAACCAACAGTGTAGTCATTGTCTCAATAGAACTTCCCTACCCTGTCTTTGGCATTGGTTCCTATTAAGCAAGTAAAGCTTAGATAGATATATTATATATATATTTATGCTTTTTCTTTAGTTTCATTTAAAAAAAAGGCAAGCTTTACTCACACAGGGCTAAATGCTTTGCAGCAGTGCATTTTTGGTGGCTATTTTCAGTAGCAGGTTAATACACATTCAGTGTGCTAATGAGTACTTCTGGCAGCAGGATGCTGTATGTGGGGTTGAATCAAAAGACACAACAGTGTGTGTGTAATGAAGTAACATGTCTCCCAGTGCAACACTGATGTGTTATTAGCGAATAGTTTTTGGACAACAGTGGAGCTCCATGGCACAGAGGAAGAAGATATATCAGGCTTTGACTGTTGTGAGTGTCCATTTTTGGTTGTGGTCCTTGTACAAGATTTTACTGACAGGAAAATAACTAATTCTGCCTTCATTAACTACCTTGAAAATATTTCAGAAAGTAGTTTTATTTAAATATTTATACAAAACATTTCTTTGAGGAACTGAGTGTAGTCAAAGGATCATAGCTCCTCTGAGAATAAGTTAGCTTCGGGCATTCTCAAATGGAAAAAAGACATTTGGTAGTTACTATAATGAAAATGTACTTTTCCCTTTCTTTGTAATTGTGGCATTCATGATGTTGAAAGGTAAGAAGTCTGCCTAGACTAAGTAATAAGACTAAATAATAAGAGTAAAATTGCTCTTAAGAGTAAGCTATACCTAGCCCCGGATGGCTAAAACTTCAGTTTTAGCTAACTTAATGCTAAACGTCAGTTAGGCTAACCTTAGCTAACCTGGTATGAGTTTTTCTTAAAGTTAACTTTAGAATCACATCTTTAAGATTCATAAGATCAGCTTCCACCCTTCTAACATATTGCTTTATATTAAAATGCAAGTAGGTAAGGTTATTAGCAAGATTATGAGTCTGGTATGGCTAACATTAGCTTAAACAAATGCTTAAGCTTAAATGTCAGTTACGCAACTAAGCTAACATAGTCAACCTAGTTAACGCCACGTTAGTTTGTGTAGACTGTATTTATTTAGTTAGTAAAACAGTTACAGTTAGTAAGATCATCAAAAGCTTGGGGGGTGGGGGGTTCAGATTTATGCAAGCTATTTAACCAGGATATAACTTTATTATATACTAGTAACATTATACTACTAGTGTAAAATTTCAAGAAGCAGGGACAGATTTCACAAAGTAAAAAATGTCTGTCCTGCCTTTTCACTTGACATAATTAACTTAAAATACTTTATTCAGTAATGCACATGGAAAACTTTAGTTTAAAGCAAAAGAATAATTCCTTTAAAACAGCTCTTCCTTTGAGAATCTTTCTTAAAACTTCAGTTGATCCATTGGAATTCCACAAAAAAGGGTGGAACTTAAAGAGAAATGTTCTATGCATGACTAAGATGCAGACCCACCATAATTGTTTATATTTAGATGATTAGAGGGCATTTTCTTTAAGCTACTGGACAGTAACCATCATAAAATAGATTGGCTTTGATTTTTCTTTGTGATATTTTAATCTCCCTCTCTCCATTTCACATTGAAGTGCAGATCTTCTTTCAAGGGTTTGTTTAATCGCTCATCAAGGGCAACTCTTTGTGAGCTGCCCTTACAACAAGAATCAATGACATGACAGACTATTGTGCAGTGAAGTCTGCCGATTGCACCATTTAATTAGTCACAATGACAACTATTCGGAGACTGTTATTTCCAGCCTTGGCTTATTTGAATTTGCAGGAACGCATTTTTAAAGCTCCTTCTCACTCAGTCTATCTGGCTGTTTCTCTCTGTGCTTCTTCTTAAATGTGCTTTAATCCAATCAAATCCAATCCCAACTCTAAGCTAAGGCAACAATCAATGTCTAATGAATTCCCCTCTGCTTGCTAGCAATCCAATGTTAATTACAAATTTGTTATCATGCTCACCAAGCCGTGTGCTCCCTCATAAAAATGTGACTTCCTCTCACCTCACCTGCGATAAAAAAAAAGTATTAGGGTTTTATATCATCTGCCTGTCTGATTATAGTGCTTTTCTTTTATCTACTGGCTGAAATTTCTTTTTTTTAAATCCATCTCTAAATTTCACAGGAGTATCTTAACTTTTCTGAAATGTTCTACATTCTGGCCTAATCATCTACCACAGATGTGTATGTTTGGATAAGGCTGGTCATATCTTCATCATTCTGTCATTTAAAACAGTATATTCTAAAGTAATACATACTGATAGAGAAGATGATACTTATTACACAGAGTCTATAAATCCAGGGGTGTTTGGCTTCTCCCCCAAAGACTTTAAATTCAGATTTGGATCTAGGGCTGGGCGATATGGCCAAAAATGTTATTACGATATATATATATACAGTGGGGGAAAAAAGTATTTGACCCCTTGCTGATTTTGCAGGTTTGCCCACTTACAAAGAATGCAACAATCTACAATTTTAATCATATGTACATTCTAACAGTGAAAGACAGAATCCCAAAGAAAATTCCAGAAAATCACATCATATGAATTTATAAAAATTGATAACCATCTGATGAGGAAAAACAAGTATTTGACCCCCTACCAAACAGCAAGTATTCTGGCTCCTACAAGCCAGTTAGTCTTTCTTTAAGACACAGCCCCAATCCCAACCAATTATCTACATCAAATACACCTGCCTCACCTCGTTACCTGTATAAAAGACACCTGTCAACACCCAAACAACCAGCATCCAACATCAGCACCATGGGCAAGACCAAAGAGCTTTCTACGGACAATCAGGGACAAGATTGTTGATCTGCACAAGGCTGGGATGGGCTACAAGAGAATCGGAAAGCAACTTGGAGAGAAAAGATCAACTGTCGG
>NC_060170.1:8024770-8032470 GCF_021292245.1 Micropterus dolomieu
GGACCAACATCTCCTTCCCTCAGTGAGAGAGCTGAAGATGGGTCGAGGATGGGTGTCTCAGCACGACAACGACCCTAAGCACACCGCCAAAGCAACAAAAGAGTGGCTGAAGAAGAAGCACATCAAGGTTCTGGAGTGGCCTAGCCAGTCTCCAGACCTGAATCCAATTGAAAATCTTTGGAGGGAGCTTAAAATTCGAGTTGCCAGGCGACAACCTCGGAACCTGAATGATTTGGAGGCTGTCTGCAGGGAGGAGTGGGCCAACATCCCTGCCGAAATGTGCACAAACCTTGTCACCAACTATAAAAACCGTTTGACATCTGTGCTGGCCAATAATGGCTTTTCTACAAAATATTAACATGCTGTTTGTCCAGGGGGTCAAACACTTGTTTTTCCTCATCAGATGGTTATCAATTTTAATAAATTCATATGATGTGATTTTCTGGAATTTTCTTTGGAATTCTGTCTTTCACTGTTAGAATGTACATATGATTAAAATTATAGACCGTTGCATTCTTTGTAAGTGGGCAAACCTGCAAAATCAGCAAGGGGTCAAATACTTTTTTCCCCCACTGTATATATGAAGATATCATACTATTCGATATCAATAATTATCACGATAAATGTCAAATCATTACTTCTTTCAAGTTTAAAGGCTGATTTTTGCTCCTGAGTGAAAATTGAAAAAAGCTTTTCTTTACAGTCATTTCACAAATCTGAGGTAGAACTTTCAAAACAATTATGATCAAATCTTTTATCTATATGATAGTATATGACAGTAAATCTTTATCCAGTACCTTTTCCTCAACAAAATAAATATCCTAATAGAAAAAATTGCTAATTGTTTTGTGATTCAAATTAATTAAATCAAACGTTAATTGACGATATATTGAAGATTTGTTATACTGTTATTGAGGAAAATTACATTTTGATAATTATCATTATTGTTTTATTGTCCATTTTATTTGGATCTAATGATTATTTTCAATTAATTTGATGATTATTTTAAATAGTAGTCAGTATTATATAACGGCCATCGCAACATTCCAGAGCCCAAAGTGTTGTTCCTCAAACAGTCAAAAATCATAAATGACAAAAACAGGAAAATCCTTAGATTGTAGAGGGTGGAACATGCAAATATTTTTATTTAGGCAGGAAAGTGGCTAGTACATCTCAAATTCACTTACATTTACTTACATTATTGTTTATTTCCTTACAAGAGTAGTAAACCTTGAGTTTTACCATTGTAAGAATCTAACACTCCAGTGATAAATTAACTCTGTTCTTCCTGAACCTGAACCATCTCTCTTTATTTGCAGCTATAACATTTGAAATTGGATCAAATTCTTGTACTATCACCATTTATTTTGGTGATTAAATTTGAGGCAGCAGACAGAAAAAAGCAAAGAAAAGAATAAAATTAAGAGATGAAAAGGTTGGAAGAAGAGATACGAAAACAAGAGCCTAAATATATGAAAACATATTAACAAGGTTTTTATTAGTGCTTAATTTATGAGTACAAAGTAGCTGTTAAATGAATTTTCCAGACATCAAAATTTAGCTGGTAGTCTTGTTTCTATTTAAAAATTTTGGGGACTTGTAGGCAATTAATGACCATCTGAAAGTACAATATAAACCTTTGGTATATCTGTTTATTCATGGTGAACTACTACCTGCTGCACAGCTCATTTTCCATCACTTTTATTTCCCATACTTGGTTATTTAAACATTGAGTTGCCATTCTTCTGCCTGTTCACACGTAATTTGTCTTCTGCTGCTGATTTGGTGTAGCTCTGTTCAGTTTTTTCTTCTTGTTTGACTGACGCAAAACATTCTCTGAAGCTCTCTGGGGGTTGTTTTCGCTCACCTTAGACAAATAGTATTCCTCCCCTCCTTCTGTGTCCTCCCATATCATTTATCATTTGTTTATTTTCAAATAAACGTCACCTAAGCTATTCACCAGCTCTGCGTCTGGCCCTTGCTGTTTTCCTATTTGTTTCCTTCTACACATTCAATCTCAATCAGGGCTTTTAGGCAGTGCAACTGAAGGGCAGCGTGTTGAATCTGTATTGTAATATAATACCTCCACCGCACTCGCTCTGTATTCTACGCGCTGTGCACGCCCGATAGAGGCTGGTTTGTTATTTATGTCACATGTCGGTTAATTTAGATGGAAATAGTCAGATAGTAAAAGTTTTGTATTCATACTGGTGAAAGGGACTCACGTTGTTTTCTCTTGCTGTCTCTGGTTATTTTGATTGTGCTTGGAGTGTATGTGTGTATTCATATGTGTTTGTGTGTCTTTTCTAAAGGGCGAGCGTTTGAGGATCCCAGCCAACAAGTGCTGTCCTGAGTGCATCTCCTCATCCCAGGGCTCCTGCCAGTTTGAAGGAGTCATTTATGGAGTAAGTGGAAGTGACATAAAAGGGAGAAAATACTGTTTCCATGCTCTTTCTTCCACCTATCATCCACCCCTCTACAAAATGTTATTATGCGCACAGAAAGATACAGCCTTGTAGATTTTTGGTATGGGGCTCTTTTTCATGGTTTATCTAGGGTCCTGGCTTCAAATGCATGGAAATCTTTTTGCTACTGCATACATGCTGAAATCTTTTGCAACAATTTCTGTTTCCTGTCCCTTTCCTGTTTCAACATGACAATGCCCGTGTGCACAGAGCAGTTTGGTGTGAAAGAACTTGATCGACCTGCACAGAGCCTTGACCTCAACCCCATCCAACACTTTTGGGATGAACTGGAATGCAGACTGCGAGCCAGATCACCCAACATCATTGTTGGTTGTGGCTGAATGGGAGCAAATCCCTGCAGCCAGGCTCCAGCATCTGGGGGATAGCCTGAAACTAGAAGGGTTGAGGCTGTTAAAGCAGCAGATTAATGCATGTTGTTTATGAATGACAAGTTCAAATATCTTACAGTATATAGATTGTGTTTTTCTCTTCCTGTCTTTGTGTTTGTAAAATATTTAAAGTTCTAGTCCACGATGGATTTGGGTGAATTTAAATAATTTTTCAAATGTCTGTTAAAATTGGTCACTGAAAAACTGGTTTCAGAGACCCAACCCCGTCCTGCCTCCCTATCACTAAAGAAACAATCACTCTCTTGTTCATCTTCCATTGAGTGGCCTCGGCTTAATGAGCTGGACAGTACACATCCTCTAACAAAACAAGGCCGGGTTTGGAGATTCCACTGGCATCACTTCCCTAGTGAAGTGCCACTACACAGATCTGAACTACCAGGAGGAGGTTTGGAGAGGAGTCATGGCCTTTTAAGGGCTTTACTGCATCTTCACTGAAGAACAGGAGTGACAATTTGTAACTGCTTTCACAAATTGTCACCACTGCTGCTTCTTTTATTCATTTATTCATATTTTTCAATATTTAAAGGGGGAAAAAAGCACACTGGCTGTGTGCCACAAAGCATAAACGTATTTTGCTTGTTATTTTCAAACAGAAATATTTTCTTTCTAGGGTGAAAACCCATTTATACCAATTCTCCATTAAAACCCATGCTAATGATATATTTCATGCAGGCTAAAGAAGGCTTTATTGCAGGTTTCACAGCCTGATGCCTCAGAAAATGAGTGAAGTCACATCCTCACCTCTATCATTTAGACTGCAGGCAACATCAACATGCTGATATCTCATTTAGAGTGGAAGAACAACTCATATCCATAAATGGATATATAAGAGATGTATCTCTAACTCTAATTAACACGTATGGACTCCATCAGTCCAGGTCTGTCAATCACTGATGGAAACAACCATATGGTTTTATACCAACACATGTTGGCCTGAGGTATTTTCTTGACACTAGTATGCACACATATGAATGAACTGATGAAAAAAAAGCTAGGAAGATCGGTTTAACTGGGCAGACTGCTCTGCTGAAACAACCTACAACTGCATTTCAGTTTTCAAAATTGAAGGTAATGTCCTCACACGGTGTGCCTCCTTATCCACATTCACCCACGTATTTTTGAATCAGTTTTTTCTCCTTTCTCTCTCTTCCCATGGTCTCTTTTTGGCACATCTTTCATCTACCTTCTCCCCCCTCTGTGGCTCTGTTCTCTCATCTGTCACTCAGGCTTAGGCTTACAAAGTTGTCTCGTCCACAGAGAGCAAAACAGCTTTCCTCATCCCACTGTCTCTCTGCATCTTCCTCCGTTTTTCAAATCTGGTTGTATTTCTGTGCGTAACTGTCTATTTCTCTGGTTCCCACAGCATGACAGCCAGTGGAGTCCCTCACCCTGTTCAGTGTGTGTTTGCTCCAGAGGGAGTGTATCCTGCAACATTCGTCCCTGCTCCCCTCTCAGCTGCCCTGCGGACCAGAGCCCGTTTATCCCAGCTGGAGAGTGCTGCCCCGTGTGTGGCCGCAATGGAGGTGAGGCCCATTTGCACATGCAGATCTCAGATGCAGCCTGTTTCTTATGGATTCCTTTTTAAAGACAATAGGTCTATTTTCCACATTTTCCACATCCCTTTGTTTGTACTGTACTGTGTGCTGTTTTTATTGGTTTCCTACCTCCAGATGGACCTTTTGTTTCAGTTTATGTCATACAGCAACAAAAATTAGATAGTGGATGTTTCAGTGTTTTAGTAGTTTTACTTCTTATTTTTGTAAATTAAGGTTATGGTATAGATGAATTTGAATGCAGCTGAGTTGAGTCACTGTTTTGAAAGCTTGCAAGCACAGACATACAAGCTTTGAGAGTTGCATGTGTACCATGCAGCAATCTTCAGAACAAAATACACACAATGCTTTTCAGAACTGCCATGTTTGCTTATTTGTTGTCCGCACACAGCATCTGTTTGTCTGTCTGACAGCATAAAGTGTATTTCCATCCACCTGGCTGTTGAGTCATCTTGGTGCACCCTCTTCTTCTGCAATGACGTAACTACAACTGACTGGAGAATTTGCGTCATTATCTCAATGAACCAACTACTAATATTCACATGTCGGTAGTGGATGGAAACGCACATTGTCTTTTGCCGATTTTCTGGAAATGTGGTGTGTTCAATGCAATTTTTCAAAACAGTTCTTGTATGACCGAAATGAAAAAAAGCTGCTATAAATGTTCCTTTCATGGATTATTTTAGTTTCAAACCAAACAACACAAGTTACATACACACGCACACAGACACACACACGTACACACAAAGGCTCGCCATTTAGACTGCTCTTACACATTCACAAAGGATACCTAAGTCTAAATGTGTTTGTTGTGGAGCTGACAGTCCTACAGAGCAGCACACTGCCTCAGGTTCGCTCACTTCCTCCTCTTTCAATAAACATGAGCTTTGCTCTTTCTCTCAACTCAGGTGGTTCTAACCTCAAAAGGGTTTTGCTGGTACTCCTTCTGTTAGCGAGGCCTTGACCTTATTTAATGTTGTATTCTAAAGTTGTGAGTTGGTGCATCCATCCACCCAAAACTGCAATAAAAATGTAAATGTTCCCAATGCAAATCTTGATAAAGCTTTTCATATCGTAAAATGATTCATGCTTTCAGGGTTACAGTGGTGATTAAAATGGTGCATTCAAGTGAATTTACAAAGTGAAACTATTGTATATTATCATTTTGTGATTTTCCTAATTACAGCCATAAAGGAGACCCACTTCTTAGATAAATAAATAAATCATGTTCCTGGATGTCATGTTGTTTTGCCTTGTATCTTGAAACCCTGGCCCTTTGTTTTTTCATTTACTTCCCTGAACCTGGCAGGGTCTTTAGTGGACTAATACTTGCCCTGGAAAAAGGTCACTCAGGTGCTTGGATCCCGCACTTCATCTTTGTGTGGCATCATGTCTTCTATCAGACAGGGTGTTGTTGTGACAAACCCGGAGTTTTTAGAGTGCACAGAGCAGCTGGAGCTGAGCTGAAAGGTTAATCTTGACTCTAATGATGTCTTAGAGCTGCTATGATGCTTCTCAACAGTTAATTAGCAACTACTGTTTTCCCTCACTGTAAATCATTGAATGTGAGGGCAAAAAATGCTTAAACAGTCAGCTCATTACCTGACACCTAATTCTACTGTTTACTCATTCTGTGTTTATCTATGTTTGTGTGTGTGTGTGTGTGTGTCAGAGTCTTGCTCCTGGCAGGGGACTGTGTACAGAGACGGTGAAGAGTGGAAGCCCAGCCTCTGTTCCAGATGTGTCTGCAGCAACGGGGAAGTCCAGTGTTCAGTCGCAGAGTGTCAGCAAGTGGCCTGCAAACCGGTGAGTTTCTGGAAATATTTCACACACTTTTTCATTATGTTCACACTGGCAGTTACAATGGCTCTGCGTTTGTTCAAATTCAAAAAACCTGTTGGCATGAATGTTGATGGCATCTATATAGAAATGTTCTACAAATGTGGCCTTGTTTTCTGTTCCACTGCATCCCTTATGGACGACTTTATTTTTCAAAAATAGAGACCCACCTCTTGTTTTCATTCCAAATCACAGTGGTACTTTATATACGTTGTAGTTAAGTCGAGTACATTGTAATAAATCCTTGTTGGGCCAGCGTGGCTCCCACAGGAGTGTGACTGAAGGGAACGCCCCCACCCAAAAGAATGGCACATGCTCATCTTTCACTACCCTATGTGTTTAGCCTAATTAAGCAGACAGACATGATGCAATGGAAAACTGCTAGCTATAAAAGTACACAGCATATATCATCCAACACCTATTAAGCTGTCTCTTTTACATATACATTATTGTATCTTGATAGTCAAAAGAGCTAGCCATGTATCCATCCAAGAGTTAGCTGGGTTTGTTAATGGTGGACTTGTGCCCATAGTCCAAACTCTCCTATGAAGGCAGGACTTTTGATGCGCACCACAGAAGAAGAAATTGGATTTGTGCTCACTGTTTTTTATTATTGTAGGACATCTGTCTGTCTGTCTCTCTCACACACACACACGCACACACACACACACACACGCACACGCACGCACACACACGCACACGCACGCACACAACACACACACACACACAACACACACACATGGTCTGACTGTTTTTGTTTCTTCCTCCTTTAGCACGAGAACTTGGTGATCCAGCCAGGCCAGTGCTGTCCTCAGTGTGTGTCCAACCCCTGTCTGTCTGCTGGTAAACAGCACCAGGTGGGTCACCTGTGTGTTCATTTTTGATTTTTAAAAAGTGTGTGTATGTGCCATTATTTTTTTGGCAATAGTCTGTGTTACAAAGCCACTGGAAGACCCATTGTGTGTGTGTGTGTGTGTGTGTGTATTATATTCATAAAAAGTGTGTGTTTTCACACTTTTCATACATTCGTGTGTGTTGGAGGCGGCTGATGACAGCTTATAAATCTGTACTTACGTGACCTGGCACATTTTGTACTGTATTTTGTGTTTCTCTGCACAATCTATTACCATATTTTTTTACAATGACAGGGAGACTTGTGTGCGTGTGCTTGAATGCCTATGTGTGTATTTTGATACTGAGAAAGAAAGAAGTCCAAGCAGCTTCTATCTTCTCTTCTCTTCTCTTCTGGCCGTTTGTCATCTTGTCGTCACTTCTACCCTTCTACCCTTCTATCTTCTCTACTCTTCTTTTTTTTGTGTCCTCTCCTCTCCCCTCTTCTCTTCTGCTCTTGCTTTCCCCTGCTGTGTTTACATTGTACACACACACACACACACACACACACACACACACACACACACACACACACACACACA
>NC_060170.1:8032570-8083819 GCF_021292245.1 Micropterus dolomieu
GGGCAAAAAATGCTTAAACAGTCAGCTCATTACCTGACACCTAATTCTACTGTTTACTCATTCTGTGTTTATCTATGTTTGTGTGTGTGTGTGTGTGTGTCAGAGTCTTGCTCCTGGCAGGGGACTGTGTACAGAGACGGTGAAGAGTGGAAGCCCAGCCTCTGTTCCAGATGTGTCTGCAGCAACGGGGAAGTCCAGTGTTCAGTCGCAGAGTGTCAGCAAGTGGCCTGCAAACCGGTGAGTTTCTGGAAATATTTCACACACTTTTTCATTATGTTCACACTGGCAGTTACAATGGCTCTGCGTTTGTTCAAATTCAAAAAACCTGTTGGCATGAATGTTGATGGCATCTATATAGAAATGTTCTACAAATGTGGCCTTGTTTTCTGTTCCACTGCATCCCTTATGGACGACTTTATTTTTCAAAAATAGAGACCCACCTCTTGTTTTCATTCCAAATCACAGTGGTACTTTATATACGTTGTAGTTAAGTCGAGTACATTGTAATAAATCCTTGTTGGGCCAGCGTGGCTCCCACAGGAGTGTGACTGAAGGGAACGCCCCCACCCAAAAGAATGGCACATGCTCATCTTTCACTACCCTATGTGTTTAGCCTAATTAAGCAGACAGACATGATGCAATGGAAAACTGCTAGCTATAAAAGTACACAGCATATATCATCCAACACCTATTAAGCTGTCTCTTTTACATATACATTATTGTATCTTGATAGTCAAAAGAGCTAGCCATGTATCCATCCAAGAGTTAGCTGGGTTTGTTAATGGTGGACTTGTGCCCATAGTCCAAACTCTCCTATGAAGGCAGGACTTTTGATGCGCACCACAGAAGAAGAAATTGGATTTGTGCTCACTGTTTTTTATTATTGTAGGACATCTGTCTGTCTGTCTCTCTCACACACACACACGCACACACACACACACACACGCACACGCACGCACACACACGCACACGCACGCACACAACACACACACACACACAACACACACACATGGTCTGACTGTTTTTGTTTCTTCCTCCTTTAGCACGAGAACTTGGTGATCCAGCCAGGCCAGTGCTGTCCTCAGTGTGTGTCCAACCCCTGTCTGTCTGCTGGTAAACAGCACCAGGTGGGTCACCTGTGTGTTCATTTTTGATTTTTAAAAAGTGTGTGTATGTGCCATTATTTTTTTGGCAATAGTCTGTGTTACAAAGCCACTGGAAGACCCATTGTGTGTGTGTGTGTGTGTGTGTGTATTATATTCATAAAAAGTGTGTGTTTTCACACTTTTCATACATTCGTGTGTGTTGGAGGCGGCTGATGACAGCTTATAAATCTGTACTTACGTGACCTGGCACATTTTGTACTGTATTTTGTGTTTCTCTGCACAATCTATTACCATATTTTTTTACAATGACAGGGAGACTTGTGTGCGTGTGCTTGAATGCCTATGTGTGTATTTTGATACTGAGAAAGAAAGAAGTCCAAGCAGCTTCTATCTTCTCTTCTCTTCTCTTCTGGCCGTTTGTCATCTTGTCGTCACTTCTACCCTTCTACCCTTCTATCTTCTCTACTCTTCTTTTTTTTGTGTCCTCTCCTCTCCCCTCTTCTCTTCTGCTCTTGCTTTCCCCTGCTGTGTTTACATTGTACACACACACACACACACACACACACACACACACACACACACACACACACACACACATACACCTCCATCTCTTTCTCACTGCCAAGTTTCTCCTTTGATCATAGAGTGTCCCATCCTGTCTAATGTGTGTTTGTGTCTTCTAACACACTTACATGCCTATGCACACACACACACACACACACACGTTTGCATCATGGCTTCAGATACTTGTTTTTGCCTTCAGGGTGTCAGGGACATCTCAATTTGTAATTTATTAAAGAGAATGAATTATGTCGCTTATCTTCTGGTCTCAAATACACAACCAAGTCCTTTTAAAAGTACACACATAATACTGTGTGTGTGAGTGTGTGTAAGTTGTTCTATGTTGTAAATGGGCATGAAAACATGTCAATTCAACTGCATTGTTTCTTACTGACAGATAAACTTGACATTCTATTTGATGTAATTTTTGATAGTAAGGGTTTTTGCACTTTGTCAATGTAATGTTAAATAATGTATTGAATTCATAATCCCACATTAGTCAAACACTTGCCTGTTATCTCTGTAATAATTGTCTTCTTTCTTGGGAAATAATGAACTAATTTACATCCTCCAGACTTAAATTGTTAATAGAGAGACCTAGTTTGAAAAGGCAAAAATGAAAATAATCACTTGGATTCAAAGTTCAGTTTTGTATAATAAGTGGTGGTTTTAGGACCTGAGGGTTTATAGCAAGGGTTTTGAAAACAATGTGTGTGTGTGTGCGTGTGTGTGTGTGTGTGTGCGTGTGCGTGTGTGTGTGAGACAGCTGTGAGAAACCACTAATTGTAAACTGTGGCTCTTGTTAGAGTTGAAAACACTCATAAACAATATAAAAATAGGTGTACCTACTGGTATGTGTTTGCAAAGTAAACCAAAATTAAACAGTATAATGTCAGATTAAATCCTAACTTCCTTCCTCTTTAGGAAAACGGCATGATTATTTATTGACTGAAGCCTGGAGGATGCAATTATTTCATTATTTCACAAGAAAGAAGACATTTTTCACTGATATAACAACTACAGGAAGTTGACCCCAAATTGAGAAAGAATATATATTGAAGGCCTGAAACACATCAGGCATGGAGCTGCTGTGGGACAACTTCACTTCACTTTAGTGTCCTGATGAGAGTATGCATAGATGAATATTTTCTCTGCCAGAGAGACAGAGGTTTATAAAGAAGTTAGGCTGTTTTTGAATACCATCACCAACCAGTAAGCACTGATTTGACAATTTGCAGATCAAAAGATGTCTAGCCATCTGGTTAAAACTGGGATAGATTAGTTTGAAAAGTGAGAAGGAGTTCAGAGGTCTAGACTACATATATTGGTTATTTCATGAGTATGAGTATAGTACTGTTGTTTTAAACATTCTGAGAATTATGTTGACATCTGATAGCTGCTCCTGACTACACAGTGTGTGTGAGCCTGTGTGTTTGTATGCCATTCACACCATCTAGGCACCCAATTCCTACTCTGCATCCCCACACAGAAAAGAAGACACTCATTGGATTCAAATGAGCTTTGAGTCTCCTACAAATAGCCTGTGATTCACTGTGTAGAAGACTGTGTAAGAGTGTGTGTGTAGATTTCAGATGGTCTAAGTGTTGTGTGTCTGTGTGTTTCTTGGCAGCATGGCGAGCAGTGGCAGAAGAACGCCTGCACCACATGTGTGTGTGACCGGGGCCAGTCTAAATGCCACACACACACCTGTTGGCCTGTCACCTGTGACAAGGTGGGTAGTCTTACACATGTGCATGCGCACTCATTGACATTCAGTTTTATTCACAATGTGAGTGAGTGTTGAAACTCTAATGGATTCAGAGACGATTAACTATTCATGACCACACAGAAGTGTCGCTCTTTGTCTGACAGATACACACACTCACACAAACACAAAGGCACACACACGGGCTGCTGACATTTCATTGTTAATTGCATGCAAATTTCAGCTTGCAGCTTTCATTCTGTGCTGGAACACTTGTTAGTGAAGTCAGAGGACAAAAAAACACAACACGACATTAAAGGGCCACGCACAGACAAGTACATAACAATGCTAATGCAAGTGACAAGTTAAATAAAAGATAAAACAAAACAGCATTAGGTAGACAAAGGAATTGAAATTATAGTGCAGTTAAAGTGCAGTAATACATAGAGGATTAAATGATTTTAAATTGGCAAAAGTTGTTATATACTATAACATTTAAAATCATCAGTAATATCAGCAGATAAGCTAAATGCAGCTTCACAGCTGGTTCTGACTGGAGGCGACCAGCTGATTAAAGATCTAAGGCCCAACAGAGTTTATATTCCATAAGCATATCAAAAATGAATTTTAGCTTTAAGCCACTAAGTAATTTATAAACTAGCTGTAGCACTTTAAAATATATTCTATACCAAACTGGAAGCCTTTAAGAATAGGAGTAATGTGCTCTTGATTCTTGTTAGAACTACACTGATGACCCTGATGAAGGCCACAAGCCGAAACGTGTTGATCTGACAATAAAATTGTTCTTCGTACTACAAGTGTTATCGCTGGAGTTTTTACCTGTTCAGGTTTTTTTCCTTCCCAAAGCACCTTGGAAGTAGGTAAGGTTATTCTCGAGTCTAGTAGGATTCACTCTAGTAGTTTATGATATTTTCATAGGATTTGTTAAAAATAAAAAAAGATTGACACTCTTATCCTTTAAACTACATGTAGAGGTAAGACTATACAAACATTTCCTATTTATCTACTCTATATATTTCAGTTCATTTAAGATCTGTTGACCAACAAGAGGAAATAGTTTTTGCAGGGAGGCATAAAAACAATTAAAACTCAATAAAACAAGGAAGCTCATTATGTCAAGTGATACAATAATGTTATCAATGTAATTTCCAATGTTTGGAAATCTACAGTATGTGATCAGAGGGGAAAATGTGAAAATCCTTAAATATCGCTAAGTTAAGTTTTTAATTCTGAATTTAGTTTGTATTTTAAAAAGCAGCCAGTGTACACTGTTACTGTAAAATACTGAACACACACACTAATTAAAAGTATAGAATTCAGATCTTATATTCTCTTATTAAACCTATAAAGTGGAAACACTTCTTGGGGGAAGCACTTATCAGGCTTCCTGCTGTGAAGCCAGTGGAAACCTTTCTGAGGCACGTTGCTCTGTCACTCAAAGTATCCTTTTTATATTTAATTTTAAGTAAAAATATATGTATCTCAGCATGGCTGAGGACGTTTTAACAGCCCATTGCTTCTACTGATGATAGCAGAAAAAGAAGGGAATCCAGCACAGCAAAGAGAGGATCCAAGTGGACTGAAAACCACCACTTTGAAATAAGCAGATACAAGGAGAAAGAAGCTGAGCTAGTAACTACCTGCTTGATTATCTTGAATATCAAATATAGAGGTTTTCTAGAATGAAATGAACTCTCTTCTTGAAATACAGAGGATCTCAAATTCTCAGCTGTGGAAGAAATCTACAGTGTCAGTAAATCTACACCTCTAATCTTGTCATAAGAAATATCTGGTCCAAACTGCTTGGTGCGTTTTCCCGCAATAATGCAACACACACGCTCTCCGTCATCCTCTTTATCTATCTCTGCTGAAACACACACAAACAAAACCCAGCATTTTTATAAGCTCCTTGGATTTTCTTTGTCTTGTCTTGCAGCTCCGTCTGCATTCCTTCATTCCTATCATCTGACTGTACATGAAAACCAAAATGAGACCCGAACCTAAACTCGCTGTACTGCTTCCTTGCAGGGTCAGACCAAAGTGAAGCGTGCTGGTCAGTGCTGTGATGAGTGTGCTGTTGCCAAGGGAAGCTGCCTGTACGAGGGCGCCGTGCGTTACAATGGAGACATGTGGAACGGTACAGGCTGTGAGTTCTGTACCTGCAACCGGGGCCAGGTCCTTTGCCAGAGGGCGGAGTGTGGTCGTGTTGAATGCCTGCAGGTAAGCTTGATACCATCATTATAAACAAAGATGAGTAAATCTGGCCTCATCTTTGACTGTCTCAACTGTCAGGTTTGTTATCACAAACATTTCTTTGGTGAATAACTGGAAGAGACTAATAGTTTTGATTAAACTTTATTTAGCCGAGCCAGAGAGCTAAAAAGTTTAACCTGGCTAAACATTTGCTACAATACAGTTTAAAAATGCCTATCAAATATGGGCAAGCACACATTCCTGGTAGAATACCTTGTAACATGATATTTATGCGGATAAATTAAATTATTTCTGGCGTGACAAATTGCCAATGTTGTATAGTCTTGTGTTACAGTATTTAAAATTTGTGTCTGATAAGCGTTCAAACGAATGTATATAGATGTGTGTATATATATATATATATATATATATATATTCCTCGACTGTACTTGTTGCAACATAACACCATGAACAAAGACCCTTGCAATTTGTTTTGGCCTAGTAAAAAAGTCAAGAGGTAAGATATTATTGTAAAGCCTAACAGAAAATTTTAAAATTCTGTCCAAACATGTAAAGTTATCTCCGTTAGCTAATTAACCTAACTGACCAAATTTAAACTAGTCATACTAGCCCTTAATACTTAAATAAGCATGCTAGGCTGAATTATGAATACAATAATGGTAAATTTATGAATAGCTAAAACTTTATTATCTTTGTATATTTGGATATTTTGAGCTGTCATTTCTGTTGGCTGGTTTGCTAACCTGCTAACTGTGCTATAAAAGACTTTGGTTCAAATTGAACTACCCAGTGATAATTTACTCACTACAGTGAAACACCATTTCTGAATATAGAACAGCATTCTTTTAGCAGTGTTGTATTCTGTCATATAATTTTTTTAAACAACATAGCAAGGGGCGGTTAAGTGTTTTGGACGGGACAAGTTTGGTACAAAACAAGGTCAAAATCCACAGCACCAAGTGACACAAAGACTTATTACCCATGTTGGAATAGATAATGTGTGTAACCTACATGAGGTCATACTTGCCATACTTACTGGCTTCTTCATAACGGCTCCTCTAAGGGTGATTTTGATGATCATTTGAGCTACCTTTCTCTTCAGGCTCCACCTGGTCTAACCTTTTCTACCCTAGTTATCTTGCCCCCCCAAAACAAGACTGCACCCAGAAATCCCATTTCTTGGCCTTCAGATGGGCCACTAAAAAGTTAATGGAAGATGTCACAGTTACTTTGTTCACAGTTTCCTACAGTCAGTGTAATTTGCTGCAGTGAAATTGACAAGTTCACAAGGTCTGATGTAACTATCTTCACTGGTCTTTAGGGGTAAATCTAAATTAGGTAGAATGGGAGAAAGGGTAACATTTGAGGTTACAATATTGGATGCCTCCATCACATATTTCTCTCAGATAAGATGAAGTAAATTGAAGGTTAAAACTGATCTATGTGAAAGCTGCACACAGTGGCAAAATTTTTTATAGAAATAATACTGTAGAAAACAGAGGTTAAATAAACTTGCCTTACAGTTTCAACAATAGAACCTGTAGCCACAGACTATCCCAACGTCACATGAAATGAACATAACAGAAACATCAGTGGTATAGCCTTCATTTGAAGACATGCTTATCAGGCTTGGGCCAGTTAGGAATGTAGGATGTTGGATGTGGGAGTTTTTTGGGACAAAACAAACCTTTTAGCCTTTATTGGCTGGTGTTCCCATAGTTACTTTTATCCCATGAAATTACCCACTTTGGGCTTGGTACCACGTTGACTCAACAACTCTTCCAATGTTTTCCTTTGTCAAGCACATTTAATAATATTACTTTATTATTCTCTGCCACGATCAAAGAAGCCCTCATTAATCACGTCGTATGGTGATAATTACAGTTGGTAAGTGTCATTAGCTGTAAGTAGCACAATTGGCATTTGTCCAGCTCTGAATTGAGCAAGGTCACTCTGCTAAGAAGATCAGAGCCATGCAGTTTTCATTCAGCGTGTGAGTGTGCAGAACAAATAAAAGGAGGTTATGGGTTTAATGACATGTGTGGGTCAGTAGGCAGAGAAAGGCAATGGGGTACAATTAAAATTAGTGGTGGTGGGAGTGGGGCTGGGGGCTTGAAAATGTACTGTAATGGTACTGTTTTTAGCATCAGAAAATTGCATTAGTGGTATATTGCCATTGTAATGTGTAGAGCTTAGAACCCCAATTTGGATATTTTTTAATGTTTTAATTCTTATTGAAGGACTACAAGGTCTATGAGCTGAGCAGATTATTATATAAGCATCATGCATAATGTAGCTGTGTCACGATCATTACAATCAATAACGATGGTTTTGGCTTTATATGTGTGCATATATACAGTATAGATGTGTGTGTTACACCTAGGACTGCGCTCAGCCACCAACAACATATACAGTATATAATATATACATTGGCAATTTGTCCTCTCTCTCTTGCCAATGTATATATTATATACTGTATATGTCATTGGTGGCTGAGCGCAGTATTAGGTGTAGACCCAAATGCAGACAATGTGTGATGAAGGTGCAGTTTAAAATATTTATTACAGTTTTTCTCAATTGCTTAAACACTATAACCAGGCTTTTCAATAAAATTTCAAAACCATAACTCCATTTTCAAAAAGCACACCCATTTCCCTAAACTCTAGACACAAATCCCTTAATTTCCAATTGCCTACACCACGTGGTCATTGAGAAAGCACTGACATTCAATATTGGTCACAGCTACCAAGGTAAAACACAAACAGTCAAAATTGATAACACACCAATCAGAAGCTTCAATAGACAGATAAAAGGGCCAGAATCAGTTCATTTAGTTTTGGAACAATGGATCCAGAGAAGGAGGAGAAGAAGGACAATGAGGAGGAGGAAAAAGAGCAGTATGGAGAGGAGTAAGAGGTGAAGAAAGAGGAACAGTTGGAGTTGGATAGGAGTAAGATGAGGAGTAGGAGGAGGAGGAGTAGGTAGAGGAGGAGGGAAACAGAGGAGGAGATTGAGAACTTGAATCTCTGGCCTGTCCAAGACCAAACGCTGTGGCAGAATAATTTGTTGTTGGGTGTGTTGTACTGTACAGCACACAAAGGAATAAAACGTGTGTATTTCTTATGTTGTGTTCATCATGTGAAAAGGTATTTGAGGGGATGACCCACAAGCAACATTACTAAAAACCAGTTTTTGTAGTATTGTTTTGAATTTCTCTCACCAGTGTAAGACTGTGTTGTAGTGTGTGTGTGTTTTTGAGGGCTTGTGTGTTATGTCTGAGGGCAAAGTTTGGTTTTTCAGCAAGATTGAATGGTTTTGAGTGAAGAGCTTGATTTTGACCTGAAAATAGGACATTTGGGGAATTGGGTGAGAAGTTGTGGATTTGTGTTTAGAGTTTCGAGAAAAAGAGGCATAATTTCAAGAAATGTGTTTAAGCAATCGAGAAAAACTGTAACTCAAAAACCAAACTGAAACAAGCTTACTTGGGAGTACAAGGTAAAGTCCAAAACTGAGGAAAATCCAACAAGCAAAAATAATCCAGAGCACAGGCAGAGTAATCCAAAGACAACGGTAGGACGGAACACTCAGTATCAGACAAGAACGTCACACAAACTGAACAGAACAAGCAAACATTTAAACACTAATTAATGAGCAGGGCGGGACCAAGACCAGGTGGAGGACATGAGGTAATTAGACACAGAGTGCTTTTCTGAAACTAAACCCTCGCCACTTCCACTCCGTCACGGATTGAACTCTGGTGGGAGTCACCCTCACAGCCAAATCGAGTTCCCTTAATTAACGCGGAGGGTATAAAACTGCAGCCACTTTCGGATGAACTTCCCTCTCACTAGCGGAATTAGGATTTGATGCAACAGTACGTCAGTATGATTTCCAAACAGCATCTGGCAGGAGCAGCAACAGCGGCTGTAATCCACCAATGTTGGAAAATGAAAAACTGCGGTCCATGTGACGACAAATACGTTTGAGGCGCCTTTTGGCGTTGATACGGCAGCAAAAGGTAGGCTAGTGTCTTTTTGTCTTCATCTTTCAAACGGTTATTAAGTAGGCTGTATGACTTTTGTGTTTTTAAGTCATATTAATTATCAGAGGCACCTGTCAGTCTTGCGAGCCGAGTTCTCTGTTGTGGCATTTCAGGCCACTGTCAGTTATAAGTACTTGGAAGCTATTAGTTATCTTTTAGTGACCTTTGACAAATATATTCCATAGCATATTATGTTGGCTGACTCAAGAGGTTCCATTGGAAATGCACTAGTCTACACCACTTGTCATGGGTGACAATTACAGGTTGCTTGGAGTAATTTCTCTATTGTGTAAAATATTTTTCACCATGATGGCTAAGATCACGATAATATTGTTGAAGGATGTGAGAGCAGCAAATTTTAGAGGATTATGCATATCACATTGACTTAATAAGAATGAAAGAGCTTTATTGCCAAGAAGTATTTTACAGATACGAGGAATTTTCTCTGGTGATTAGGTGCTAAACAGACACACAGTACACATACAGTTGACATAAATAGATTTAAAAATACATAAATGTGTATATATAAATAAGTGTCCAAATGCACAATTTGTCAATAAAATAACATTGTGTGCCCCCCCCCCCCCCCATAGGAAACCAGGTGTCGGTACATTTGAATGTAGCCATCCCAATTATGGCATTCTATGGAAACCTATGTGCCTGAGGAGGGATTTTCGGGTCATCAGAATAACTATGCGGAACCTTATGCACCTAATAGCCTTTCCACAAGATCACGGTTGGAGCTAGGAGATGGAGGTGCTTGTGTTCATGTACAGCTTGGCCCATGGACTGTCCCTGTCTGCGGTGGCATCGGCATTTGGGATCCCCAAAAGCACACGACATGATCCGCAGGGTGACCAATAGAATAAAGGCCAAGCTGTCAGTTTTAATCTCCTTACCATCAGCACAAGAAATTCCTGCCATCACACAGGGATTCTGCAGTCTTGCTGAGAGTCCTGCACTTGACCATGTCGCTGGAGCCATAGATGGATGCCACATCAGAATTCAAGCCCCAGGGAACCAACACCAAACTGACAACATAAACTATAAGTTGTTCCCCTCCATACAGATGCAGGCCATCTGTGATGCTAGGGCCAGATTCTTGGATGTCTTTGTGGGCTTTCCAGGCTCCGTCCACGATGCCAGGGTTCTTTTGCCAGGCCCTGTACCAGCTGGTTATTACCTATTAGGAGATGGAGCATACACGTGCCTGGAGAGCCTCATAGGCATTCTGACACCATACAAACAACCACTGCGAGGCCGTGTCCAGGAGAGATTTAACACCCATCATGCCAGGGCTCATTCTGTTGAACGAGCTTTTGGCATGATGAAGTCACGTCGGCGAGCCACTCTGTCCAAAGCCTTGGAGGTGAGTCCCACCTTCGCCCCAGACCTAATCACCTGCTGTGCATTCCTGCATAATTTGTGCATCAGCATGGATTATGAGCTGGAAGAACTGGATGAGGTGCCCAATGCTGCAGACCCACAGATTTCTCCCCCTGTTGGAGGACGAGAAAGGCCTGGAAATCACATAAGGGACACAATTGCTGCTCGTCTCTCTGCCCCAATCAGGGTGTCACAACATTTAAACGAGCATGACTATTTGTAATGTTTGCACACATTATTTTTGGTCATTGAGGATGTTATCTTATTTGTTCTATTATGTGAAACATCTTTAGATATACATGTTAGTTGTGAGCATTTCTCATTTCAAATAAAAATAAAGTCTTTACCACAAATTAAAACAAGCTGGCGCCATACACCTGTTTGTGGCATTCATTCAGAAGTACATCATTTCACCAAGGGGTCTCTCTAATTGTTGCACTGTGAAGTCACAATATCCTGCCCCGTCTATATGTAGGGGCCTTGAAACAAAAGTGAAATCACTACTTATGTAATGCTTGCCAAACCCTTTACAATCATTGCTTAACTTTTTAAACCATACCAGTAGATAATCCTCCAGATTAGTCTTCTAAAAAGGAGCAATTTCTCAAACAGCATTGTAACCAAATTGACTGCCATTCAAATGTCAGACCAACACTTGTTGCATGCAGAGAGCCTCATGTGCATTCAGAGAATTAATCTATATTCAGCATATTTGTGCACAACGAATGCTTCACCTCTGACACCATCATGTTTTTAACCATCTTTACAACAAGTAATGTAATGCAGGTCTTAAATTTTCAAATGACCAAAAAAAATCATGCCTTCAAAACTCTATTATAAAACATGTAACATAACAAGCACACAAAAAACAGATCAGCTGGGGCTGGAAGAGGGGCCTGGTAGTAAAGTGGGGTCGGACATGCATGAGGCAATGAGGACTGGTGGGTTAACAGATGGCTTGCTCTCCATTTCCTCATGCATGTCCAGGTAGAAAGCCCACATAGCTGGGGTTTCCTCACCCTGGTCAGTCCCTGACCCTGCGGGAGGCCTTCTTAGTTCCTAGTAGAAATGTTTGTTAGACATGTCACTGCAGTATTTAAGATGGATAATATTGTGTTCATATTGGTATCACAGTTTCACCTTGTATTTTTCTTTAGGTTCTCCCACTTCTTTGCTGTCTGCATTGCAGACACCTGGTCCACAAGCTGGAGGTCTTTGACAATGAACCTGAATAGCAGAATATTAGAATGATGAGAAATTATTTTACTATTCTGAAGAAACATCTTTGCCAGTGGTCAGTGAAGTGACAGGTTACATTCATGTTCTGTTTTTTTTTTTCTTATTAGCTCCTAAGACATGTAAACACAGGCTGTACCATATTAGGATAAATCCAGGTAGACAAACGCAATTTCAAGTTATTGAGAGTTAAAGTTTAATCACTCCCTGCTATCATACTTGTATCAAACAAGCAACAGTTTTTTATTGAACACAATATAACCTTCAGGCTACATTGTTAACCTGTGTATGGTGATTAACCTGTGTATGGAAATGTTAGTTTACTTTTGGGATTAAAACATCCTACATGTTTTCAGGCATAGTCACACGGAAACTCACATTTGAAAGAAGGTTCCTCCATCATGCATCCGGCATTGGAGGGTTTTATAACCCACTCCCACTCCGCCCTCATTGGTTTCGGATGGCACTCAATGTGGTGGGCCCTCCGCATGAACGCGCAAACAGAGTGGAAGTATGTATGGGGAGGGAGTAGCAAGCAGTTTCGGAAAGGCCCAGACGCACAGGCAGGCAGAGTGATCACAGGGGGACCAGACAGGAACTAATAATACAAATAAACTACAACCAAACAGGGAAACAGACAGAGACCAGGATGAAAAGAAGACAAGGTCAAAATAATACAAACAGAAGACATGAACTTAAGACACCAAACTAAAATGCAAATGAACAAAAGAATAAACAATATAATTTCTACAAATTCCACAATCAAGTTGCTACATCAAGTTGCGTTTAGTCTTTAAATACTATAAACAGTATTTTATCTTTTCATGTTAAACCCTGACTGCTCTTTCTGTACTCTTCTTCAATTCCCTTTAAAACAGTGGGTTTTAATTGCTTAATGCTGTTTCTAAAATTACATTAAAAAAGTTTTAGTATTACCAGTTCAACTAAAAGTCATTCCTTGCCACATTAATACTGAAGATTTAGTTTAGTTTTTTTTAACTGACCATAAATTGAACACAATTGGGCTTACTAAGATGACTAAAAGAACTGCAGATAACTCAAGGAGAAAAACAAAGTCAAGTGTGATGGACAGAGGTAGAAAACCAGCATAAATTAGACTTCTTTTGCTGTTTCATGCTTTATATAAACCAAAAATATTCCTCACTTCCTGATTACAAAAATTATAACTTTTGGAGTAACGACTGGTGTACTTTGTCAACCTCTCTTGTGCTGTATGTTATGTCTTCGGTGATTTTCCCTGTAGTTTTTATTTTTAAACCTCACTACAAGTGATATGTAACTTCATGATTGCCAGAGAATAAAATTTAAATTTATATTTTTCTATTCTTTTAGGGATCAGAGCTCATTCAGCTGCCGGGGAAGTGCTGCCCAGAGTGTTCCTCTCTGAAACCCTCCTGTTTGTACGAGGAGAAATCCTACAAGGTACTTCTATAATGGAGCTCGATTTTACTTTGAGTGTGTTTGCACATAAACATGAGAGGAAAACTGCAAAATCAGGCAAGAAACCCAAACTGTGTGGGAGACACAAAGACACCACAGGGCTTCTGTAAACTCTCTATTCTCAGAAGGAGAAAGAAAGCAAGTGGCATAAAGTCTCACTGCAGAGGAGGCTGCTAAACAAACAACCAAATACATCAATATTACTTTGGATATAAATATATAAATACAAACTGTAAACACTGAGAATTAAATTTGCAGTGAGGCAGAGTAAATGTGTGTTTTAGGACATAGCTATCAGATTACTTTAGGCTGTCTAGCCTGTAACAAGAATCTTTGTCTTATTATTCTGGCATCAGCTTCATTATTCATAGACTAGTCCTGGAAACCCAGAATGCAAAGGCTTTAATTTTTTACATTATCAGCCAGAGGGGAATGCTCATGAAATGCTGTAGGACACAGCCAAGGCCGAGGCTCGGAGCTAGTGTAGAGAGAGCTATCATCCTTTTCAAATTGATTTTTCTTTGTCTCCCTGAGGAATTCTTCTCACCAGTAGTAAACAAAGATAGATACTGCATACTTACCACACACCTACATACAGTTTTCACTTGTTTATTTCAAAAATTGATTGTCCCAAATGGGAAAAACATAATAAAATATTTTTTAACAGAAATGATCAAATTTGAATTTTTACATTTTTTTTTAAAAAAGTAAATACGAGTGAGAATTTACAAGAAACATGCTAATGGTAATAATTTAGTATTAATATGGATAGATGAATGGGTTGGAGATGTACTTTCTACTTTCTATAACAGGTCAGTGAGATTCTATATATTGTCTGGCAACATGGTAGCTAATGAGGGAACAGTGGTTGTTCCTGTAAACTGACTTTATGGTCTTCAAGTGTTACACAACCGTACAGGTTACCGGTTGCACCTGTTGTGATAACAGATGCTGAAGGCTGCAGATTTCTGTTCTCAGTTGCTCAGGGCTGCAGGTTTTGTGCTCCTTAGATAACATCCTTGGATACAAGTGGTTTGTGAATGGATTTCCTGCTGTAAAATCAAGCTCGAGACGCTTGTCAGTGTTTGCCAATCAGAAAAGTTTTCTGATCTTAAGTGCCTGTCCTTGTCTGTGAGCTTTGACCTGCCAGATAGTTTGGAAAAAACAATTAACTTACTACAAGGTAAATCAGTTTTTTTGTGACTGAGGTTCCTGCTGTGTGACTGACTATCTGTCCTCAGTGGGCCTCCGTCACTTCACTTATTCTGCTTTGAAAATGTATATAAAAGTCAGGACTGTCAGGCTTTTTTATTGACACAAGCAGCTTATTAGCATTCAGTTTAGTGTCTGGTCTGTGTGGCATCCTTCTTAATTGTGATTCAGCTTCCTCAAAGTTAAAATCCTTTGCTGTTGGGTGTTTACCCCAGTCACACTTTGCGCATTACTACAACTTTAGCTTCACTAGATTCATTAGATCCAATAAACTAATTTCCCTGTCTCTCCTCTGCCTCACTTATTTTTTTTAGGACCTGGCTAGGTGGACTGATAGCAGTTGCCGGGAGTGTGAATGCCGTGATGCCCAGGTGACTTGTTATCTGCGCTCCTGCCCCACCTGCCCGCCGGGCACCCTGGTCATAACCCATGAGGGCCAATGCTGCCCTGAGTGTCGCCAAGGTACGTTGCTGCAAAAGATGCCGTGTGCTACTGTGGTGTGTGTGTGTGTGTGTGTGTGTGTGTCAGGACATGTGCTTTGTGTCTGGTCACTTCTGTCTCTCTGACTGCACACACATCATGAAGGATTCACTGTGGGTGTCTGTAGGTGAGGTTGGCAGGTAGAGGTCTCTGCTTCATTTTACATACACCAGTTTTTATAGTTCAGTTCTTTTTGTCATTCATGTAAACTGCATGGATAAAAAATTCTCTGAAAGCTGAAGGTGTTTGGCTTTAAGACGTAGCCATCTTGTAGCCTCGCTGACAGTTAAATATGATATTCAGTGCATTCCAAGTTAGTTACTTTTTAATTGTGTGCATATTCTTTCCTACATTTACCTCAAAGCCTTTTGACAGTCCACTGAACATGTAGTGTTTAAAGGAATAGGAATAATAACTACAGAAAAAGTACATCAAGTGAATCGCATTGCTTTTTGTGTCTGCATTGCATTTTGGTGTATTTTCTGTGGATGTATAAACTGACTTCCTTTTCTTTAATTGATTTCTCCCTGCATGCAATATTGTCCATCGGGATTCATTAAAAAAGAAATACACACCACCACACATGTTGAAAAGAGTAAGAAATGCTTCACAAACAGCAGCGTTTTGTTTCAGTCAGGGTATTTTGCACAGTGTTGTCCCTTTAAAACTTGGCTGGTCATTTGAATCTGCTGAATGATGGGAAAATTAGGGAGCTGCAAGTAAATCAGAAACATACATCCTCCTCCTTAAACAGCTACTGTTACAATGTTTTCCTCAATGAGGCACTTCACTTCAACATTTTTCTGTGTTGAAGAAGATTCGACTGTACTGCCCAGGTATGAATGGCTGTAGCCTTTTTTTGATGTCTCTTGCTTTCGACTTTTATTGTGAAGCACTTTGCAACATTTGCTACTGGCATATAAATAAACTTTATTTACGTGCTAAAAATACTGCATATGTAAATGAGATACTGGTTGGATAATTAAAAAAGAGAGTGTGAGAGAGGCTCATAAACAGAGAGAGAGAGAGAGTTTATAGAAATGCAGGGCAGTCAGAGGACAAAATCCAGATTGTCCTTGGGATGTGGGCAGTGCTGGCCAAGCTGCTCTGTATGTTTCAGCATGCCATCGCCTGAGGAGACTAGAACAGTCACACAGAGTCAATATAAAGTATCTGCAGTCAACCATGCTTTTATCTTTTTTTATATGGTACTGTTAATTTAACATGCTTTTTGTCTCCGTAATGCCCTTTGTCATATTTACATTCAGTTCTACACATTAATGTCAACATCAAAATTCAAACTCTGTTTAAAAAGCAGGAAGTGGTGGTGTGCTTTGCATTTCTGGGTATATTTTGTAGTTTGATGCGTATTTTTCAAACAAAGAAAGCATCATTTCAAGTTGAGATATTTCCTGTGCCGTTTTAAAAGAGTGGTACAATAGTTAGAAAAATGTGAAAACTTTCTGAACACAGTGCTGCTCCTCGCCTCCCTGGGGCCTTAAAGTTATGTGGAATAAAAAATGACTCTCCCTTTGTTGGCCAATTTTTCATGGCAGAATATACCTATTTAACAATTAATGAGGACAAAAAAAGCATTTACAATGATACGGTGTAACTTGAATAGTGACCTCAGGTGCAAATAAAAATTCCAACCAGGAATTTTTTGTTATGATCTTTCCCTTCAACCTGTTTCAACATGAAATACAGCAAGTCAAAAAAGGAAATTACTCAAAGATATTAAATTATGGCTTTAAGGTAATTTCCGTCTGTAAGCCACACAGTCACATTACATTACTTGTGTTCCAGCTCCCCATTTAAAAGAAAGGCTAATCCATCTGTCTTATTGACTGAAAATGAATATACAGACTGCCAGCAATTATAACTAAACAAATGTATGTTCATTTCTCATATAGACAAATACCACAACAGGCAATTAAACAGTGGGAAAACATTATCAAGATTTATGAACTCTTATAATTAAGTTTGGCTGTTTGAATGAATAATTACAGTTAAGCAAGGGATTTTTTTCATTGCTCCATACAAATGGAATGTTTGAGAAGACAATAGTTTCATGAGATTGGATTGGATGAAGTTGTTTTCTTCACATTTAGCTTGTGTGTGTTCTGTGTCCCTGGACAGTCCTCTTGCTCTCTTGGTTTCTCCAAAGTAGCATATAAAATGTCTAAAACCTAAAAAATACCGTATATTTTCAGGCTAATACACAATCTAATTAGTCCAAGTAAACAACAGGGGAAACATAAAATGTAATATCCAGAAGTAGCCAGTTGTTTTTTGCATCTGGTGGCCTAGTGTGCTCAGCAGAAAAACTGATTTCTTCTAAAAATTATGTTTAATTCAATAGATTAACAAAACTTACATTGGTTATTAAAAATGCTAATTAGTATCTGTGTCCCAGGCCAATAAAGCCCCTTCGAATTGAATTGAATTGATATGCACCAGCTTGTACAGTCGCTTTGTTATTCTATTCTCTTAGTTTCCAGCAGCATCATTAATGCAGGTGTTTTGTAATGGTGATGGTAGTTTAATGGCAGTGTTGAGTTCCAAAGCAACATTTCATGTAGTGCAGCTTAAAGTAAGAGCGTGGAGGTGTGGATGGTTAGCTTTTTATCTCCTGTAATGCTAGAAGTCAACATTCCTAATATTTAACCATGATAACAATGTTTCCCTCTCCGTAACCAAGTGGTTTTAGGCATCATGCATAGGTAAATGAGGAAATCAAGTTTTAGCATTTGTGAAGGCAAATGTTTTGCAAAAGACCTCCAGGACAAAAACAGTTTGGTTTCATGTGGTGACCTAAAAAAGTGCTGCATCATTTGTTACGTCACAGTCCATGGCAATATTATCAATATTTTAGCATTAGATACTGTCTTCATCAGTGGAAAGGTGAAAGCTAACCTACTAAAATATACTAAAATATATATTGAAATACATTCACACAAGCACTGTATTTATGTACAATTTAGTGGTACTTGCACTTAACCTTTATACTGACTATGATCCCAATAGACTCCCATGTTAAAATGCCCAACTTTACAGCAGAAAGGAACATATTACAGCCTGGTACAAAAACGGTTTTGGTCTCTATAGCTAGTAATAGTGAATTTTTATACTGTACCTTCATCTTTTATAATCTTAACTTTACCCTAGAGGCCTGTGGAAAAAAGCCGTGCCTGAAGTATTAGCTGATGGGCTCCTAATTAACAGTACTGAGTGAAGATGAAGCATGAAATGGAAAACCCTTCACTTAGACTTATTTGTCTCAAAATATTCATTTGTGAGAACTGCAAGGTAAAACACCTTGGGTGCTTTTCAATTAATCTTTTTATTTTCCATCTTTCCGTCGGCAAGTTTAAGAATCTTTTCCCAAACTCTTTGCAGAATAATTCATGCCATCCATTACACCTCTCAGTTCACCATCTGACTTTTATTTCACTCTGTATTTTTTCTCACAGTTTGCCTCTCCTCTTTCTTTATCAGCCTGCAATCCTCTCTTAATGTCTCCTTATATACTACACACTGTACAGTGCGCATGTAGAAATTAGTGTTGGAGAGAAATTAGTGTTGGAATAGAAACTCTCTCTATACGTTCTGTACATCCTGTACATGTGTTAGTGTTAATAAGTGTGTGTTATAGAGGAGTTAAAGTGTGATTCTATATTACGGTTTTTTGTTGCTAAAACACTAAACCCCATTCTCTGAACCAAATACTCAATGGCCTAAATCCATTTGTCGAATCGCTTGCTCTTTTGGCAAACCCTTAAACAAGTTCAGGAAGTTTTTTGCAAATCTCATCCAGTCTTTTTGCAAAACTCTAAATATATTCTCACTCACTAAAACACATTTTGCACTGTGATGCACTTGTGTTGCAAAATGGTAAATACATGCGGCAAAAGTAAATCACAGCTACAACACAGCTGTCATCTTTTACACACAGCAAATCATAATTGTGCACACTTGTTTCTAAGGATGTGATCAAATCAATATGTGGTCAAGTCCCTGGCCAGCGTGGTGGCACCCTTTGACCAAGCTCTACCGTCATTCAACCTTGGGGCCATATAACACTGAATATTTTCTTACTTTTCTGGGTGGTCTTTGGAATTTTGTGTTTGAGCGTGAGCAGCAAGATCTTCAGCTGGCAGTGAATCCTATCTACGGGACAATGTCAGCTTTCACTGTGGTGTCCCGCTAAGGAAGTGGTACAACGTCAAACAGTAACCAGTGATTCATATATGTGTACCTTCAACCATACATTCCTTTACTCAGTCCAGTAGAAGAAATTTTCTCTGCCTGGTGGTGGAAGATCTATGACTGAAGTTCATTTACAGTTTTTCTCCACTGCTTAAACATTATAACCAGGCTTTTTAACTAACATTTCAAAACCATAACTCCATTTTTCAAAAAGTACACCCATTTCCCTAAACTCTAGACACAAATCCCTTCATTTCTCATTGCCTACACCACGTGGTCATTGAGAAAGAACTGATGTTCAATATTGTTCACTCAAGTCAGCACAGGTTGAGCTCAATTAGCACACCGCTACCCAGGTGGAAACACAAAGAGTCATAATTGATAACACACCAGTCAGAAGCTTCAGTAGATAGATAAAAGGGCCGGAGTCAGTTCATTTAGTTTTGGAACAATGGATCTGAAGGAAGAGGTAGAGGACACCAGAGAGGAGGAAGAGGAAGGAGGAGGAGGAGGAGGAGGAAAAGCAGTATGGAGAGGAGTAAGAGGTGAAGGAAGAGGAACAGTAGGCGTAGGAGGTGGAGGAAGACTAGGAAGAGGCGGAGCAGGAGTAGGGCGGAGGAGGAGGTGGAGAACAAGAATCTCTGGCCTTTTGCCAGAAGAGTCAGGGGTTTTGTGAATGTAGTTTAAAGATTAGGTTTTGTCTTTAAAGTTTCAAGAAATGTCTCTTAGCAATTGTGAAAAACTGTAAGTGGTACTGGAACGATGTGTCCCTGAGTGAATAATTTGAATATATTTGTGTGATTTCTGTAATTGGACTCACATTATGACCCATTATCACCTCGCAACTTGTGTGTATTAATGTATGTGTTTGTGCAGTAATGGTTTTAACCCCCCTGCAATGCACCATAATGCATATGCATGCCTGAACATAGTGATTTAAACATGATTTACCCACTTTACTTTGCATTTACATATTTATATGAGAAACAGACACGTTTTTACTCGTTAACCGTGCATTAGTCTGTCTCCCTGGCTGTGAATTGGATTTCCCAACTGTGTTTATATTGCGGCTAAAAATAGAAAAAGGAAGAAAAAAAGATTCTCTCTTTCCCTCTTTCTTTTCCAGCTTGATCCATAAATCTTCCTTTAAGCCTATTAATCATGGCTGTCTATAGGCCCAGGGGTCAGCAGCCTCTCCTCTCATTGGGCAGTTTACACCCGAGGGCAACCAGGAGTCGTGCTGCGTTCAGGTCTCATGGGAAAGCTTGTAGATTGTTGCCATCTTACACATACAGTTCCCATCTGCCAGGGGTTGACCCAAATTTTTATTATTATTTTGTACCAAGATATGTATAAATATACCAGTAGATCAGGGCATCTATCAAGTGTCTTGGAGTAAGTAATTATTCCTAATTGGTTAAAATATTCTTAGAGTGATGCATGTTTGGGCCTATTTTTAGGATAAAGATTAAGAAGTGTTTGATCTACTTTCTTAACCAAGGAAATGACTCCAGAGGTGTGCTAATCTGTTGGAAGTTGCAAGGAGATGGTGTTAGTCAGTGACATTATGTCGAAGAAAAAAATGTTCTGTGAACTCTTGATGAAACCGGATTTTTGTGAGCACGAAAAACAGAGTGCTAGCGACCCCCAAATATTTGCTGAATTTAACAAAAAGTCTATTTGATTAGAATAGCAAAGTATCCTCCCACCATTATGTCATCAATTTTAATAAACAAAGTTTAGATGAATTATATGGATTTGATCCTATTTGGTGCTGTATTGTCTTATGTAAAGAGCCTCATGATTGAAAATTTGGCAGCAGACAGACATGGGTGAATTACTGAATGGTGCAGTGCCTTTTTAGTGGGAATCAGAGTGTAAAATTGCATTGAATCACCAGCCAAATGCTGTTAAATGTTAGCTGGTGTTGGTAAGTTGGCTTATTCTATAAGCAAATGTGGCAAGTAGCCAGTCTCAGATGGAGGTGAAGCTTGTGCTAACAGTCAAACTTGAGGGTGACTTTTTTCTCTTTTCTTTTCTAATGACACTGGGTGTCATCCCTGCCAAATGTTGACACGTCTGCAGTTTCACGCTGTGAGAAGTTTCTCATCAGGCGTTTGTAATCAGGTGGAGCTGTGCAGTTAATACGCCTGGATCCATACCTCTGGATCAGTTGTTTCCATACAGCTTTGTGGTTAATCACAGCTGCAGTTTTTAATTTTGTGCTTCAGGGATTCTGACTCGCTACGCTTGTGAGGAAATTAAAGTACAGTGTGCGAGCGTCATAGCAGCCTTCTGTAAACAACGCTTTGAATCAAAGCGTGTGATTGAGGAACCTGGGCTGTAATGTGGCTTTATCCTCAAAAGGGAAAATCCAGTTCTGGTTCCGTCACAGCTGTCAAAGGATACAAGAAATGATTTTGTAACTAGTCAGGTGGAGTTTTGTATTTAAATACACTCATTTGTTTCCACCGTTAAACGTTCAGGAAGGAATGTTCAGGAATGAACGTTAAACAGTGTGAAAGAGCTTAGGATAGATGCAGGATGAGTGTGTGAAGGAAGACTTCCACAGCGGATCCCAGAATATATGCAAGAGATTGGTACATTACCGCTAGCTGAAGCATTGGCCACAGCTGAAGAGAGAGATAAACACTTGACTGATATTCGTATTAACCAATAAGCCCGTCAGTGGGCCAGAACACACAGTGCTAAGTATCTCAGTCTCCCTCTTTTCTCACTCGACTTCCTCCTTCTTACACTGTATGCACACAGTTTTTCTCTACCATCCTTTCTGTCGGATAAAAGACAACGGGATGGTGGGATGAAAAGTAAGGTAAAAAAAAGTGAGAATAAGTAGCAGATGGAAGGAATATGGATGGGAGGGAGAAAATGAAGCTGTAGAGGGGAAAGGAGACAAAGAGAGGTAGTTGAGTGAGGAAAAAAGAGAGATGTAGATGCTGAGAACAATATGTTCTGGCTTGCTGACAGTCTTATTTGCCATTAAGGTTAAAGTCTCACCTCTATCTTTCTCATGTTTTCTTCAACTCCTCCTTTATGCCACTTTCCCCCTTTTTTAGTGCCTCTAGTCTTCCCCTATTTTTCCATCCTATTTTCCTTCTTCTCTTCCCTCTGCCCTGTTCTGCAGTCGTCACATTAATCAGATCCCTCAGTCACTTTTTTACAAGCGGTAAGCACTTTATTTACTCAACACATTCACATAATGAAAGCAGCAATCACAGTGCAATCAAGTGCAAGCAGCCCCGCATATTGTTTGACAAGAGGCTGCATGCGTTCGCTTGTTCTGCAATCCAGATACGACAGCGTTATTGCTGTCATCCTCGATTCGGTAATTTCAGATGCTGACAGGGTTTTCGAGTTGTGGGAGTTTCTGAAGTGACAATTCAATTTTTTGAGACATGTATTTCAGATTTTCAAAAGCCAGGTCATTTTCAAAAGAGCCTAGAGGATATCACAGACTTTGACAAATGGGTCTCTGGGTCTCTGCAGGATTGTAATGTTTCTGCTTCTTCTTCTTCTTCTTCTTCTTCTTCTTCTTCTTCTTCTTCTTTCATACATTAATTGTATTTAAGGGTGCATTTCAGATGTTTCGTTCCATAGTAAACTAGAGAAAAACAGACTGTTTACGCCTTCAGAACTCTCCTAAGTTAAAAAATGAAAAAAGAACTTTAACAAACCCCGAGGGAATAAAGTTTTTAGGTCACAAGTGCTCGGACTTAGATATGGAAAAGTTCTATTTCAATGTAGTTCAAAGGAATTGTAATTTTTTAAATTCATGTTTACTTGTTTCATTTGAATCAGCATGTAGACCTATGGATTTTCTACATGAATTACACAGATGATACTTTAAGTTAGAGAAAAGGTTGGCAGCTTTGAAATTGTTACTGTTGATTTGTTTCTGTAGGATTTTTAATAATTTTTTGTTGAGCTGTTACATCTGAAATACATCTGATGGTAACCTTTGCAAAGTTTTAGTTTCCACTGCAGTTACATAGTTTGCTTTATGTAAAGTGTTGTAATGTAATTGCAAAATAGTAGTTATTATGTGTATTTTAGCAGCAACTGTGAGTTTTTGTAGACAACCAAATGATTATCTTGTTACATTGTCAGGAGACTTTTTACAAAGAAAAAAAATGCGACTGATTCTTGTTTTAAGTGCCTTTTGGCAAATAGCAAAGCCCAAGTCGGGCATCAACTGGCATTGACTTTAATTTAAGAAAGCCTGGCTGCAGACCTCTGAATCGTTGCCCACATCTCAGATTTTGTCCACAATTTACTTAAGTCACACGTTGTCCTCATTAATATTGCTATTTTCAGGACGTCTTCCTGTGCCAGAGGGGCAACATGTGTTGCAAAAATGGCAACAAGCATGGTTGAGATTGAACAGCTGTCTATTTTGTTGTAAGTACACTTTTAAGTGCAGTTGGTGGACAAACTAAAGAAACAGACTTGTTCTCATAAGTTGTTGGTAAAATATTGGACCAACTGGAAAAAAGTGTGGGCAGAGAAAGAACTTAAGAGTGTGGGACTTTTACATGTAAATGAACATTACATCCAAGACCTTGCCAACTGAATGCTTTTTGCTAATTACGCTGATCACCGCCAGATAAATCTCTCTGTATTCGCAGTTTTAAAATCTGGTGTCTGTGGCGACGGTCCCGTGCTGGCGAACCAGTAGTGATGTGTTTTATGCCAACACGCAATGACTGCCAGAGCTGAAGGGGGGAGCGACCATAGCGACAGCTGCAACTCAGTATGGCAGAGCCTTTACGTCACGAGCACGTGTCGACAGTGTTGTGTAATTACTCTCACTGTCAGAAGGGGGAGACAAAAGTTCCACACTGCAGGTTTAAACACTTCATCACAACATGCACCAGTGGAGCTATTGGCCGACAGGAGAAGCAGAAGATTTACCCCAAAACACCCAGTAGGGCACATTGAACATACTAAAACTTCTCTACCACCACTAACGCAGTCTGACTGTAGAACCAAATGTACTGGATGGAATTTGTGAAATTTGGAATTTTTTTTACTATGTGTTTCTGTGTGCCATTTTACACAGTTAAATCTGTCTGCCTTCGCTAACTGAGTGTGCAGTGCAGAGCCAAATCTGTTTAGAGTTTGCATAAAATTAAATCTCAAAATGTGTGTGTCGCTGAGTGAGCGCAAGAGAGTGACTTCTAGTCTTCGAGTGGTCTTGCATCCAGCAACACCAGACGTATAGAATAAAATCAGCATGAAATTGAATGTTAGAATGTGTGTGTGTGTGTGTGTGTGTGTGTGTGTTTGTGTGTGTGTGTATCTTTCTGTTTGTAGTCATGCATATATATAACCTTTTTTCCATCCATCATCCACATATTTACTGTAGACACAGACATATTATACTGAATTCTCTAAATTAAATCAATCTAATGTGTATTTTCCAGTCCTGTGCCATGCAGACTGCCTGTCATGTTCGGGGACTCCTGACCAATGTGAGAGCTGCAGGGACCCAAAGGCCTTCCTCCATCTTGGCCGCTGTCTGTCCGTCTGTCCAGCTGGCTACTATGCTGAAGGACGATTATGTGCAGGTAAGACAGTCTTTTGAATATATATGATATTAAAATAGCTGCTCAAAATTGACCCTTTTTCTTGCGGTTATCTGCAGTTTTACACTACAGATTTTTCTCTGCCTGGTTGTTGGTAAAATATTGGACCAACTCGAAAAAAAGTTTGGAAATTATGTCAGTTAGAGGCTCTGAATTTCAGAATTAATTTCAGCCCTAACCCATAACACAGAAGTCAGTACACATACTGCTGGAATCAGTGCAACTTACTCTTTCCAGCGATGGTGATGTCCATGGAGGATAAACAGAAGGCAGATATAAGACAAAAGATCAGCGTCGTGACCCACTGGAACCTCTACAGAGGCTGCTTTTGGTCTGCACACCACAGTTTGGCAATCAGGTTTAGTACCTCTCACCTACAGTAAATACCATAGTTAGCTGACCATTACCTGAACTTTCTGATGGCTGCAAAGAAAGAAAAGTGAGCATTTTTATGGAGTCAAGAGTTTCAACCATTTTCTGAATTTGAGCTGCATCTATTCCTTCAGCGTATCAATTATTGAACATCATAAAGAAGAGCTAAATTTAAGCTAACCTTTAAGCATCAGCCGCTGAAAACAGACAAAACCTTTGGCTGCACATTTGAGAAGAAACATTTGGAAGTCAAAGCAGCAACTCAGCAAGCATGCATTAAAATTTAGCACTGCAGCAGTGTCTCCATCTAGATTGATTGTCTGTGTGAAGGTGTGTGTGTCTGTATCTGTGTTGTGTATGTTTTTCTCCTCAACCATTTTTCTGTATTCGTGTTTGTTCCTTTTTCTCTGTCACGTTTGCCCGACTCCAGCCACACCACCTTGACCGGGAACTGACCCGCGACAGCAGTAATCTTCTTAGCATTTTACTGCATTGAATTCGTACCATCCCATTGACCTATTCTCCTGAGCCAGACATTTACTGCGCACAGCTATTCATGAAGTTGTAAACACCAAATGCCCAGTTGCTGTAAAGCTATCAGGCAGAGATAAAGGTATTAACTTTGAAGCCTATAGCTGCTAATGCTAGCGGCTGAATCTTTAATATCGTTTCCACACTTGGCTTAGGCTCTGAATGTGTGGACTGTGTATAGATGCAGCCGTGTTATAATAGCTTTATTCAACCAGGAAAGTGCCTCACTAAAGATAAAGATCAGCAGGGTTTTCAGGCCAAGATAAAAGCAGCACAATAGATCACAAAAGTTACCAAACATATAACACAAACCAGATCAAATCTGAACATAATCAAAAATCTGCAATACCTATTTGATGAAAAAATAAAACCAATAAAATAACAACACCCAATATACCATTACAAAGAATATGAAACAGATACATGAGTAATACTACAAAACAAATACCTCAAATATATAAAAACTGATTACATTTGGATCATACTTTCTAAACCAAATGGTTGTTTGACTTCTGTTGCATATTACTTGCAAAAATTAATGATGTGCTACATGGTGCAGTGCTGTTTCCCAAATGAGTAACCAAAACTAACTTTTAATAATTTTACAAGTTGCTCTACATAAGGTAAACAACACAACTGAATGATTTTAATTGCTCCTGTTTTTTATTCACAGCATCACAACAGTAACACAGTTGAACACTACAGGTCCTGAGTAGCAGCTACACCAATCATAAGAGTTTAGCAGTCGAAACTTTTTAAAGACGTTAAAACGGAGTCCTTAATGATGTGCAGCAAACGATGTTCGTCTACTTAAAACTGCATTGCGTTAATGGCATTTTTGTACATTTAATGCCAATAAGCTAATGAACTTTTAATTAGTTAGTTGTCAGTCAAATAGTGACAAAACGTATATAGACTGATCAATAGGGTAGAGTACAGGCTGTAATTGGCAACGACTCAAAACTTGTGTTTGCAGCTCACTCATTTCATTAATTTTACACTTTATTGAAAGATGAAAAACCTGACATAATTGTTCTTTTTAGTATTTTTAAAAATTATTTCTGAATACCCACTTTCAGATTTGTGCATTTAATTGGACTTTTGCTTCACACGGATGATGTATTTGTTTTGTCATTTAGCTACCACTCAGCAGTGCAGTTGGGTGTTAGTGTGATCAGTGTTTGACTGATATTTAAAGAAACCAAAAAGACCACCAGTAGTCCAGACCATGCTCGTTCTCACAATCCCGCACAGCCTAACAGTTTTTTACTCACTGCATGTGGGTGACATGGGTTGGGGGAAAATAAAGCTGCAAGCCTGAACTCACATTGTAGATCGTCTCTACCCCCACTTTTCCTTCTCCTCCCTATCCCCTCAGACTTCTTTTCATCTTTCTTGACATCTCTTTCTCCCTTTGCCTTGAGTCTGTCAATCTCCCAATCTTTTTTCAATCTGTTTTTGCCCTCTCCCTCGTCGTCATCATCTTCATACTGATAGCGATCCTGATCTTTGTTTCCTCCATCTTCACATCTCCACTTCCTCTTCTCTGTTCTTCTTTCCTTCTGCTCTCTCTGTCTGAGTGGGTGGCTGGGAGATTTAAAGGGGATTTAGTTGCTTTTTATTCTGTAATCTTGAGATTTCTCATTAAAGAGCATGGGAAGTCTCCTTATTGCATTTTCTTCCACATTCTACATGCACTGTTTTCATTGTTATGTCTGTGGAGATTGCACCAAACAAAGAACCTAGCTGCCAAAGTGAAAGATCTTTAACAGCATACAGGATGTTTTAATCAGAATATTTGGATGAAATAATGCATTTCTTATTTCTCTGTGTAAAAAATGTATTCTGCAGAACTTTCTTCGCTGCTCTACGTTTTAGAGCGATGTTCTTACCAGTTTCAGCTAACTGTGAAATGATTAAATCAGTTAAAAACTGATCTACTTGTGCTTTGTTTCTAACAGCACTTTGGGCCATATACATAGGTACAGGTAAACCAGATATAATTTAGTTTTAAATAGCAAAATGTTTTGTCAGCGTTTTTGATTATGAAGATGCAGAATCTTCTGCTGAGAATATTTGACTGCAATTAGTTTATTCATATTTTGTTTATCCCCTTTATGTTGATATGTGCTTAAAATGTGTGCAACATTTAAGCTGAAATATACCTTAGGTATGAATGTGAGTGTTGCTTTACTGGGTTCACTTTGGATACCAAAGCTATGAGAGGCCGTCCTGTAACCATCAGGGAAACTCACATAGGAAGAGAAAATTAATTTTTGAAGTGACTGACAGCTCCCCCTCTCCCCCTCTTTCCCTCTCCTCCCCCAGCCTGCCAATCATCCTGTGCCACCTGTTCCAGCAGGTGGGACTGCCAGTCCTGTGGCTCCTACCTGCCTCTCCTGAGCGCAGATAGCGGCCAGTGCCTGGCTTCCTGTCCTCCTGGTTCGTACCAGCACGACCACACACACTGTCGCCGTGAGTATCACTGGATGCCATGTGACTTAATCTGCCCTCAGGATACCATTGTGGAGGTCAAAATGGTTTTCGCTCAGATTCAACCACTAACAAAGTGCACAGATGGGAAGGTAACACTAGAAAAGAAATAACAGCACAACTTTTAGTACTGAGCTCTATAGTCAAATGTTTTTCAATTCTCCATAAGCTGTATTCTATACATCAATATATGGCATCCCTCTCTTTGAAAATGAAGTGGATGCCATATTACACGGAGTTAGTTAGCCAAAGACCTGTCTTTTTTCTTTCCTGATGTCCTTTTCTTGTCCTTTCTCTTCTTACTTCTGTGATTTGTGTCTCTACATGTTTTTATTCTCTCTACTTCTATTATCTAATACCATGTCAATTCTTTTGTCTTACTCAATATCAGAACCCTCATACCGACTTATCGACTTGTTTCAGGTCTACCTCTGGGCAGTGGGGCAGAACGTCCACCCACAGTTTTTTCAAACAAGCAATTTAACAGTTGGTGCATCACAGTGTTTTGGGGGACTGTGATAAACTCTATGTGACTCGTTACGAGTGGATTGGTTCAGAATAACTTTGAGTGGATGTGCCGACTGAATATTTTACGAAGTTTCCAAATAGAGAGCGCTCTCTGGGATCCATTATTGTTCAGTATTGCTGCCTTTGTGACTTAAGTTCTAGGAAAATGCCAAAAACAGTCGTATTTGGAGGCACAGCAGCAACCAAATGTGCTCGGATATAATACATATTGAAGAATTCTTGCTTTTCTTTTCTTGCATGCTTGCTGAAGTGTTGCTGCACTTTGGCTCAATCTCTCCAGCATGATTGTTTGGAAAAGTTGGTTAAACTCTACTGTCTTTTAAAGCGCATACAGAGAGTGCTTCACATATTTGTCAAGAATAGGTCTTTTTTTCTTTTTTACATTTCTGTCAATATATGTCCCTCCCCTTTCTGTTACCCCTCTTGGTCTCTGCCCACAAAGACTTTTTAAAAAGAGCATTATGAAAACCAATTAGCACTTGAAAATTTAACATTAAATTGACTTGAAAATTGCTGTCTAAATTTTCATAGTTTTTGGTTTTATTGTTATTTCACTCAACTAAATCTGGGTGTGTTTTAATACCAGTACTGCTGAATTATGCTACGCTTTCTGCCTCCTTTCAATCACTTGACACCCACAGGAAAAAACTGAAACCCTCTGCCAGGAAATAATTCCTTTAAAAAAAACAAAAGGCTGTATTGTCAAATCCTTCTGTTATTTATTTGGAGTGTCTTGGGTCTCTGTGACAGCAATTAATTTCAAGCTACTGAATGTTTGAAGCATAACTTGCATATTTTTAAAATGGTGAAAAGCATGTGAAGGTTTAGACATCAGGGGCTGCACAGGTAACACAGGAGCAAAACATTTACTGCTACACTACACTGCGTTCTTTTCTTAGTACTAACACACATTGTAGAAGGTATCGTTAGAGAGTAATAGGTTTCCTTGAGGTTCACTGTTCACCTGCCAACACAAGCAACATAATTCCCTTCTTGCTCCGCCACGTTTACAGTTTTCTGCTCAGTGTTGCTCTGTGCTCATTTGGGTTAATGTCACGAAACACATTATTTTGTTGGGAGTCTTCGCAGATGCTACGTCGATTGTCTTCCACTTTCCAATTTCTCATACATGGAATGAGAAATTGTCACACCTGATGCTCATTATTGTTCCTGAAGCCTTTCATCTGTCATGTTGGGCCATTAACTGGCTGATATTGTGTACTCTGATCCTGGCATAAGTCTACTCCTTCTTATCGTGAACAAAATGTAACTGTGATGTAAGTGGGATTTGACTGATTGTTACAAGCATGGAAGTACTTCCTAAATTACTTAAACTTACATTTCTTGTTGTGTAAGATTTAGCAGATTATTAGACCCAGAAGCAGACTACAGACTCAACAGGTTGTGAAATGTAAAAGATGTTTATTACAAAGGGAGCAGAGAATAGAGATGGCGTGAGCTGGGGGCAATGCTGGGGTGTTGTGGAGAGCGGCAGGCAGTGGCTGGAGTGAAAGGAGATGACAGGTTCTGTGTTGTGGTTTGCTAGTGTCTCATAGGCAAGGCAGGGTTTAGAGTGAGCTGGCAGGCAGGAGAGTGTGTTCCTGGCGCATAAGAGAGCACCTGTTAGACAGGGGAATCACAGAAGACAAGCAAGAGCAATCACGAAAGAGGCCTGACAAGACACTACCAAGGTAGTTGACTGAATAATCTAGTTATGAGTGACTGAAGAACCGGGATATACTGTATATACTGCTGCAGATGCAGATCCTGATAAGGTTTGAGTGATCAGCGGGTAGCTGGGAGCCAGGAGAGAGAGGACAGCACCCCGCCCACAAACACTCACAAAACACAAAGAGACAAACTAGACAAACCGAAGACCCAGAGTCACTGCCGTGACCGTGCCATTAAAGACCAAATGACCGGAAAAGTAAACTAGTAAAAAGTAAACTAAACACAGTTTAAAAAGTGTAGCATACGAAGACACTTGCATTCTTGTTTTATAACCTACCAAGAGTCTTAACGGTGGATTAAAGCAAGAAGGGAGGCTGGAAACCACTGTACAAATTGCTAATGCAGGATAAATGCACAATGAGGGCAGTCTACATTGACTGTTACTCAACCAATCCACCTCAGAGGTCTCCCAGCACTCTAAAGCCTGGACCAATAAATAAAACCGTGGCTCAGTGAGCTAAACCCCAGTGGGCATGCTAATATACTCTGAACAGTTTGGCTGAGCGCCTACATCGAGTTGGGAAGACCTGCTGTGACTCCTGGGGATGATGAGTAGTGGTAGAAAGGAGAGGTGGGGGGGAGTGAGAGAGAGGAGAGTAACCACAATGTGATTACAGTCCGGTTCTGTAGCTCAATTTCACACCTTAATGAATATTGTCAGGAGAATTGGAATTCCAGACCTCCCAGTGTACAAGCTCCTTGGACGGCCTTAAAGAGGATAGACAGCATCAGCCAATGTAGAAAGCCAGTTTTGTTCTATCCTGCCTCCATCCATTCAGCACTCTGCACTGCATATAGAGTTAGATATTGTACAAACTCTTTGTGGAAATCCCTCTTCATACATTTATGCCACTTCTGTATCGTTTTGGTGCCATATAAGCCGGCGGCATCCCTTGTAGAATTCCCCTCTCATGCATTAATCCAACATCTATCCTGCATTAATACTGCAGATATTTCATTTTCAGATGTCGCACAGTAAAAACAAATTAATACAGTGGCGGCTGTGCAAGAAGTTTCCTGTCATGCTTTCATCCTGCATCTCTCCACAACACAAACCCCTCGTGTGTCTGAGCTAACTAGTCAGCAGACCATTTCTTTTAACCTCCAACTGAGTTTATTGTGAGCAAACCCCCCTGGTATTTCCCAAGCAGTTTCTCCTGGAGACAAAGGCAAAGAGAAGGAGTGGAAAGTGGTACTCGCTATCACTGTGACTATAAATCAGTGCGTGTTTCAACATTAATGTGTTTTCATTTGGCCTATTGGGCAAGTGGGTCAGAAATCTACTTGCCTGAATCAATTTTTAGGAAACTTGGTGTGCCTTTGGTGAACGACCCAGTTTTGGCTACCTTGCTCTCAAACGTGCGGCAAACTGCGCAGGACATAGTTGGAGTTTTGCCCACCTCCTGTAAACTCCTGTTTCCAGGATCACTGAAATGCTCGCTTGCACTTTAGCTCATCAAACTTAAGGTCCAGCACATCTGTTGCTGGATTTGTACTTGCCAACGCTTCTACATGTTGGTGTTGGGAATGGTCATATATGTCTTTGTCCTTTCTTTTTGGAAAACAGTTGTTTATGTCGTTACGGGACAATTGACAATGGACCTATTTTGTCGTTTAGGTGTGAAGACATGTTTTTCCAATTGCCCCATCGGCCAAATGAGTTGCTATATTTACTACTTTGTTTTAGTACTTTTTCACTGCTTTTTCCGCTTGCCCCGGGCAATTGGGCACTCCTTATTGTTGAGCCTTACAATAGGTGCTTAGGTCGAGGCTATTAGGGTGGATTTAGCCTGAGTAAACTCCTATTCCAGCATTTGTTTATGGGGAAAAAAGAAGGAAGGAATGAGGGAAGAGGTAGAAGTCATGAGAGCTTACAGCAGTAATCAGTGTGTGAGGTGTTTGGAAGGTGCTGGAAGCATTAACGCTGGATAGTAGCATGTCTTGGCAGAGGACCAGGACCACCCAGAGTCCGGTGTGTCCCTGCAGGCCTCCGTGGGGTTTTTGTTAATGCCTCTGTCTCATGACTGAAGTCTTTACTGCGTCTGCTTGTGCATGCTTTCAAAGTAAGCTTGTTAATAATTATGGGGGGCATTGTGCTGAAGATATTATTCTCCCCTCCGCCACCTCCTCCTTTTTCTCTGTCCTCTCTAAACCATTTCTCTGTCCTCTGTTTTTCCTCCTGTCTCTAATGGATCTGTGAGATTCAGTTGGCTTGTTGTTGTGCAGCAACTGTGCAGACTAGATTTTGAGTAAGTCGGGAAGGGACAGAGCAAAAAAAGTAAAGGAAACATAAGAAGGGTCTGTTTTCAGTGTAGAATATATCATGTCCAATATGTCCCATTGTTACTAATCTTTTCTTTTTAACACACACTGGTTATCCTCTCTCATTTAGGCTTTGAGATAAACACACACATCTATACTATTCAGGTGCTGAGTCCAAAAAGCAGTGATTTCTATCTCCCAAAGGGCTTGTAACACTGTTATCTGCTCCCTCTAAAACGAGTTCTTTATTACTTAATTTTGAACCCAAATTAGCTTTTCATCAGGTACAACAAAACCATGTAATAAAGAAGACATTTTAACAGGAGCAGATAAAAGTGTTACGAACCCTTTGGGAGATAGAAATCACAGAAACATACATGCGGTCATAACGTAAATGTGGATGAAGAAAAGCGTTCATGTACAGTTCAACATAAGCCATTGGAGTGGGTTTTTTTTATCAATATAGTGACTATGTTACTGTTCAACTTGTAAGAGAGCAGCTGACATCACTTTAACTTTCCTGTTTACTAACTCTTTTTTTCATTCAAAAAGGAGTTACTAACCTGCGCTAAGCTGGTTAGCCTTTTAAATTAGTTTGTCGAGCTTTTCGTGCTGATAAACATCTTTAAAATGTCAATTTATTTCATTCATAAAGTCTCTCTCTGATGTTCTGTAAGATTATATCAGTGCAGCCTTCGTTTAAGAACATTATTTTTACTCAGTACATCTCTGAAAATAAATGCTACCATTGGCTTTGATAGCATAGTCTACCAACATTTTTATTCCTGATGACTTCTCTGCTGTTCCATCATGACCTCTCATTCACACTTCACCTGAGAACAAGAAAAGCTTTTGAGAGTGCCACATTTAATTTTTTCTCTGAAGTAGAAAACCTTTTGGCATTGACAGCTGTTGTTGTTTGGTATGATTTTTACAGCTCTGAGATTAGACTTTGCTTTTGTGAAATCTCAAGAAAGCTGGGAGGGGTTTCACGTACTAGCTTGACTGTATTACCCAATGTCTTTTCTTGATGCTTACCTGAATTTTTATTTCAGTGTCGTTGTGAACGTGGTGGGTCAGATGCCGAGGCACTGCCCCCCCCCCCCCCCCCCCCCCCCCCCCCCCCAAATAAAACAAAACATTGTTTACCCCTTTATGTGGACCCACTCATGGCTCTTGTTGAAGATCTGTTTTTTCTTCTGCAAGCTCGATGAGCTAATTCTGCAGCTCAGCTTAACCAACGAGAAGAAATGTTTCAAAAATGTTTTCTTTCTTCATGCAGTCAGAAGCAGTCTCTGAATCAAAGTCTGTACAGGTTTTGGATGTCTCAAATAGAAAATAGGTACAGGCATAATGCTCTCAGTGACCGTGTATCAGAATAAGAGAAAAAAAAGAACATTCACATGCAAACCTGATTCCATTTCCGATTCCATTCCAGTAAAAAGGATTTTTGTAAAACAAGCTCCTGTTTTATTTTTTATTTCACTTCGCAGAGCTGCTTTCTCAGTGCTCAGTTTAATTGCTGAATCTCTCATCCCATCTTGTTTTACCACTTGAGGTTCGGGGGGCTGTGAACCACGGCAGCGCAGTAATCGCGTGTCCTCGCCCGTCCCAGAAGGACAGAGAGCGAAGATTATCTGCTGCACCGTGTGACTGTGCATTCATCTCAACCTCCCCTGATTTATGCAGAGTAGGCTTTAGAGGAGGTTTTTGGCAACTGGCCTGCTAGGATTACATTTGCTGATAACTTTGCGCTTCGTGCTGCACAGAAAAATAAATTGCTTTCCTGCAAGGGGCAAGGTAAAGGACGTGTAATCCCCCTGTTGGCCATAACCATTTTTGGTGTGTGTGTGTGTGTGTGTGTGTGTGTGGAGTGACCCAATCATATAAATGTAGTCCCATCTTGTACAGAATGCTTATACAGTAGATGCCCGTTTCATCCTTTTTCTTCATTTGCAAGAAGAATAGTTTAGAAATGAATGTGGAATAACTATGATGTATAGATAATGCAATTCAGTGAGAGATGACAGTGTGTGAGCATCATCATTTTTGTGAGAAGGTACCACGGATCCTCTCTGGATCTTCAGCATACTAAGAAGAACAAGAAGAGGACAGCTAGAAAGAGACACATTAAAATTGATGGGTGCGAAAGGATGAAAAAGGCTTGAGAGAAAGAAACAGAGACACACACACAGAGAAAGAAAGATGACAAGAAATCCAATGTGAAACTCAAGAGAGGGCTGAGGCAAAGAAAAAGCCTGGGACAGAGAAATGAGAAGCATCATGGGAGGAGAGAGAGAAAGTAGTGCACAGCTTCAGAAACTGAGAGAGAGAAGATTGACAAGGAAATGATGGCAAGGAAATAGGAAGCTGAGGAGCATTAAAATTGAAAAGTGGCCCAGGTAACTATTTCACCTGTCAATCTTCCTGTCACATTGGAGGATAGGACTTTAACCCTTCTCACACAGAACTGAACAAAAAACTTTACTCTTCTGTAAGCCAGGCATGTCCTGTGATTTCAGTAGAGTTTGTCATTCATTTTAATCCATGTCCATGTTTTAGCCTTCTTACTTTAAATTGTGTATACTTCACTGCTATCCATATTTCAGAGTTTAATATAAAAGTTTTAGATTGATTTCCTACCTCTCAGGCAGCTGCTAGTTTGCATGCATGTCAATGCAATATGAAAATGAACTGACAGATACTTGAAAGCTGCCTGAGATAGGTAATCAATCACAGAGAACATTTCTATACCTTTACTTTTGACCATGAAAACTGTTAAAGTTGCACGGTGCTTTTCTGAAAACTTTTGGTGGTTTTGAGTTCTCTTGGAAAATGGTGAGGTTTGACAGTCAGCTGCCAAACGGCTACGTCGTAAATGTAAGAAATGACCGACTCATAGTTATTTTCACAATGTCCGTGTTTACTTATTCTTTCCCTTCAAGGTTTCCCTTCCCAGCTCATGAGTGCAATAGTTTTCAGCAGCTGACTCTCAAATTGTTGTCCCACAGGCACTTGATGTACCGAGAAGGAAAACATTGTTAGAGCTCACATGCCGAATGTGTCCATAAATAAAGACACGCGTATTCACTGTAATAGATATGTTTTTCAAGTCTCTCAAAGTTATATAGAAATGTTCATATCACGCGGACATGAGCTGAAACCAGCAGTGTGGCCAAAAAGACGGATTTATCCACCCACAGTGAAAACAGTAAAAAGTCGATTTGGCTGGTGGTTGGCAGTCATTTTCTCCCTGAATGTGAAGAGAAATGAAAAGGAAAGGAACGTTGAGAGTTAATGAGAGACCAACAAAGAAAGGTGTGATTTGTTCAAAAGGTACAGAGTGAAAAGTACTCATTCTGAAGAGAGAATTTAATTTTCTTTTCCCCACATGCTAAATAATGTGACACAAAACGTAACAAAATCGGACAAAAATAAGTACTGTATCGACGTTATCAGGCAGGCACAATACGCCATATGTAGAGTGAACGCAGTCTTTTAGTCACCTTGTACATGACTGGGAGTAAATACGTTGGAGGGATGGGAATGTATTTGCATGAGAAAACGCTGCAAAAAGAAAAGGAGAAAAATAACACAATCTGTGTGGATTAGATAAACAAACCCAAATTAAGCTGTCTCACTTAGAAGGTAAGAGAGCACATTCACAGTTCTCTAAATTATTTATTTTAATAATAGTAAGGGTTTATAATTTTTAACCCATAACTGAATTTTAATTTGCATTAAAATACGATCTGCAATAAGGCTGATTATGACAGTGGAAATAAAAAGAATTGTGCTTAAAGCATATGCTCACTTCTTATCCTTTCTGAATTCTTCTCACTTCTCTTCCTCTGAATCTCTTTTGAATGTCTCTTTTCACTTCTGTAGTCCTTTGACCTCATTCGCTCTACCTATTTTCACCTGCATATCTAGCTATCTATCTAGCTTTCTTCTCCTTGCAACTTCACACCCTGTTTTTCAAGGAGATGATGAATGGGTTGGGGGTTATAAAGTGTCTAATTTCTTAGCAGAATATTCCACACTCTTAAAACCAAAGACTTCACTGAGATTCAAAGGGAACCAATAGGTATGTAGGAATTTCTGGGGAAATTCAAGCACAAATATTACTTCAAGTCAAGACTGTTATCTTTCAATTTTAAGTTTAGCGCCTTGTAGAACTGGTGATGTATGGGAGCATTTTCAAACAAATTGCCAATCAAGAAAGAAAGTGGGTAGAAAATGTTTTTTACTGAATGTAACCACTTTATATCTGAAACTAAGATGCAAATTTGTGTGGAAAACAGGCATCAGAAATGAAAGAAAATCCAGTGAACTACTCACAAAATATTAAAGCATGAAGGCACATTTTCTGTTTTTAGTGCACCAAAAAGGTAATAAGGCTTCATGGAATCGTTTTGATCCAACAAACAGTCTTTTTTAGGAAGAATTCATGGACTTTAGAGGTGCTTCCACAAACCTCAAACATTTCCGCGTTCTTTAAGAAAGGAATACATATTTGGGATGTTAACTCTAGTTAGATGGTAATGGGAACAAGCACGTGAAAAAAGATCAGAAAGAGTTTCATATAAATATTCATGGAACATGAACTCTTTGTGAAGGCGATCCCCAAGGCCCATTTTTGAGTCTGGAAACCCTTCACAAAGGTTCCTTAATGCATACGTCATTTTTTTGGAACAGAACAGCACCAGCTGGTGAATGAGCATTGGGAATCTAGTGTAAGTAAACAGTGAAGTAAACAGTGTTATCAGTGCCAAGGTTAGCTGTTTCAACCCCAGAGTTTTCACAGCACTCCTGTGTTTTCCTGAAGTTTGTTTTTGTCTCTCTTTTTTGTGTGCATTGTTTTTTTGTTTTTTTGCACTTACTGTGGCATCTGGCTTCAGTCTGTGGGCCGCTGGGAAATCATGTGTAATCATACCAGTTGGTGTTGAAATAGGTTTCTGGAGCTTCTATTTCACATACACATATACAGACAGATGAGTGTGCCGGTATATGAAGACACAAAGACACAGAAATACACACGTAAACCCACATTTCATCAAAAACAAAACAAGATTAATTCACTCGAATTACGAGATTGTGTGTGTCTCTCTGTCTCTCTCTTGTTCCTTGTTTGTTTCCGGCTCTTTGTCTCTCTGGCTCACACTGTCTCACACACATACACACACACACACAGACACACACTCACACACACACCACATAAACAAACTCACACAGACACACTATTAAATTTTAACGCAGACTCCCCACATAGCTCACCTCTCTCCAGCCTCCAGATAACACAGTTTGTCTGCACTCTTGTCAGTGGTGTTAGTGTACCACCACACATAAAATGCCACTGGTAACGGCAGCTATGGAGACCACACACACACACACACACACAAACCAGCTCTACAGTATCTGCAAGGTCCTGATTATCTCTTTTGTTTATAGTGTTCTTTTACAACCTTAAAAGAGTCCCTAATGCGCAACGGGTATTAAGGTGTATTTATTTCAAACCAAGCTTCTAGTTTTGAAGAATATTGATTGTTTATCCTACCTTCCAGGCAGAGATTTGAAACAGGCTGGATTTAGGTAATCCATCACAATAAGCACAATGTCTTATTCTATTGTCGTCAAAGCTACATTGTTGTTCTATTGTATTGGAGGAAGTGCAGATCATTTGAAAAACTAGTTACACATCATGTACAGTGTAATGATTTCCATGTGGTAGATAAAAGAATAGGCTAAGAATGGGCTAAGACATAAATACTGGTATGGTTATTTAAGACAATTTTACACTGACAATATACAGTATATAGATACCTACAGTAAATATTTTCTTTTCTTTCCACCAGGCTGCCATGAGTCATGCTCAGAGTGCCGTGGGCCGGGCCAGCAGGAGTGCTGGTCATGTTCGGACCCAGCTGCCTTGCTCAAAGAGGGGGAATGTGTTCCTGACTGCGGTGCTGGTTTCTATGGTCAAGAAGGCGTCTGCTATGGTAAAGTTGTGGCAAGTTGCTATTATGGGTGTAGCAGGTTTTTCTTTTGGATATTAGAATTTTAGGAATACCGGGAGAACTTACACCTGACTGTTACTCCATAACTGGAGGTAGAGCTCAATCCAATCTAAGGTCAGGATCAATTGCTACAGATAAATTTCCCCTCAGGAATTAAATCAGTTAACCTAGACCCAACACACATGCATGTAAATGTGGTTAACATGGAAATTAGTGACAAAACCAACTTGGTTTAAGGATGAATATTATTTAACTTTTTTTGATAAACAATGTTACATTCAGCTGCATAGAAAACAAAACCTGTATGGTGTTCTGGTCTATTTTCTGCTGATGTGGGTGCAGTAATTGGACTGATTGTATGGTTGTTAGTTTTTGCTGCACTGAAAATATCTTACCTTAACTACATTTGCCTGCATGTTTGGCCACTATCCACAAAAACAGGAAAAAGAGAGCACTAAACAACAAAGAATTTATTTGAACTAGGGCTGACCCCGGATAGTTGAAGATTCGGTTTCGATGGGCTGAGCCTGATTCGACTGTCAACCTCACAGTGGAAGCTTTGCAGCGAAACAAGGATCATGCCATTTTGGCGATATGGGGGGGCTCAACCTCTGATTTTACATAGAACTACCAGTTTTGTCCAAATAAGTTAACATACAACCTATTACAATATACATTTCAACATATAATGCTGTAAATAAAATACTAAAACTTTCAATAAATGTTTTTAAAGTACGTAAATAAATCCAAAATTGAAACCCTAACACTGGGTCGTCAGTGTGCAAGTTTAAGCGTAGCATGTATGTATGTGGTGGCAGAAGAGGAACACTTGCTGAAAAGACTGAGCCCCGGCTTCACCGGTGTTGCGCCGAGTTGTCTGTACCTAACGGGACTTTCGGATAATTTATCACCGTTGATGAACCACACAAAGAATCTCATATCGTTTTTAAATAGCCGACTACTTGAATTAGACCAGCGAGGTGCATGCAGTTGTCAGCAGCACGGCATGCACGCAGCTCTGCACAAGACTGATGAATGACAGGCAAGAGAGAGAGAGAAAGGTCTTCAAAAAGCCTCAGTTTAGCTGGAAATTTACAGTGTAAATTGAATGAATAGAGATTGCAGCTCTGCAGCTTCTCAAGATTAAGGCGGAGCTACTTTGTGTAACCTCCCCGGCTCGCAATCGCCGCGCACACATGATTCGACTATCAGTCGACTGTAGGCAGGACTTGACGATTCTGATTCGACTATGTAAATCCTTAGTCGGGGACAGCCCTAATTTGAACTCTGTATCCTAAAATATATGTCAGGGTAGATTTTTGTGAAATCTGTGATGCACAGACGATATAGCTTCAGTAAGGTTTAAACAAGCAGATTGTAAGTGTGGTACTGTCATTTCAGACCGCGTCTAATGCCTAACGCTTTCAGAAAAAGTGACAAAACGTAGTTATTTGACCCCAAAAGTACCCTTCAGCATCTCTATGAGTCGCACCGGGTGTGTCTCCATGAGACGCTCCGGGGCGTCTCGTACAGACCCAAAGTACTAGCTTGCTAGCTACGTTACCACAACCATCCACCACGAAATGTTAGTACCTAAACCTAAGTCACTGACTTTATGCATCTCGACCAGCTAACCCTTCAGCTGTGCACATCGGCCGTGCTAGCAGGTAGGGTTAGCCTCCTTTGTGTTGCTGGGACGTAGCGAATGGTGGCGTTTCATACGGAAGCTGAAGGGCACCTTTAGCGTAAAAAATACTTACGCTTTGTCATGCTGTCTGAAAGCATCATTTATGAAGCACTGAGATGACATCATGATTGGTCATTTGGTGTGTTTTGTTTTCTAAACTCAAGGCTATGTAAAGAAAAACATTTAAGAGGAAAAAGCAACTTACAAAACTGCAGTCATCCATCTGAAATGTGTTTGCTCTGTAGCTTCACATGATGAGGAGTGAAAGCTGATATTTAAACACACAAATTAGATGTCACAGAATGTGCCAATGCAGTATACCGTAAACAGAAAACATCATCTGAGACAATAACAGGTTTATTGTTAGTGTTGAACTGGAGGTGAAGGTTTGTTTGGGCTTGTATTTTTTAGCATCCCTGTGGAGCTTCTTGCCAGCACATGGTGCCAAAATGACAAGTCAGCAGTAGCCAGAGTTGGCAAACAAACAATTTGAAAAAATACAATAATTAGCGGTTCTCTCTTGCACTAATGAGGATTCAGAAGCTATTTGAATAAAGGGATCCTGTATGAATATGGATGGTTTCTATTTCTGAGTGGTAAGATGAAGAGGAGCAGGAATAGATCTCCCTCAGGGCCATGTTGAACTTAGCAGCACATAGCTAAGCTCTTTCTTTGGTTAGAACCACCTGGAGGATGTTTTTCTCCAGTTCATACGGACGCGTTAAAGCACTCAGCAATGAGCCCTCTTTTAGAAAATGTCAAAACCTGAGGAACTTTATGGATAAAGGTCAAATCCATTAGAACTCACCAGTTTGTGCTTTGAGGCGTGGTTTAAAATGTCACCATCTGGAGAGAGCTGAAGGGTTTCTATCTTCCCGATTTCTGTCCTCTGGCCTTCCTGGTTTAGATTTTGATTTTTGTTCCCTCCAGCATGCCGTAGGAATACCTCTTACTGATGTTAGCCTCTGTTGAGATGGAGGCAAAGATCTGTTTGAGCATGTGTACATTTCAAAGTGTCGTGTCAACATTAGATGCGCACACACACACACACACACAAAGTTTACTTTTGTTTTCTGGACGTATTTTGACTTGTTTTTTACTAGACATTTTACAGACTCTTCATATCTTATCAATTTGTAAAGTTTCACTGTTCAAACTACAACTACACTACTACAAAAACTAAACACATACTTGCCAACAACTCAAACAAAAACTTGTGTGGTGGTCCTCTCAAAGCGAAATCCAGTATATCTCACACAGACTTTATAAATACATAGAAATACATAAAAACACAATGCATTTTATCATTCCAATCAGAAGCCAGTAACATATACATACGTTCACAGCTTGTGATTCGTCCTGTGCCTCCTGTTTCCCTGACAACCCCAAGTGTATGAGCTGTTCCCGGGGGACCGCCTTGCATCATGGGAAATGTATTTCCCAGTGTCCTGCTAAGCATTACCCCGATAACCACAGCAGATGCAGAGGTAGGCTAAATCTTCAACACCTCAAACAGACACAAATATTTTAAATGTGTATGTTATTTGGCATGTTTACATGAAAATGTTGTCAAATCTATCTATTTCCAAATAGTCCATCATTATGTCACCTGAAACTTAAGGTTTATCTTGTTTTGTTTGTTGCTCCTTATATCCTGTCAAACTGTCATTACTAAATTAGTTTCATCATGGTGTAGTTTTCATTCGTTGTCATACTCTCTTGGTGTTTGGGTGTGGTTTGTATCATTTAACAGTTGGAAACAGTATTAAATGGACGTTTTTTGTATAATAAGAAAATGTAACCAACGGAAACATGGAAACAATATTTAACTATTGTTTGTACTTATTTAATTATTTGTTTTAGATCTCTGGTCTTTCAAAATTTTAAATATAAAATCAGGTGAAGTAACTTGTTTATGAAGTCAAAGTTCTGGGATTAAAACCCACTGTCCCTCAAGCAATCTCCTTTGTTGTTTATGCACAAACATTAAAGGTCTTGCTACATTGCTATAATGCTTGTAATCCACTTCAAGCATCATAGACAAGTTAAATATCATGAGGTATTAACCATCTTTAAACCAACAGTTGTGGTTCAGTTCTTCTATTTTCCTTTTCTTCTCAGGCTGCCACAGCTCCTGCGCTGCCTGTTGGGGTCCCTCAGTATCCCAGTGTACCTTGTGCCCATCTGGGCTCCTTCTCCACCAAGGCCAGTGTGTGGAGGCCTGTGGGGAGGGACTCTACTCCCAGGACAACACCTGCCACAGTAAGAGCTTATATCTTAAGTCTTTCTAAATTATACATGCCCGTAAAAAGCGCTTTATAGATTTCTACCACTGTCAGTCTGCCCTTTTGACCTTTCATCTCCCCTGCTTTTAGATTGTCATCCCTCCTGTCGTTCCTGTGTGGGACCCTTGGCCTCAGACTGCCTCCGCTGTCTCAAACTAGAGGAAGCCCTCCTGCCGCAGTCCAGTCACCTCCAGCACGGCGTTTGCACAGCTGGATGTCCCGCTCACAGGTTTCTGGATTACATGCAGACATGCAGAGGTGAGTACATAAGATTTGTGGTTTAATTTGTTCCTTTATCTTTGCTGTTCATTTACCAAGCCAATTATCAATCAAATCAATCATTTGTCATTTTTGCATTTTAAAACAGATGAGGTAATCACCAGCACTAATGTAGTTTATTGAATTCAAGCAAACTCCAATCAGAGCACAAAGGGAAATCAATAATAAAGCAAACACAATGTTGTTTATTTTCGCAAACAGTGGCTTTATTTGATTACACTAAATGAAGTTTTTAGGCATGGATGAAACATAATTCAAATGACATCACTGAAAATGAATACAAATATTTTTGAGGAGGGAGCCTCTAAATATTATTATTAGTATTATTCTATTTTCAGAATTATAATCCAGTGGTGGCTGCGTAGGATTGATTTTGACTCATTACAAAATTTACAACAGATTTTTATCTTAATGAAATATTCTGCTTCAGTCCCGATTTTACATTCATTAAAGAAAGTTAATTTATAAAAGAATACTTACTCATTTAATCTGATGAATCACTTCATTCAAATTGTGTATCTTACATTTTTGATGATGTCATAAAATATAATTTTAATTTGACACAATACTAAACGTGTAGACTGAAGTTTGGTCTTGATTTGGTGCTTGGAAGGCATCTAGAATCGCATGTGTTTGCGTAGACTTTGTGGGTGTGTTTCTATTTGGAAAGGGAAGATAGTGTGTGTGGAGACACCTGATTAGGTTGTTTGTGAGTGTGAAATTGTGCGTGTAATGGGCTAATTTTTAAGGTTTTAGGTTTGAGGGGATAGTCTGTCAAGTGAGAATAATCACCCGCCTACCAACACACACACAAACACACACTGCTGCAACTACTACCTCCTTGCCAGTTTGCCAGGAGGTTATTTTCCCGTTTCTCTTTTTTTTTTTTTTTTAATGAAGCAGGACAACAACGGAGAGGAAAAGGAAGATGAAAAGACTGTAATCAGTTTTCTCTACCTCCCTCGTACCTCCAACTGTGTGCTGTGAAATTCTATCCATTTACCACAATCACCGCTCTACAATCTTCTTACGTCCCTGTTCAGTCTTTGTGCCCACTGACCATACTGCGTTCAGTATTTGGCAGGGAGAATGGTATTTGTTCTACCTGCTGTCTCTTCCTCAAGCATAGCCAAGTCATTCGCCGACGCTGGCATTTTGTTCAGCTTTACTTTCCTCTCTGCTCAATTTTCATCTGCCAGAGCTGCTGTTACTTGAAATGAGATAAAGCACACACTGTGGAATTAAAGCCGCTGTGTACATTAAGGTTGAATTTCAGGTATTTACTTCACAGAGAGAGACGTTTGAGTGCATCAGTAACAGTGGTTTTGATAACATGAGATGCCACTGACGTGATCCTGATCTCAAAGAAAGATGTTGCACTCATACCGCTCAGTCTATTGCAATGTTTTCATCATTCCTTTTTAGAGTAGTTATTGTTGAAAGTCTTTTTTTCAGTGTGTTGTTCGTATTGTACTAATTTATGACCTTTGCATCACCATATCCAGCTAGTACTCTAAACTAAACCATTAAATAGGTTGTTTGACATTACCTTTTGAAAACCGATGACTAATGTCTCATCTGGTGCCCCTATCAGCAGGACACTGTTATTTGTCTGTACCTTTCATAATGTATCTATAAAAAATCCCAAGTCCCAAGTTAAGACCAACTATTCCCTAGCCAGACCATGTCCTGAACTTTGTGTTTTGAGTCCAAAACAGACGCTTCACCAATAGCAATGTGATTCTAGGTATTTTTTTTACAAAGTAACATTAAGTTTCATAAATGTACAGGAATAATTAACATTTTTTAAAATGTGAATTTATTACTTGGTAGCATTCAAAAGCAAACTATTCAGGTGAGACTTAAAGTTTTACTTCTGTGATGCAGTTATATTCGTTTTCTGCAGCAGTATGTTTTTTGTTACTCACAGTACGTCCATGGCTCTCTATTGGTCTGCTGACCTGCACTGCCAAACATACCTTTCTTTCCTGCTCACACAATGTGATTGGCTGCTGATGGGTTGATTGAAATGATATCTGTCATCTGTAAACTAACAGTTGTCTAGCTGCAAGGGTTTTTGCCTTTTACTTATGGGAAGACATTTCAACTCTTTCTTGATTTTGTCGAGTTTAATCTCACCAGATTCATGACTTAAGTCCGACTCAACTTCCGGTCATGTCACTGGAGGCCGCACCTTTGCGAAAAGTCATGGGACTGATTTCTGATCTGTATGGTTCACTATGGTTTCAACAGTTTTAGGCAGATAAATACCTTGGTAAAGGTTAGGGATAGATTATGGTCATGGTTAAAAGAAACCAACGTAGACTGTTGTAGGAAACATCGATCTCCCTAAAATGTAAGATACAGGAGGTGTGAGCCTAAAGGTACACACTGTGTTGCAGTATCCATTGTTTATGTAGCAAACACAGACACACATTCGGGAAATGAAAATACTATAAAAAGCTTTTGTATTCATTCACTGTTGGACTGTCCTATTGTTTATCATGAAAACTTGAAATTGGTTTTAACTGATTTCAAAGCATGAACATTGGAGATCTGCAGCTGCATTACTTCCTTCCCGCTAACAAATTATGATAATAGTCGTTGTTTGGAGGATCTGCATGGCCGCAGCTGGATATAGTTGTATACTTTGGGCACATACGTGGGCCGGGCGGCTGGGATAAATGTCATGTTTTGGCCGCGGTCTCTTCAGTGACAAACCATATTTGGAAGTTCAACTTCCTTCATCTTCCTTCACGTTTGTGCTGCGGCTGCAGCTGGATATACTTGGATATCACACGTTGTTGCTTCAGATAAGTCCTTGTTGTGTGTTTAAAGTCTCTCAGCAGCTGCGTTTCAAGGTAGGAGTACAGTTTTGTGATAATGTCAATTACAGGGTGCTCTGAGGAATGTCTTTATAGTTTCCTGTTAGCTGATGGTTCCTGGATACTTAAAGCTTGGAAACACTGTAATTTGCTTCCGTTGTTAATACTTTTCCACGAATTCCTGTGCTTCTCACTATGAGAGGAAAGTGAGTGAGTATTAACAAGACTGAAAACCTTCCTGCTGGTTTGCTGGGAGTAGTAGGGGTTTGCAACCTCTTTAGGGGTCACAAAATAATTATACTAGACCAAAGACCTATGCATATTTGCAGTTTCTGGTCTCCTGTTTATATTACGTCTGCCTGTAAAGTAAAATTCTTCATTTTGGATAAAACTTGGGCAGTTCGAAAATGTAGCCCTGTAGCAGGGGCAGATTTTAGGGATCTTTAACCTGAAAACATTTAGGCATGTTTTGTCTCCTTACAACAGTTTTCTTCTAAGGTCAGAGCGTGCCAAGCACCAGAGAAAATTGTGTTTACTTTACCTGTATTGAAGAGCCATTAGCAGTATTGGATTCCCTTAATCATCCAGGAGGAGACAAATCGATGAGTCATACTGAAGTGGAGTGTCCGCTAACACCCATTCATCTCTGTGATCACATGGGACCAACACACAGCCAATCCAGGAGCTACAGTGGGTTTCAGTTCCAAGTTTAAGCCTATTGTCACTAAATGGAAATTCGGGTTTATAGCAAGTCTTGTAAAAGTATTCTCAATAACAAGATACGGTATAAAGGAGAAACATCAGATTAACCAGCAAAAGGAAGTCAAATTGCAGCATGGGTGGAGGTTTGTTACAGTGCAAGAAGAAATTCAGTCTGTTTGATGTTATTTATGTAAATTATTTTTTCATTTAGAAAGGTAGATCTTTATTGTCCCTCACAGGAAATTTGTCTTCACAGTATGTGCAGAGCCTCAGACATACCTAACATATACATACACATAAATTAACCAAACAGCATACACAAAAACACTTTGCATTCACTGCTGGGGAGCTTCATTTAGTGATGCTACTGCAGAAGGCACAAAACTTTTGCTTTAGCGGACCCAATTTCCTGGGACCTGTATCTGATGCCTGATGGAAGCAGTGTGAAGAAGGGGTCGAGGGGGCCACTGGGGCTCATGTGCAATAGTGTGTGCTTTACGTTTGGTGGCTTTACTGGTGAGATCAGAGAGGTTGGGTGTAAGGAAGGCCAATTATTTTTGATGCGGTGCGAGTGATGCGAATCAGTTTGTTCCTATTGATGGCAGTTAACATATTGAAGAAACAGGGAGCAATAGAGAAGAATGGGTTGGAGTATGCTCTTGTACAGTAGTAGCAGGTGACTGAGAGTGATTTCGGACGCCAGAGAGTCTCTGTTGACAGCATTTTGGGTGTCAGTAGTGTGTTGATTAAAACTTAGTTTATAATGTAGGGTGAGTACAAGGTATTTGAACCACTATTTCAACAGGTTCGTTTTAAATGCAGGTGGGGTTGTGGGAGATGTCCTGGGCTGTTTTGTGTTTTCTGGGTGCACTGACTACTAGTTCTTTAATTTTACTTCTGTTCAGTTGGAGGTAGGTGGGAGAATTGTCATTGAGGAGTGCAAGTGTAGCAGTATCATCAAAGTATTTGAAATATGTGGTAACAGGTGAGGGACTTACACAGTCGTTGGTGTAGAGGATGAACAGGAAGCGACCAAGGACACTTCCCTGGGGAGCTCCGGTGTTGCTGGTAATGATGGAGGAGTTTGCCTCCTTTTGTGATAGATCCTTCGGTGCAGTGCGACACATCATCAATAATGTAACCTGGGGTCATCAGGGCCTGGATACATCAGACACCCTCACCCAGAGATCCAGCCAGGGTAGATTAGACCCCGACTTGTGTCTCAGCAGCACTCTTTCTCATAGCCATTTAGAGCTAAATATATTTGTTTCAAAAGACAACGTTCAGGTGGAAGGCTACAAATGTCAGGTATCCCTCTCTCCATATTTAGTGTTCTGTGTTGTGTGTGTGTTACAAAACACCTGAATATGTCTTGAACAGCATTTTGCAGTGATGTGATTTGAATTATGTTTCATCAATGCCTAAAAACTTCAAATTGGATTTCTGCTGTATCCTGCTCACACAGAAAACTGTCTTTGTTTGTTATACTGAAAATTGGATTTGAACTGCTTGCCTCAGCATAGAGTTACATCGTACATCAGCTATTGTGTCTGACTGAGTGCTACTTATCTAGATCTAGTTTTCTTTCATTCTACGCTTCCTAAAGTAGGCTCAACACAGTGAGCTGAGGATCAAACTCGATAAATGACGTGTCATTAAAGCTCTATTACCAGTAATATGTAAAGCAGTTGTTCTATTTTTCCTCTATTCTCAGTAACAAAGCTTTCCTTCAGTGGTGTGTCAGTGGGTTCAGGTGTACATGTGGCAACAATGGAGGCCATTGTACAAATGTGTGTGAGTGTGTGTGTTACTCTGACAGATACTCAGACCTTCTTAGCAACTACTGGCCTGAAGCAAAACATGTAAACATACACACTTAGAGACCCCCCCCCCCCACACACAGACACACACACAGACACACATTAAGTGGGCCGGAGTGGACGGCTATCAGATGTCTGAGAGCAAATTCCAGGCTGTAAATCCCTCTCCTCTCCAGTCAGCAGCCCTCCTGTGCAGACAGAGATAGTTGCTTGTGTAGGTGTTTTAATGCTGCTCGATCAGCAGGTCGAGCAGAAGCACACAGTCACACACAGGAAGGGTTAACACACACCTGAACTGTGTTGGATCACTTTTCATAGTATCAGAGACAATACAGTTGTTGTCTGTTTTGAGATTTTGGAATAGAGGCTGTAGATGGAGTAAGAAGCGGCAAACTAAATTAATGCATTAATGTTACAAATACAAGTCAAATAAAGGTTGTGGCATGTGGTGATATTCTGTAACGTTGCTTTACACTTAGACGGTGTTAAGTGACTGAAGGGATTGAGGGAAGTTATGATATATGTTAAATGAGGTATGACAGAAAGATAATTCAACTCAAGTCTGGGTGTGTTTGAAATCTGTAGAGGCTTGGAGTAGAAAAATTTCAACTCATCCATTTTAAATTCAGAATTTGACTCTAATTCTGCTTATTGCTTTCAATCTATTGTTTTCAATCTACGTCTGGCTTTTTTCTCCATTAAAGTCTGTCAAAAATGTCACCTATGGCTTGCTGGATCATGCTGGACACAGCATGACACGTCACAGAGTGGATGAAAGTGTACTGGTGGCTGTCAACTTTGTGACTGGCCTGAACTCTTGAGCTTTCACAGCAGGCGAGCACCAGACACTTTTGCTGGTGTCAAACAGAAAAAGCAATGCAATGTGTTTCTTGTCCATGCGCTCCTCTCTCGTGCCTATTTTTTTGAGTGTGAGGTCCTCTCCAGTCCCTCTTAATCTGAATCATATTTGTCTTTTTTGAAAATTAGTTTTCCTGGCCCCTGTTCCTGTAGCCAGTTTGGTTTGATGACCCAGCAACAAGCTTCAAAGCCTGATAACATTACTGCAAGGTTCACCGAGGTCAACAAATACCTCCAACATGTTAATCTAAACATGTTCATTTTGTGGAGCGGCCTCTTAGCTTTGGGCACAGGCTTTAGATTGACAGGAAGTATGTGAATGAGATGAGGTTTGCCTGAAGGATGGCAGGGGGTCACTGTGCTTAAAGAGCTCAGTGATTCAGGAGGATCTCTGTATCAGTTTACTTCTCCTTTGCACGACAAATAAACAGTAGTGATAATTGTGGCCCCCAGTAAGGATACCTCTTCACCTTATTGCCACTTTGTTACGACTGTATGTGTTCTCTGTGCTTTCTCCATGTTTTCCGCCCCTAGTTCTGCCTCTGAAGTACTTCAGATGATTGCTGAACAAGGTCCACCTGGCCTTGGAAGGCGGGCTTTAAAAGCTCCTGCGCAAGCATCAGAAAGGAGGCTTCTTGATTTGGGACTGCTGGTCTTGCTGCCTCTCAGCTGGGGCATTTTTGTGTTTTTGGTGTTCTTAATTTATCGTGTTGTTATGTTAATAAATTCCCTTGATTTGGTTGTTTTAAAGGTGTTTGTGTGTTAAGTTTGGGTCAGTGTTGGGATGTTGTTCGCCCCATGTTGAGACCCACAGGGAGATCCAGAAAAGCTGCTGGGGAAAATGACATGTAGGCTTTTCCCTTTTGACCTTATAGCCTAATAAGTTGTTATAGACCTAATAAGTTATTAGAAAATAGGTAAGGTGAAAGATGGAAACCTGATTACTAGTTGAGTGTAAGTTACTGCAGATTGATTAAGGAGAATGAATAGAAGTGATTTATAACACAGGATCACAACTTCCAGTTTAGATAACAGTCAAGTCGGACTGAGAACAGCAAGAGTTTTCTCAATGTATTTGAAGCTCCACTGTCAGAGCAGTTGTCTGTTGCATTGCCATTTCCTCAAAACTGTCTCTCACAGATGTGCATACCATAACACAGCAGAATCAATGTGAATGATGCGTTAAGGCACTTCAGAGGAATGAGATATAACCATCCACTTGTGTTTCTGCTGTGTAGCACACAGAACTCTCTGCTGCACTAATGTAATGATCAGCTCTGTGCTGTACCGGGAGGAATATTCGTCGAAGGCACCCAGGAGCACTCACACCCCCAAACTCATCGACTGCGTCCACCTTAAATTATGATCCTATCAGCGCGAAACAAAGTAATGAATCCGACTCTTTGAGCGCGTGAGCCAGATAATGTGTGATGAGAACGCCTGCGCACATGAATTTGGGTATTACAGGAATCAATATGCGTTTTTAACAAATTAGATATCCATGCTGCAATAAAAGAATGAGAGGCTGCCTATCATTCTTATTCTCTCCTCTCATTAATCAAATAAGTTTGACAGGAAACCCCTTTAATATGCCTCTAAGTGTGTGTGTTTTTTTTTTTG
>NC_060170.1:8083919-8090110 GCF_021292245.1 Micropterus dolomieu
CCCACAGGGAGATCCAGAAAAGCTGCTGGGGAAAATGACATGTAGGCTTTTCCCTTTTGACCTTATAGCCTAATAAGTTGTTATAGACCTAATAAGTTATTAGAAAATAGGTAAGGTGAAAGATGGAAACCTGATTACTAGTTGAGTGTAAGTTACTGCAGATTGATTAAGGAGAATGAATAGAAGTGATTTATAACACAGGATCACAACTTCCAGTTTAGATAACAGTCAAGTCGGACTGAGAACAGCAAGAGTTTTCTCAATGTATTTGAAGCTCCACTGTCAGAGCAGTTGTCTGTTGCATTGCCATTTCCTCAAAACTGTCTCTCACAGATGTGCATACCATAACACAGCAGAATCAATGTGAATGATGCGTTAAGGCACTTCAGAGGAATGAGATATAACCATCCACTTGTGTTTCTGCTGTGTAGCACACAGAACTCTCTGCTGCACTAATGTAATGATCAGCTCTGTGCTGTACCGGGAGGAATATTCGTCGAAGGCACCCAGGAGCACTCACACCCCCAAACTCATCGACTGCGTCCACCTTAAATTATGATCCTATCAGCGCGAAACAAAGTAATGAATCCGACTCTTTGAGCGCGTGAGCCAGATAATGTGTGATGAGAACGCCTGCGCACATGAATTTGGGTATTACAGGAATCAATATGCGTTTTTAACAAATTAGATATCCATGCTGCAATAAAAGAATGAGAGGCTGCCTATCATTCTTATTCTCTCCTCTCATTAATCAAATAAGTTTGACAGGAAACCCCTTTAATATGCCTCTAAGTGTGTGTGTTTTTTTTTTTGACTGTTGATATTAAGGTTTGTGCGAACTGAATGTGAACATCAGACCAAGATGAGTCCTAGTTGGTGGTGTGTTTACGGATGAACAGACATGTTGGTGGGTGGTAAACCCAATTACGGAAACATATAGTTTGTCTTCTCATCTCAGCTAACCAATTAAGTTGCCATATTTGATGGAGAACAAGGGGATTATGGGTAGGCAGCGAGGAAAAGGTGGGCGATGATGGGACGTCAGATTGATGGTTTCGACTGTAACTGTCGTGACATTTGAAGGTTGTCACTCTGACGCTGAGGTGTTCCTAAAGGGTAAATGTTTCTGTAGGTTCACACACACGCACGCACACACACACACACAAACACACACACACACAAACACACACACTACAGTGTTGGCTCAGGTAGAGCACCAGCATGCTCCTGCCAGTGGCTGTCATGCAGAATGTAAACAAGAGCCGGATACAGCTGACAGCCCTCTCAAAGAATCCAGAGAGGAGTAATTATAAACACACACTTAATTCAGTGCATACACAAACACACTTGGTGCTCCTGGCCGGTTGGTGACAGGCCTTTTGTCTTTCATTCCCACCACCACCTCCAGCCGTCGTTGGGTTCTTGGCTGCCAGAGCTGATAGCGCTGCTCAGCTATTTGTCTTCGTGCTGCCAAAACAGACATCAAAGGCTGCACAAAAGGCCGCTTTCAGGGCAGCAGTGGTGTGGATTGAAGGGTGTCGGGGCATCTAGGGAAAGGGTAAATAATCCAGGGACAGAGCGGTTGCATGGATTTGAAGCCAAGTGTAAAAAAAGAAGCAATGTTGCAGTTGCCCAAAACATCACACATAAAGCTGAATTACTGGTTAAAAACGCAACTGTGAAAAGAAGCCAGCAAACTAAGTCAAATGTATTCTTTTATTGTTATCTTTATCTTTACTTCTAAATTAAAATTGAATTAGTTTCCTCTGCCTATTATTGATTAATTACATATTTATTTCCTTGCTTTTATTTGGAGCAAAGTTTCCTGGTGTAGCTTTATCTCCCTACCTGCAACTTCCAAATTCTTCAGAAATGAATCATCCTAAAATGATCCGTGTGGAAGTTTTATTTCATTCTCTATACTAAATAGTCCAAACTAAGGAGTGGAGCATATTTCAGAAGTATTTGCTGGCTTGTGGCCCTCTTGGATCAGGCTCTCTGAGTTGGCACTGACTCTGGTGTTAATGCGTAACTTCTGATGGGTGAAGCTGGCTGCTGTCCTCATGTGAGTGTTACATTACTTCTAAGTGGCAGAGCTGAATAAAATCTATTGAGAATCAGATTCCAAAAAATGCCAACTGGGATGGAACAAGATACGGTAGTGTGGCCGCAGGATAACAAATATAGTGGCAAAATGGGCTGCAGTTCAGGCCTAGATGTATAGACTTCACTTGTTTTTATTTTTAAGTGTATACCTTTACAGCAATAAGAGCAGTCATCCTTCATTCAGATTTGATGCACATAATCTGCATTTCTACAGTAGATCTAAATTAGTAATATACACAGCAAAACAATCCTCAGTTGACTTCCCACCCTAACAGTACAGTCCAGGTTGCTCCTGGGTGCTTAATAGTAGTAGTAGTTTATTCTTCTCATTGAGTCTATGGGAAAGTGGTGAGGAAGCACAGCTGGGGCTCGAACACCCTTTGTCTCTGGCCATGGCTTTATATGTTGTTTTTTTGTGGTGAATATGAAAACTGTTCTCTGTGTCCTTTTCAGAGTGTGATCCCTCTTGCTGGCTCTGTACTGGGCCATCTGCAGACAACTGTACGTCCTGTCCCTCTCCATCCAGCCTGCACGAGGGCCGCTGTGTCTCAAGCTGCCCGCAAGGCTTCTTCATCCAGGACAACCAGTGCCAAGGTGAGAGGGAACACGCACATATTTTTATTTCTATACTTGTGAGGACACCAATTTACATGATACATCCACTTGTCCCCAGCTTAACCTTAAACCATAACCCTAAAACCAAAACTCTTATACAGCCCTTTGAAAAGGTGAGGACGGGACAAAATGTCCTTGCTTTCCAAAGATGTCCTTACTCTCAATGTCAGAAGCTGTTTCTCACAAAGAAAGCAGTGCAATAGCACACACACACACAGATTTCACTATCCGTGAAATCTCCACTCTATTTTCTTGCAAATCTTGATTCTTGGTATTCATGCCTATTATAGTGTTTTATAATACAGTTATGTAACAGATGCTTTAACTTCCTCAAATATAATTAAACAATCACTGTTGTCATTGTCATTAATAGTACCTCTACACCAATAAGACTATGATCAAGATAAATGTTATTCTCACACCAGTGGGACTATTATTACTGTTGTTATGGACTGTAGCTTGCCTGCAGCTGTTGATGCCTCGGTCTAAAACTTTAATCAATAATAAACCACAGATGCTGTAAAACATTGCAATTATTGGCTCACCTTCTTTGACCCAAAGAAACTTGTTTCCACAGTAGTGTAAGTAAGAAAACATGTCCAAAATGTTTTTTCCTGATTGACAGGTGCACGTGGTTAACACCACTGAGACACTTTTACTGGAAGGAACAGAGGAATAAAATATCTTCTGCATATTGCGAGGAAGTCTAATGCAAACAAAATTCAAATAATAAAGGTACGATTCCAGCAGTTTTCATGAAGGTAGGCAGGTTTTCTTTGAATGAATATAGACCATTTAAAATTTAAAATAAGATACACCATACATTAGCAAAACTGTAATTGTACTGACACTGACTTTGCATTCAGACCAAACGCGAATTTAATCCTCTCCTCTTGTTTATCGCTGGACTACTGCCAAGTGTTCACACACAATAACATAACGCAAATAAACACAATCCGTGATTACTACAGCTGTATGAACCCAAAGTACATGAAGTAGTAGTCCAACAGAGCTCCGGGTGCTCGACGCTAACAACATCAGTGGAACCGGATGTGCACGGAAGATCGCTGCCGAGAAGTTCCAGTGAAGATAAATCAATGTTGGAATCCCAAAAACTAAAGTAAAAAGCTAATTTAATGAAAGCAGTTAACTCCAAGCTCATCCCGCGGGTAAACAGCGTAGTCTTCAGGGCATAATCCAATCCGACTTTGGGTGTTTATGTGTTCAGTGCTGCTCTGTCCTCGACTTCTCCCCCAAGTCTAGCAGTTCTCCGTAGGCCAGCGGCATTTTTCTCCTCCTCTCTGCCCGGTCCTCTCCACACAATGTTCCGAAACCATCAGTGACGTCCGGACAATCTCAACACTGACTGGCTCAAAACTTTGACACAAAATTTGTTTGGCTAACTTCGGAGATAGGTGTTAAAAATCTTGTTAGTGTTCACCACATAATTTCATTTTTTGTCAGATAAGGCCTGTGGTGAAAGTTTTGAACAGATTGGTGATGAAGTGGGATCAGTGAAGGTGTACTTCAAGGTCAGATTTAATCCTAGACATCAAAAGCTCTACATAGCAGCAAGCTAAATACCGTAGATAAAATATAAACATGTGGTGTTACATGTACAATAGCTAATACAGCATGTTAACAACTGAAATAGCTGGGGGGACATGCAGAAGAGCAGGGCTCTTCTGCATGTCCCCCCACCGCCTCTTTAATGAAAATTCATTTGTTCTAATCTCCCATTCATTACATCTGCTCAGTTTACCATCTCTGACCTCATTTAAAGCAAGATGACCCCTTCTATCTCCCATCTATCAGTGTTGTCTTGAGGCGTACTCATTTTTATTGTTTATCTTGAGGAAAACATAAACCTTTTTGAAAACATCATTGAATCTTCAAACTCTGGCTGAGTTATTGAAATGGCAGACACAAACAGATACCTAGACACTTAAGAAGAATGATGGGCTCGGATTTCCTTTCTCCCCGGGATACCAAAATAAATAGGGTTTGCTTACTTGGCCCTCAGTGTTGATTGGCTCATTAGAAGCTACCCAGATACCTTGAAGAGGTATTGTATTTCTGTCTGAAAGATAGTAAACTTTTACTACAAAGTTTTGGTGCTGGTGACTTGTCACGCTTGGCAATAAACAATGTGTAGTTAAAGCTCCTTTTAATCAATATTTTTTTATAATGGCAATTAATCAAATGACTATGAGTAATGGGAAAGGGTGGCTCATGGTGAGAAGACCGCAAGAATTATCATCAACTCTGCATTTCTTTTAAGCCTCTTTTGTTTAATAGTTTTTTGAAATTTTAGTTTTACTGTAAGTTTCAATCTCAGAGTTTTTCTCAACCCTGTTTGCTGACAGGCAAATAAGCTCTGATTAACCCACCAGCTGGTTAAGAAAGAGGAACATCTAGATCTAAAGCAGAGCTTAAGGGAGAGGAAATATTGGATTCAGGATCAGGTGGCTAGAAATTAGAAAAACAGATCTAAATGAATGATGACGTTGCTTTGTGTGTGGTGGATGTGTAACTTGGCAACTATTTGCTTACATATCTGCAATAACAACTTTATAAGATGATAATATGTTAAGGATGTTTGTTTTTAGCTTGTTTTGGAGTTCCTCTGCCCCCAATTAACTTCTAAAATATATTAATTAATGTGTTAGTTAGTTTAAACACAAGAAGCAGATAGATTGTGGTGGCGCCTGTCTTTGCATGGGTTTATTAATAACATGCGTTTTAAGGCTGTGGAAAAGGGTTTCCATACAATTTTGTGTAATAAATTGTCAGTTAGGAATAGGGTAAGGGTTTGGTGGGTTTGAAAACATTTCTTACATGAGAGTTTTTCTGGATAAAGACACAGTGTGGTAAACAGTGACAGGAACTGAATGAATACCAACTTTGACCAAATGGTTGTGTAAAGGTTCTCACTCTGGAAAATTATTTCTTAAATATCTGTCTGCTGCAAATGTTGTACCTGATTTCCCTCTCTTTTGTGAGTGGATGGCCATAATACCAAATAGTGCATTAGTGTTAGTACCTAATGACTAACACCTCAAAAGCTTACAATGTGCTTGATGGTTGGAAACACAGTTACAGTACTTAATAAAAACCTCTGTCATATGTTCATACCCTCTTCTTCCTCTTCTTCTTTCTCTTAAATCCCATTTTCTTCCGTTTCAATCTTCTTTTCTATTCTCCTTTCCTTAACTCCAAACTCTCTCTTCTCCTCTCCTTCTCATTTATCCCCTCTTCTCTCCTTCCTCTCTGTCTTTCCCCACCCTTCTCCCTCGCCTCCTTTTTTCAACTCTCTTCTCTTCCATGCCTCCTTTCCCCCACATTACTCCTCCTACATCCTTTCTTCCCTCCATTGCGCCTTTCCTGTCTCCTGTGTCCTTCTCACCTAACTTTCATTACAACTTTAACCTATTTTCTCCCATACCCCCCCCCCCCCCGTGCCCCCCCCC
>NC_060170.1:8090130-8092096 GCF_021292245.1 Micropterus dolomieu
CCCCCCCCCCCCCCCCCCCCCTCCTCCCTCTCTTCCCTCTCCTCCCTCTCCTCCCTGTGTCCTCAACCTCCAAGCATGCCACCCGTCCTGCCAATCTTGCTCCGGGCCCTCCCAAGCCGACTGCACCTCCTGCCCCTCGCTGGCCTCGCTACAGAGCGGCTACTGCAGGATGAGCTGCCAAGAAGGGCATTTCCTCAACGCCGTCACTGGAGAGTGCCTCAGTAAGTCACCCTGTGTGTAAATGTGTGTCTGTATTTGGGTGTGTGGATGGTGTCTTGCACATTTGTATGCCATTTGTGCAAAGCTTTCATCTCACACTCTGTCATAAGTGCTTGTATTTTTAACCAGAGTGCCCCCCGTGGGAATAGAACTACCAACTCTGCCAGGGTTAGTGCCTTGCTCTGCCCGCTGAGCTTTGCTTGATCACACATGCAGAGACGTAACAAGTTTTGTAGATGTGCGTGTAGCTCCAATAACCTGCATTATGCATGAGATATGCCAACCATCTTTGTAAAATAGATGCTTTACTTAAAAGCTCCTGCCATCTGTTTCTTTTGAATTGTTGGGTCTAAAATGATGTGCAGAACTGCACGCTGAAGTAACGAGTCACCGTTTTGTGTGTGTTTGCTGAAATCTCTGCAAAGAACGAAGAGTGGGGTAAAGACAGCAGCTGATCAAAAGACAAGATTTGTTCGCATATAAAAGGGTCCATAGTGGAAGAATCCACATGTCCACTTATTTCTAGTGGAGTAGATTAAAAATTTTAAATGAATATTGTTGGATTTGGTGTTGAATTTTATATTTTGGCACACAAGTCAATCCTTTTTTCTAAGCACTTTCCAAATAATTACAGAAATCACAGCCCATCATCACAGCTGGACATCCTGATTCACTCTCACCTACCTAAAATCACTGATATCGGCCGAGTCAGACCAGTTGGCAGGATTAGAACCATAATGCTTTCATTATCTACTGTAATTTGAATTATAGCAGCTGCTGCAGTCAGCCGTCTGCAGATAAACTAGAGAATGGAATTATATGGCATCTAAAAAAGTTTTCCAATAGACAGACTTTGGTGACTGACAGTAAAAGTTAAAGTTTTGGATAGACATAAAACTGGGTGAATCATTGAATCACAGGTGAAAGCCTGTGTACGTAAACATTTAAGCAGAGAAGTTTATTACCAGTCCCAAGGTGCATTTCAATAATACAAATGTGATCACTGGGCCTTATTTTCTGTTTTGTGCATCGCTAACAATGAGCTGTAAGATTACACTTTGTAGAAATTATATTTACTGCTATTTTGTTCCCAGTTTGCTATACCGAAGCGTATGCTGCAAATCTGATTGGCTTCTTCTCCATAACAATTCAAAAAAAGAAAACAGTTGAAGTTCATAGGTATTGTAGTAGCCATACCATACTAATGAAAAAAATTTTAATAATTAGAACTAATAGCAATAACATAAACCTACAGAAACTTTGGAGTAAATCTTGTGTTTCTACAGTGGGGGAAAAAAGTATTTGACCCCTTGCTGATTTTGCAGGTTTGCCCACTTACAAAGAATGCAACAATCTATAATTTTAATCATATGTACATTCTAACAGTGAAAGACAGAATCCCAAAGAAAATTCCAGAAAATCACATCATATGAATTTATAAAAATTGATAACCATCTGATGAGGAAAAACAAGTATATGACCCCCTGGACAAACAGCAAGTATTCTGGCTCCTACAAGCCAGTTAGTCTTTCTTTAAGACACAGCCCCAATCCCAACCAATTATCTACATCAAATACACCTGCCTCACCTTGTTACCTGTATAAAAGACACCTGTCAACACCCAAACAACCAGCATCCAACATCACCACCATGGGCAAGACCAAAGAGCTTTCTACGGACATCAGGGACAAGATTGTTGATCTGCACAAGGCTGGGATGGGCTACAAGAGAATCGGAAAGCAACTTG
>NC_060170.1:8092196-8315686 GCF_021292245.1 Micropterus dolomieu
GCCAGTCTCCAGACCTGAATCCAATTGAAAATCTTTGGAGGGAGCTTAAAATTCGAGTTGCCAGGCGACAACCTCGGAACCTGAATGATTTGGAGGCTGTCTGCAGGGAGGAGTGGGCCAACATCCCTGCCGAAATGTGCACAAACCTTGTCACCAACTATAAAAACCGTTTGACATCTGTGCTGGCCAATAATGGCTTTTCTACAAAATATTAACATGCTGTTTGTCCAGGGGGTCAAATACTTGTTTTTCCTCATCAGATGGTTATCAATTTTTATAAATTCATATGATGTGATTTTCTGGAATTTTCTTTGGGATTCTGTCTTTCACTGTTAGAATGTACATATGATTAAAATTATAGATCGTTGCATTCTTTGTAAGTGGGCAAACCTGCGAAATCAGCAAGGGGTCAAATACTTATTTCCCCCACTGTATATTGAGGAAGATTTCCATAAAAGAGAAGTTTGAAATAGGAATTTACCGCAAAATGGAGAAAACTTTTCATACTTTCCATAAACCTATTTCCACCTCTTGGTGTAATAAAAAAAGAAAGAAACTTTTAATGAGTTTCTCGCTTACAGTTATGCTTTTCAGAGAAACTCCACATAAAAAATCCACCGGGATAAAGACAAACTCTCTTTAGATCTTTGCTAATAAACACCACGCCTAAGATGCTTCACACCTCCCCGACTCTCTTCTCTTGCTATCATACACACAAAATTCTGTTTGTCTTTGGCAGCCAAAATATGATAAACTACCAGACAGAAGATAAATAGTATAGGTAAGATTGGAGCGTTTGATTGTAAAGGTAGCCCATGCTGTTGTCCGCCTCCTTCTAGCTGGGTAATGAAATGAGTTTTTACCTATCTGGACCGCTGGCTGTAAATTAAAAACTGGCGTGTTTACACGATGGGAAGCCAGCATGGAAGAGATAGCAGGGGGGTAAACAGAGTCTGAGGGAAAAAATGGAGGCATTGACTTTTAATTACAGTTTTTGATGACACACACTGTTTGAAACTGCAACCACATTTTAGCTCACACACACACACACACACACACACACACACACACACACACACACACACACACACACACACACACACACACACACACGTACATATGTGTGCAGACACACACTGCTGGCTCGCACACACACAAGCAGATAAGCATGTGTAAACACACATATTTGTTTGCAAACACACACATGCACACACACACACACACACACAACTTAATCTCAAATAGGTCAAGCTCAGCCAAGTTCTAGTTAATAAAAGATGCCTTGTGGCACTTCTGGGCCATAGAAATACTGGGGTCATCATTTCTGCCTGGCCCAGGACTCACACACACACACACACACACACACACACACGCACACACACACACACACACACACACTTATACACAGAGTTCCCTCTTGACACATTATTTTTATTGCTTTATTCATCCCTACTTTACGTCACACACACCCACACTATTTGTCATGCTCACAAACACACAAACACAGACACACACAGCCTGGGATTACCTCTGTCCACCCAGTGATACCGTCGCTGTTACATAACCTCTTAAGGCGATGAGGCTTTCGCTCTCAATCACGAGTTCATATGAGAGCAGCCTTCAGAGGCAGATGTCTCCCTATTGGCTGTCTCCTCTTATTCTCCCCCTGTCCGTCTTGTCTCTCACTCTCTCTCTTTGTGTTTCTTCCTGTCTGTGTCTCTCCACAGGAACTCACATTTGATTTGCATTTGACAGCAGCAACATTCTTGTCGCATACATATTACGGCCAGTCCAGCCACATGATTAACCAAATTCCACAAGCGCTTGTCATTAAAAAGCTCTTACCTGACAGTCCATCATGCTCAGTCCTGAACTGCAGCTCATTTGTGATTTATGTTTTTGCAGAAGTGCCCACATATATTGGAGACTGAAACCTATATCTCTACCCATAAAAAGACACAGTAATGAAAAAAAAAAAGTCAAAGATCTCAAATTTGTTGTTGTTGGGCCGAGAGATGCCATCGTCCATCAGGTTTTAATCAACATGAACATTATTATAGATTTTAAATATGCTTCTCAAATTTCTTGGAATTCAAGCAGGAATTTGAACGGAATTAGACATCAGTAGACATCGCCCAACCCTAGTTGGGCCAGTGTTTCTGATTGAATGGAACCTTTTAGTTGGCTCTGCTAGCTTTCTTTCCATTTTCTTGTGTCATTATCCTCAATGTTGACTGAGCCAACCGTGACTCAGGCTGCTTAAATTATGACAGTTATAAACAGTCCCAGGTGAATGATGGGAACTAGGAACGTGGTAGAGCTGAGAAATATCAGAGGTGTGTTGAGATGCAAAGAGCCTGTAGAGTATGTAGGTTGGATGTACTGTATTGTACTCTGATTCTGTAAACTCATACCACTTGGTGAAAGTGACCAGATTCTGACTGTTGTGCAACTTTAAGCATAGAGCTGGAATTATTGTGGTACACGTAAACATCTTTGTGAACCTATGCAGAAAAGGTTGTTATGGGTAAACATAGGTCTCAAGGAGGAGCCTTCCACATCTCAACAATGCGTGTTATGGACCTGACTGGTTGATCCAAAGTCAGGTGGAGAGGTTTTCTAAATTATTTCTTTCACAATTTGTGTGTAAATTTCAGCAACATACTGTCACAAATGATGGGACAGAACATTATTTTTCAAGACACTTACATAGTATCATTATCTTGACAGTATCTTATCTTGTCACAGTCTATTTACGCTGATCAATACACATCCTGTCATGTTTGTTTCATGGGTAGTGGTTTGTTTACACTGTCAGTGGGGTAAAAGGGATTTCCGTTTTCTGATTTCTTCTCCAAATGCGCAGTTACATAATGTTCTGTTCATTGTCCCCAGAAGATGAAGCCTAATTTTAATCATTTGATTAACTGAAAATTTTATTAAAAGTTATGCATTCCTGCTCCCTAAAAGATGAATACATTTCCTTGACAATGCCATGACCTTCACTATAGAGGAGGAAGTGGTAAGGCATCAGTAGTAACAGACGTGGCACCTACTAGGAACCACTAGCTCACCTGTTTTGTGACACAGATCATGAGTATAATAAACATGGGAAATGCACATGTGTAACCTTTTTCTAACTGCATAGATTAGAATTTCCCAGTCATCAAAAGTGGCTGATGGTGCACTTTTCCCTCTCTCTGGTGGTTCATACCCCAACATAGAGATGGAAATTAGCTTGTAGAGCCATACCCAATGGCTGCTGGCCCCTCCCACAGACTGAATGTCTATTTGGTTTGAATGAATATGTTGGTGGTTGTTGTGGTAAATGTACTCCTTTACCTATGCAGGTTGTTTGTGTGTGAGGGTAAACACAATAATTAGACATGGCTCAATGTAAATTAGACGTAAACAGACAACCAAAACAACTGCAACACAAACAAAGCCCATGTGGTCAAAATTAAAATACAAAAAAGTTCACACTATTTTTGCTGTTGATACTGACCTCAGATTCACACCGGAAGCACGAGATGTTAGTCTCACGTGAGGAGTAATATCGGCTGCAGTGTGGGAGAGTCTAACTGTCTTGCTAACCTGCTGCCTCTCACTCTTCCTCTCTGTCTTCCATTTTCCTAATTCTTTTTCAACTGTGGTGTAAGGAGAATCGACCTCTGAGCCAGTGACGAGCAAATGTTGAAATATTTCTAGAAAACTGCAGCTCAAGGCTTACAGCTACAAGAGTTTGCTTTGCATCATAATTGTGTTGGAGCCGTTATTCAACAACATATGAAGCTTAAAATAGACCTGCACATTGGATAACAGGAATGCATCACCATAGAAACAAGGCATACCAACATTGAAATAAAAGACATGGGATAATTCTTATTTGTTAGCTGTTGAATAGAGAATGAAAACCTTCAATGGAAAGACATTTAAGACACGTTGGTGCCTACAGCAGCAGCTGCTGTCTCTTCATGTGTCTATTGTGCATTGATGCTAAAGGCAAACATGCACTTAAACAGAAAATTAGCTACTCTACTAGACCACTGATCATTATAACTCCATTTAGCTCAATAGATAGTAAAAAAAAAATTCTCTAGTTATGATTGGGAAACTGTTTTTTTTTAATTTATTTATTTTTATTTTATCTTGGGACTTTTAGAGCATTTTCCTTCAATTACTTATTCACTTTTTATGTTTTGATTTCTTGTTTGCCTTTGGATCAGTTCATCAGAAAAAATGAGGCGGGATGCTGGCATAATTACTAAAGTCTAGTTGTACTCTAATTTACAAGCTCTGTATAATTTATGTTTTGTAACGCAGGCATTAACATTTCAGTGTGACCCTGAGCCGAGGCTGGTGCAGGCCTTGTTTAATATTTACAGAGGTTAACATTGTGTACCCTGCAGACAAGTCTTACATCAGAATTATAGAATAGAAGGAAATTTATACAATATAAACAACATGGGTGTGAAAATTTAGGAGTGAAATAAAAACACTGACTGGGCGCACAAAACACTTTTGTTTGGAAAGATATTTGTTGCTGCATCTTTGAAAGGGTTATATCTTTCATTGGCCCTTTTTTTCCTTTCCTGCTGAAGACCCAGGCACAAAGCTAATTACTGCTTAGTAGAATATGATGCACTGCTCTGTGTGCCTTAACACTATAATTATTGTGAGCTTCATCACTAAGGCTGTTTTCTGATGTTCCGCACTTGATGTGAACATAATTTAATTGTTGTTGTCAGCTTTGTGCCTAAAGTTTTATTTCTTTTTAAAGGTCAGCTACTTATAGGTCCACACAGATCAAGTCATTGTGTGCTCTTGTCCTTCATTTGTACAGTAGAAACGTCTTCACACATATTTGTTCTGCATCTGTTCTGGATAAATGCAGGCCTTCGTTTGAGTGACATACTGGAGCGAAGTTAGAATGATGTACAAAAAGACAAAAGTGTCTCCTAAACAGTTTCTAGAAAAGTCCTTATTGTACACGGAATAAAAATTATAAACGCAACACTTTTGTTTTTTTGCCCCCATTCATCATGAGCTGGACTCAAAGATTCTCTATGTACAAAAGGCCTATTTCTCTCAAATATTGTTCACAAACCTGTCAAAATTTGTGTCAGTGAGCACTTCTCCTTTGCCGAGATAATCCATCCACCTCACAGCTGTGGCATATCAAGATGCTGATTAGACAGCATGGGTATTGCACAGGTGTGCCTTAGGCTGGCCACAATAAATGTCTTGAGTTCAGCTCATGATGAATGGGGACAAAAACAAAAGTGTTGCGTTTATAATTTTGTTCAGTGAAATTCTGACATCTAAATCAAGAGAACTTATTCCGTTTTTGGGGACAGAGCCAACGATGATTCAGTACTAAGCATGGAGACAAAAGTAGGACTTCTTTAATAGCTGCATCTATAAATCCATTCTTTGTCGGGGCGACATGTCTAGACAGGGTGAAGTCAGCGTCGAGGACCACACAGCCTTTCCCTCTGCAGTGCTCTCTCCTTTCAAATGCCTCTAACTTCAAATAAAGATGATGTCTCACTTTTGTGCCTCTTGCTTTCTGAACTGCTGCTGCACTCGGGCTCCATTGCTGCTCGGAGAAACAAGTTTTATTGTCTTCTAAACTCCACAAAGTCACAAGGAAGCAACTAATTTAGAGACATTAAGAATCCTGATTTTCCTGTATGACTCTCTGTAAAGACATTTGTGCTCTGTATAATTCAGGAGATGCAGAGAAAAAAGCATGATATAGGGTAATGTCGGGTATAAATCCAGCCCACAGGAGAATACAATCTTCCAGAATGCGTGCCATGCATTTATAACTCCAGCATACCTTTTTTATGTGCTTCAAAAATGGTAACTACGCCATAAAAAGGGACTCTGACTACCCAAATCAATACCATTTTAGTTTTATATTCAGTTTTAGTCTGCACAGTCAATAATCCCTGATGCCTGAGTTATCTTATCTCCTCCGTGGAGCCATTTGTTTAGCGCCTGGAGCCGGATTGCCTGCAGAGTCTTGGCAGGAGCAATGCTGATACGTGTTTTGTTGTAAAGTGATGTGATGTGAAAGGTATGGATGAGAGATGACAGAGAGGAAGTTCTTTATTTTCTTTGTCTTCTTATACTCTGTTGATGTTGGATCTGCTTCAGAAGGAGAGTGTGACTCACCTGGGCAGATGCCATGTTCAGGAGATTGGAGTTTGAGTTCTACAAGTGTTTGTCAGAGGAAAAGCTGCTCTGAAGGCAGAAATAATTTCAATGTCTGGGTTTAAATGTCAGCTATTCTGTAATAGGCAAGCACACAAAATAGCTGTCAGGCACAGGAAGAGAGATCAAAACATTTTCTCATTTAATTAAAATCATTGACAATGTAGTTGAAATGTCATTCACCGTGTTCTCACACTCAGATATCTTTTGAAAGAAATGTGGACTACGTGGATTGTACCAACTTGGTGAAAATATGACCAGATTCCATTACCAGAAATAACTCATTCTAACCTAAACCAAATAATTATAACTTTACCTACCTTTAACCCCAAAAATTTCACAGCAAGTTTGTAGTAATTTGACAAATGTGGAACATAAATTTACTATAAAACTTCCATGTTGTAACACTATAACACAAAATAGAGACAAACACTTTTTATACAATATGCTTTAAAAACGTGCCTTTCTGGAAATATTATTAATCTAAAAGTGTGAATATTCCTCTACTTGATGATATAACATCAAAAAAAGAGAAAAAATCTCATGATCATTATTAGTATTATTAACTTACAAAAGTGGACATTGTCAAATGTATAATGTTTATTTGTAGAACGCTTTTCACAGACATGAATTACAAAGTGCTTTGCCATGAATGAAAACACAGAAGATAAATTGACCACATGAAGAGGGAGTGAAATAAAAAACACAGGACGTAGTAAAAATACATAATAATTACACAGTACTTTCCAAAATACATAATAAAGTACCCAGTATGAGGTAAAAAAACCCCCAACAACAATAAATCGTAAGTAATAAAAAATATACAATAAATACATAAGATGCAGACCTGATGCATACAGATTTAAACAGGTATGTTTTTAGCTGGTTTGTAAATGTTGATTGTATCTTATTTTCAAGTTCATTCACTTTATGTCTTGAATGTAAACTTTCATCGGCTGGTGCCTCTCAGTTTTTAGTCCTGTTTAGTCCCAAACTGTGTCAAGTAGTTCACCTGGACTGAGAATGACTAAAATAAAAGTGTGTAGAGCCAAACAAGCACAGCTCATAACTCGGGCTACAGGGCAAAATATAGAGATACGCAGGAGAAATTAAAATATAACGAAACGTTATTAATTTTCCATCTCATTTTCCATCTCTCGGTTCACTTGTGTTGATTAAACATCAAGTCCTTTTTTAAGACTTGAGACTAAAGGTATACAAAGTTTTGCCCTCAGGGCCCTGAGACTGACTCTGCTGGTGTAAGCAGAGTCAGTCTCATCTTTTAAAAACTTCTTAACTTTCTGCATATTGTTAGTGAAAATGAAGCAATGAGAAAAGTACTAGTCTAAAGAAAGAGCAATGAATGAATAAGTATATTTAACTATGCCATGGAAACAGGGAGTTAAATATAACATGCCTGTGTTTGCAGGGAAAAAACATAAAAACATAATCTCCTCCTTTTTGCGGCAGTAGAAGAGTATTTCTTTCCTTTTCATCTCATGAGCACATGGTTTAAAATTCAGGTAACTCCAAGGTCAGTTCTACCATTATTTGAATTCACTTTTCATTGCTTTTATTATTAAATACATAACAAAAACTTCTGTTTTCTCATTTGCCTTCTATTTGACTCGTCTGTCAAAAAGTATTGTTATCTTTCTAGTCATTCTCATATTCTTAAAGGATAAATAATAATAATAGTTTTGACTTGCATGCATCACTCAAACTATGTTGTTGAATGCTCAGTTTCGATTTATTGCCAGATCCGATTGATTGACTGTTCACATTATTTTGTAAATGTGGCCCTGTCAAGCTCCAGTGTGAACTGAAAGCGACCCGCATGCGTAAAAGAATAGTACGACGTCACGCACAGCATGATGTAGTACGGAATTAAACATTGAGGCTACAGAGGTTAGCGTCTACGGTTTTATTTTTAAGTTGATTTCTAGAGATGAGTGATTAACTAGAGAGCAAATGATAACGAGATCGAGGACAAGGACAAGGAGAAAGACAGTCCACTGACTACCTTCATTTCTGCTGTCCTCCATATTTGCATTCACCGCGGCTCCCGCTAGCGCACAGTCGTGACGACGGTCGCTCTGGAGCGACTTCAGATTCACATGGATTCTGATCTGACAGTCCAGACTGAGGTTGCATTTCAAAAGCTCCGACCTTTATCTGATTTGGACCGCATATGAAAGTGGCCCAAATCCAAACTGAAAAAGATCAGTTTACATGTGACCTTTTTGTCTGATTTTTTTTTGTGATTTGATATCGGTTTGCTTTCCACATGTAATCTCTCCAAAATGTCTGTCATTTACATTTATCCTTCGGAAAGAACACTTCTTTTCTTTCTAACACCCCCATGTGATCTGCCTCATTGTCTGTTCTCACATGCTCAACACGCAACTCTTCACCTGCAGAGCCCCGTTGTTCTGCTTTTCACTGTGTAGATAGTTATCTTGGCACGGATGGATCACTTTAAGGTGCGGCTCACAGTGCCAGCCAGACACAGATACCATCAGATAAAACACCACGAGGTGTTCTCCATTGTTCTGCTAATATTGGCTTCTTTTGGACGACCCTGCTGAGCTACGTTCTGTGTGTATATACCATAAACTGTATATACGGGTCTGTGGGTAGGTGGGAGGTAAGGGATGGCATATACAAGCGTTTATCTAAAAGAAAGAGGAAGATCAAAGTTTTTTGAGTTGAGAAAATACACAGAAAGTTCCTCAATTAAATCTGACTTTTTGAATTTTTCTTCTGTGTAACTATTCTTTAGTAATTGCTGTGGCCCACACTTGTTGCTCTTTGCCTTATGTTGTTGTTCTTTTGTATATCTTTCAAGAGGCTTTGAATGCCCTCAAACGTTACTCAAATATTATGACCACGTGCATAAACATTCATCAGCTCTTTGCCCCCCTTTAGTGAAGTTTAACACTTACAGAAGAAACAATAGAGCTGAGTTGAAATGATTGGACAAAGTTCCTTTTTTTGACCTGAGAAAAAAAATCAGAGATGCTTTTATCTTGGATTTAAACTACTGACCACTGACATATAATTGTTTTGCAAAACATGTCCTTGAATGTAATTGAAAAGTCTTTATAGATCCTATATATGTCCTTAAATTTCATGTTCAACTTTATGTAGCCTGTTTTAAATTGAGTGTTTTCCAATTTAAAAACCTGCTCTATAGATTAGGGCTTTTATTGTTACAGTAATAAAACATAAACTTAAGTTTGTTAGCTTGTCAGCTTTAGGATGATACCACATCTATATGTATGAATCCAAAAACCAGAAAAGTAAAATAAGGCAAGGTGTGATTAAAAACAAAAAGAACTTTTCCAGACATTACATCTTGGTGATGTAACCACAGTACAGCTGTAGTAGCAACGTGTTACCAAGTGTGACTTTAATGGTGGCTTGATGTTAATCTGTGTACAGTGTGAAGATGTAAGAGATATAATCCTTCCTTCCTGTGTGTGTTTTTCCTGCAGCATGCAGCTCAGACTGTCAGCGCTGCACGGCAGACCTTATGACGGGCATCGGCAGTGTTTGTCTGTGGTGTAAAGCGCCGAGGAGCTGGTTGCTGGGCGATCACTGCGTCTCCCACTGTCCCCGGGGCCACTACGCCTGGCATGGAGCCTGCATCAGTAAGGACTTTTACTCTCCTGCCTATACACACTACATAACAAGTTCAGAAGTTAGGCAGTAGCTGTCCTGAATCTAAAACATGTAGGAAGAATCCCATGAAAGCTTTTATGTTTTATTCATTAGTCAGATATCTTCAAAATTGACCTAATTTTTTGACCTGGTAGGAGATCTTTCTTGACCCTTTCATCAACAGCAAACAGAAGAAATATTAAATTCAAGGACAATTTTTAAAGAAAGATTCTGCTTCATAAATAAGTCTTTACTCTTGTTAGAGTTCTCAGAGGTTTCAGTGCATATGATCACAGGCTATAGAAGGACATAAGAAAACTACTCACAGATACTCTCATTGATTTTCTTATGAAGCCCAATAGTACACCAAATCCCCAGAATTTCCCCAGCTCACGGCTGATTTTTTGAAGCTCAACTGTAAACTTTAGAGATTCAAAACAATGACTGGGCAGATATTTGAGGATTAGAAGGAGTTACTGTGTTTGAGAAAAGCTGTATTCATGTTTAAACAGTTAACTGGACGTGATTGTATAAAAGGCTACATCTATAAGACAAAAGTGTTTCAGTTTATCACTAGTTGAGGATCAAAAAACAGCATCATCATTCTCAGTATGTGTTATCCACTTTCTTATCCTGCTCATCATCATCATCATCATCATCATCATCCTCATCATCATCATCCTCCTATGTTTCAGCAGTAGCCTCTGCCTCCACACAGAGCTGCTGAAAATCTGCACACAAATGTAAATGCAGTGTGTGAGCAGGAAGCTCCAGGCTGTAAGAGCCAAACCTCAGGAGTCTCATTTAGCTGAGACCTAGGCACATGATTGCGGGGACAGACAGATAAACAGACACACACACACACACACACACACACACACACACAAACACACACACACACACACACACACACACACACACACAAACACACACACACACACACACACACAAATATATAAAGAAACAAAGCAAGAGAGATAGAAATAACGTGTAGATACATGTACACCCACAAACAAGCAAATAAACATCAGGCTCTATGATGAATTTAGCTACATCGGTGAAATGTGAAGTTTCCATTTTTTTTGTGTGAGTTGATGAGTATTATGTAAGGCTGCATTTAACCAGTGTGTTGTGGCGAGGTGTGGGGAGTGTGAGAATGATTAGACCCTTGATAGTGATTAGTGAGACTTATGAATATGTATTTCTAAACTCAAGAATGTGGCTTTAATCAGAATGTGTGCATGATTTTCTTTAATCAGGGACTTGATTGATATTTCAATCATTGCTTTTAGTCATCCAGTTTTTATAAGAGTTTTAAGATTTTCACAGTGGGCCTATAATGACGGCACTGATTTCAAACTGCATATACTGTATATCTGCTTTCCTTTTATAGTACTTTCATGGTCTTTATTGGTTCAGTAATTATGTTAGTTCCCAATAATACAGCATTATTTTGCTGTCCTCTGTGTACCTCATTCATATATTCTAAGCAGTAGGTTAAAGGGCGGGTATAGACGAATCACTGTGACGTTGCACTAACAACAGTCACTTTCGGGTAGACAACTGGAAGTTATTTTTACAAACATTTGTAAAAATCTGCAAATGTCTTTATTTCGGTTTTTATTTTCAGCCATAACTAACTTTTAAACTTGTATAGTTACACGGTGGTCCGACCTATCTGTTGTTTCTGCTGTGCTTATTTTATATATTGTGTTGCTTTGCTAACATTTCTGATAAACCCAAGTCTATCCAACCGCGACATCTCATCACTTGTCAGGCAAATTTTGTGTAGGCGTAGAGAGTGGAAGTGATAGCCGAGTAGGTGGCGTGGCTGGAGGCAGTTGAGGTTAGTGGAGCTGGCAGATTGGCCAGGAGCAAACAGGAGACAAAGGTTTGCAGGCACGTTTAGCAAAAAGCAAGGCATAAACAGGCAGCTCACGGGAGAACAAGAAACTTGGCCAACAGTTACTATTGCTATGGCTGAATCAACAATCTGACGAGGAGTAGGTGGCGGCCTGGGGTTCTTGTACAGCGGGAAGGTCAGATGAGTAGGTGGCAGGAGAAAGCCTGAACAGACACACACATACACAGAACAGACAGGGGAGACAGGAACGCAGGGAGAGGGGAAAACACCACACAACACTGGGGACTAACCCAGCATGATAATGTTAGTGAAAGAAAATGTTTTTTCCCAGGATGCCATCCGTCATGTGATGCCTGCAGTGGGGCGGGGCCTCTCTCCTGTACTTCCTGTCCCACCAACAGCGTTCTGTTGCCCTCGGGTGTCTGTGCTCCCATATGTCCTCTTGGTTACTATGACAACGGTCACAGGATCTGTCAGGGTAAGTGGGACACCACCACTGCGTCTTACCTGAAAGATAACATTTAACATATTTGAAGAACCAGAGATGTCACTACATGCAGTCTAGTAACACCTCCAAAATAATTACAGCTGAGATCAATTTGTGTTGCAGGTGATCCCTAATGACTTGCAGAAGGTGGACAAAATAATAAAATAATAATAAATAATAAAAGTACAATAGTCCTTTAGTAAATACCAGCTCATTTTGTTTTGAGACTCTCTTGATTCAACTTGACCTGCAATGGAAGCAGCAACTTTGCAATGTTTGTGCCTCTGTAAGTTTCGTTATGTTGCCTTGAAAACATTTAAAAACAGCAACTGTCAGGCGTTAATTCAACTTGACACATACTGCTTACTGGTATTCAGAATAATTTGGAACTGAACTAAAAAGCACTCAGACAGTGCATCCCTCTGCCAATGCTGCTTAGTCTTCTAAATCAGTCATGGGATGCATGTGCCAGAGTTTTTGCAGTTAGTTATTGACTGAAAGGTGTGCAATTTTTCATAAATGCCCATACTTGGCGTATTAAGAAATCCTTTAAAATATTCCTGGATCTTCACACAAAAGACAAGAGACATATTTATCTCCTGATTTTCTACCAAATTTACTTTGTCCTGTTTACTAGCAGGTAAACAAACACAGTCTTGTTGGATGTAATAATGATTCGGTATCTGCAGCCTGAACGGAACAAGAGTCCAGCAAAGCCACATTCAGCCGGTATATGTTGATGGCAGGTGTTATTACATTCTGTCACTGATCCTTTGCCCTCTGACCTTAAATCTAACCAGATCTCAATGTCGACCTTTTTGTTTTCGTTAGCATGTGACAGCCAGTGCCTGACGTGCGACACGGCTGAGATTTGTACGGCGTGCCGCGACCCGGCCAAGGTGCTGCTGTTCGGAGAATGCCAATATGACAGCTGCGCCCATCAGTACTACCTTAACACCACGACCCGGGCCTGCAGAGGTACGCCGCTGTCGCCATGACAGCCCCCGACACACTGCAGTGGTGGAGGATTGGGGTGGGGGGAAACACTGGTTAATAATGAGGATATGTAGTGCACCCTTTATGATATTCATGAATTATTCTCCACTCATATTGCATGTAGTGAAGTGTGCTACATTGAGTTTATGGGGTCCATTGATCAAGTAATAAACTGGGGGACCAAATATGCAAATCCTAAACATTGTGTGTGCGTTCTAGCTCAGTAACACCTTCCAGTGTGCAGTGAAGTTGATGAATGAGCCTCGGAAGATCCATGTCCAGACTGAATAACTTGTCCTTTTTTCATTCTGCACGCAATAACTCTGTTCGTATATATAATTGTCCACTAAATAGCCCAGGCCGCATCCTGTCAAACTGAATCTGACTCCGTTTTATTGCCAACTCACAAATAAGATGTGTGAAAATATGTTTTGCCTCTATTCTCCTTGGTGCTTATCTCAAACAATAATGCCTACATGGGATTTAGGTTCAAAATATGGGCAGCCCAACAGTGTTGTCACTCTGGCTTAGCACAGATACTGTCTTTAATTCAATAAAAGCCATTTCATGTAAAGCCTACCTCCCACAAACATCACTTCATAGACTTCCCTTTATCAGCAATTTGGTTCAATGTAATGAGATTTTTCCAGGTAACAGGAACCCAAAGGAACCGGCCCTTGAGGTGGAACCACGTCTGTCAATGGATTAGCAGCTAAGCTAACTGATAATAGCAAGATACACAGTTTGATTTCCTGTGAGGCAACTAGAAGTGCCTCCAACAATGACAGGTGGTTTTAGCCATCCAGTCCGTGACGCAGTGTTTATCCCCCAAGCTAGCTGCAGCCGCTACCTGGATAATCCAATGAACCTTGGATGAACTCAGAGCGTTAGAAAGCAGCACTGCTAGCTGCTGTCTGAAAACTTAGAGGGCTTTGAGGAAACCCTGGGAGCTTTCAGTTCATAACCACAGGGAGAATTTCTTATAAACCCATCAGCGATTCTCCCAATAACCTACATTTGTTTCAGTTTATCAGTGATCTTTTTCTAGTGAGGAACCTCTATTTTACCTCTTGGCTCCGTTTGGATCCTCAGAAAGAGCAGAGTAGAGTAGAAGCCTTTGCCTTTGAATGTTTCTTTCTTCTACTCTCCCACTGTCACGTAAGACACAAGTAGGAACAATATATAAAACCTTTCAATGATTTAGAGTTAGAAAGTTACCAAGGACTTCACAAATACTAGTTAGTAAAAAAACAAAAAAAAGTTGACAAAATATACAAAACAAGGGTGCTAACTGTTAGCAACCATATGTACGTATGTATATGTGTGTGTATGTATATGTATTGGTACCCAGACAATGTATCCTAGTTACTTTGGCGATCCACGGACTTCCCGTTAAAGCTCCTCCTGCAGGTTAACACTTCTTGAGTGAAATTTGCACTACTATTGAACTGAGTGACATTTCATTTGGTGTATACATTCACGTTCCTCAAATTACAATAAATTTGGTGATGATATCACAAAATATTAACACCTACCACGTTCATGCTCATAACATGTTAAACTCCTTTCATAGAAATAACTAAAGAAATTTACTGAATTTACTTCACCCAGACTTCTTTGGGTCAGAAACAAACTTTGGACCGCGACTTGTATTGATCTTATAACTTGGTTTTCTTTACAATGAGAGCTGCTAGCGTGGCTGTAGACTCTTTGACTTGTCATTGTAATGATGATATGTTTTGCATTAGAACTGTGTATTATATAATACCGTGGTAAGTCATCTCTCCTTTGTAAAACCTGTGTCCTGCTGAAATTTTATTACAAACCTTAGAACACAGGGCTTTGTTTGTCCTAATGGTGCATAATTTTCTTGTCAATGTTAATGGTGTACAAACAGATTTGCAGGTGATGAGAGAGAAAGAAAAAAACACAAATGGGTTTAAAACAAATCCCCTGCTGAAAAAGAGTTTATTAATCTCTTTTCTCCCCCCCCTCGCTTCTGTTCTGCTCTCACATTTTGCTCATGCCTTCAAAATCCCCTCACTTCTAATCCCAACCTCCCTACACACACTCACATACACCTCCTCCTCCCCCTCCGCTGTCCTCCATCCTGCTTCCAGAGTGCGACTGGAGCTGTAACGCCTGTAAAGGCCCTCTGCGGACAGACTGCCTGCTGTGCATGGAGGGATATGTGTTGCAAGATGGAGTGTGCACCCACGGGTGCTCCCCTGGCTCATTTCAGGACGGTGACAAATGCCTCGGTCAGTCCAACAGCAAGCAGATAAGCTGACCCACATCACACAAAAAAAGAAAAATACATGCACCTGCAATAGTACTAGCTGCACATACAGTATATATCATACTTGATGTGTTACTATTATTTTTGTGCATTAGTGACCACTTAAAGTTGCTTTTCAGAGATTTCTTTTACAATCTATTTTTTATTAAAACGGTTATTGAAAAGGTTCCTTGGGAGACCACTGATGGTGTTTTGGTGAAAATATGGTTGTCTTCTGTTGAAGTTCTTCCTGCGAGGAACATTTACAGCTCTTATTTAATCTTAAACTGCCATTTAATAATACAACAGCAATGTATTTAACACATGCTAAATGTTCTCCTTAATGGCAAATGTTCATCGTTAAAATCAAAACATAGAGGACTAGGGATGAAGTACACGTGAATTTTGAGTTCTGTTAGAAGGAAAAGCTTTTTCATGTCTAAGTCCTTCACTTAGAAGCCACTACATCTTGTATCTTGGATGTCATTTTGGTTTTACCGTTGAGTTTGATGCTTAGTGTGTGTGTGTGTGTGTTTCTGTCAGGCTGTGATGATCACTGTGTGGAGTGTCGGGGTCCTGGACAGTGCCAGCAATGCCAGCCTCCCTACGCCACCCTGCAGGGTCAATGTGTGCTAGAATGTGGCAGAAAATTTTTCCTGGATGCCTCCTCCCATAGCTGCAAAGGTAGAGTTAAGCCTTTGTTAAATACAATCCCTTTTTAAATCTCTAATTTTTAAAAACCTATTTAAGGAGTCAAAGACGTGATTTCAAAAGAGGGCGTGTCTGTATTAAAGAGAGGAGGCCTTACAGTGACTTTTGAGATAATTAAGGTTGCAGAAACAATAAATTAGAAATGAGAATATGAAAGTATAAACAAATGCACGTGCGGTTTAGCAATTCTAACACTCCATCTTTTTCAGCTTGCTCATCTGACTGTGTGCTGTGTGACGGTGTTGGACGCTGCAGAGCTTGTCGTGAGCAAACCTACCTCATGGAAGGATACTGCACACCTGACTGTGGACATGGATACTATGCCGACCATAAGACCAGGACCTGCCATGGTAATTGCATGAAGTCTGTCTGTTTTATGTTTAAATGGAAAAATGGTTATTGTCCCATAGCACAAAGCGACCACAATTACCAATAGAGGGTCGATAGGGTTAAGAGCTGTTGATCAATTGGTTTGACTTAATAGTTATTCGATCAGGGCTGACATTTCTGCCTGCTTTCACATAAAGGACCAGTGTGCAGGACTTAGTGGCATCTAGCGGTGAGGTTGCAGATCGCAACCAGCTGATAGCCCTTCCCCTCACTCTCCCGTTCCAAGCGTTTAGGAGAATCTGTGGTGGCTGCGAAACTTGCAAAAAACGCAAAAGGCCATCTCTAGAGCCAGTGTTTGTTTTGGCTGTTCTGGGCTACTGTAGAAATATGGCGGCGCAACATGGCAAATTCAGTCGAAAGAGGACCCGCTTCCTCTGTAGATAGAAAGGGCTTATTCTAAAGTCACAAAAACACATTTCAGGTGATTATACACTACTGTTCTGCCAATATTTCTGCCAATATCCCTTCAATATCCCAATAACACTTCTACACCTTACACATTACTCCAGTAGTCAGCATTTTGATATTTCGATATAATACTCCTCATTAGATGTCTTTGTAGTTTGTTGTTGGATCTCTGCAAAAACTAGTTGCCGTTAAGCTCTTAATCTTTCCGTGCCAGTGACGGGTCACATGCAGTAGGCTTGTTTTTAGTAAAAGATACATTCTTTTAAAGCTAAACAAAACTTTAGAGATTTAGAGAGATTAGAGATAAGTTTTTCTAAAGCAAAGTGCTGTACGTGTTATGTGCTGTGCAAAGCATGTGGAGTTGCAAGACACATCAAATAAATGTTAATATGCACATTATGGTCTGTCTTATCTCACATAAGTCCAAATACCACAATGGTGGGTGGATTTTTATTATATGCAAATTAAATCAAGAAAGCCACATAAATAATGCAAATAATCTCAAGACGTCACATAAAAACAAGTCCACATGGCTGGTCCACATGGCTGGTTGCCAGGCAACAGACTGGCTTACAGTGGTAAACAGAAATACCCCACAGGCTGATGCTGTGTGATTGAGCCAACCTGTTAAATATTAATGTTCATCAAAAGATACATGTAAATGGTCTGTATAGCGCCTTTCACACTACATCTGCATTCACCAGTCATAACCTGAGACTAAGTGTTCAAACGGAAACTAACATTCACACTCAATCGGGGTTCAGTATCTTGCCCAAGGACACTTTAACACGCAACCAGGGGGAGCTGGGGATTGAACCGCCGACCTTCCAATTAACGGCCAACCCACTCTACCTCCTGAGCCACAGCCGCCCACGCGAAAACATGTGTGCAGTTCTCACTTTGTAATTCATTTCACAATGTATCCAGAAAAGATCACCACAGGCAAAGTGCAAACAATGGAACAAACTACAAATATCACTTTTACTTTTCTAAACACTTTCAGCAGATACAGAGCAACATGAGCATTCATTTAGAGTTGTGTTTCTGGCCACCTGATGAATGTAAGTCCAGTATTCACTTTTCTTTTCATATCCACAAACTCCTAAAGCTGTGTAGCCCTGCAGAGTTAATGATAATATTCCTCTGTGGGTTCATTACTGCAAGTTACACAAAGGTCTTTGATTCGTTGGTAAAATAAAAAATATCATAAGTGAGCTTTAAAAGGAGACAACAAACTCAGAGCAATGTATTTCCACTCTGTAGCTCCTCTTTCAGTGAGTGTGGTTAAAGTCACGTTCTGTTATTAGCCGTCAGACATTTGGAAGAACAAACTGCTAACATTACTGTCTGACATCCCTTGTTAGTAACATCCTAATTGGTTCTTCTGAATGAACACTGAAAAGAGCATTGTCTTTAGTCAGGTTATTAGTGGAGTCCTTTTTGGGCTTTTATGTTCAAACAGTGGTTGTCAGCCGTCAGGTAGAGAGGCCCGGGGCCTTCAGCAGCAGACTGTGGTTGTCAGATGATTTGTGAATTTTGACTAGGGAGACAACAGTAATTAAGAGCGAATAATCAAAAGTGACTATTATGAAATTGTTTTTAACTTTGTTATGGCTAGGCTAGCAGACCCAAGTGCAGGACTGAGAAAGGAAGGAGTAACATGAAAGAGAAATATTTATTGTGGGGTTAAAGGGATCGGATATTGAGCAGGGGAAGAGCGAGGCAGATTGTAAATAGATGCGTGCCGAACCAGGTTGGTAGCTGCTGTGCAGAGCAGGGGGAACTGAGAGTCTGATCTGAGCAATAGTTTAGCCGGACGGGGGTCCAGAGAGAGCAAACAGGATTTTAAAATGCTCCCACACAGCTGAGGGCTTCATTTTGTTTTCTGTTTGATGTGAACTGGAGTGTTACGTTCACTGTTGTGTGTGGAGGTCAGGTTCACGAAAAAAAAAACCTCAACGTTCGAATGTCAAAATTGAAAATCGAATGTGTACCCAACGATTGAATATTCAAATATTCGGGTCCGGCCCTATTTTTGACAAAGCATAATTCTAATAGAGATGTATATATTCAGGTGTCCTTTGTGATGGATGCTTTCTTCTTGAACCTTTTTCAGCTTCTAGGCTTCAGCTAATCTACAAATTAATCAAATGAATTCAACTGACTGTAAAGAAAAAAAAATTGTTTTGTTTTGTTTTTCGTTTTTGCCGACTAGGAAAAAAGTTGAGAAACTATTGCTAAATGAGCCTTATTCTCATTTGAGTTTAATTACATGACTGAGAGTCTGAGATTTTTGAGTGCCTATTGGCATCATTAGAGGAGATGTAATGTGGCCTCTCAAAAGAGCTGATCTTTAAAAAGTTCCCAAAACAAAAGTCACTTCCAATTAAAGCCAACTTCTAAAATGCCATGCCAAGACCGAGCTGTCTTGCTCGTATTTCACCCCCTCCCCCCCCTCCCCCAACTCTCCACACACACACACACACACACACACACACACACACGCACATCCCCTACACCCACTCAATGTCGGATCGAGCTGAAATTTTAATTACATAGATTCGATGCTTTGAAATGCATTCGCAATAGCTTAATTAAAGTAATTATAGGCCGGATGTTTTTCATTGTGTTGTGAAAGTTTTGTTTTTTGAGTTTTCACTAAATTATAATAACAAATTAATTATGAGACCTGTCACTTTAATTTTCCTTTGTTTCATTTTTTCTTCAATTTTATTTTTAGCTTTTGTCAGTAAATCCATCTTTTGTTAATACACTTTAATGTTTTTATTTTAATAACATCTGTTGTTTCCAAAATGATTGGACATCCTATCCCAAAACTATAAGTTTACAAATATACCTTTTGAAGTGCGCTTTCAGAAATGTGCTGTTCTTGTCTGTATTTCTTATCCTTCTTAGTTTTGGACCTTTTAAAAAAGAAAATTTCAGATTTCATATTAAGTTGTAATGGTCATTCTAAGAATTCTTCATAACCCCTATTTGCTATAATCTTGTTCATGGCAATGTGCACCAGACTTCTCTCCCCAAAGGAATCATTAAAGTATGTTATTTTGTATGTGATTCACTTGATGATGGAGATGGAAATGTGTTTTTGCACCTACAGTTTGGTTTTCAAGTCGAGTTTAGCTTTGATATAGCACCAAAGATCATTAATTTGAGTCATTCTTTCTCTTTATGTCCTCCTTCCTCCTCTCAGTCAACACCCACCCCCCTGCCCTCCAGGTGAATGGCTCCCTGCTGGTTCCCCTCGGTGGTTTTGCCCCGCTGCCTCCCACCCTGCTGCAGTTGAAGGACCCTGACAGTCCATCTGAGCGGCTGATCTTCCAGCTCGATCATGGCCCGAGTAATGGACAGCTGGTTGTGTTCAGAGGGGAGGAAGGAGAAGAGAATGGAGGCCAAAGGACATTAGGTCGAGAACTGACCAGGGAGGACACCTTCACCTGGGCAGAGCTGAGAACTGGCCGGGTTCGGTTCAGACACCAAAAAGACAAAGCTAGGTAGGTGGATCTGATGTGGTTTGTTAGTGTTCATGGAAAATAAGAAAGAAAAATCCATCCAGAAAGTTGAGTTTCTGGTTCCATGATGATAACTAGACAGCCAGGTGACACATCCAGATATTTCCAGCAGTTACAGAGAAATTTAAAAGAAGCAGATCAACTGCTATCTAAAAGCTCAATGGTAAATGTCAGTTATTGGTGTCAGTTCCTCAGAATCCAAACACGAGGGCTTCCTTTCAGACTTGCCATTTTGATCTGTCAGTTAACAGTGACAGGAAAAATGTACACCCGGAGGAGCTGGAAATAAACTGGAAACTAATGAGCCTACAACATCTTTGATGTAAAATAAAGGGTTGGCTGTGGATGTGAAGATTTTTCCTCAAAGGCAACATATTATTATTGAACTTGTTATCCCGTGGTCATCATGTTTACCATGCATAGCCGTGTGCGATTCTTTTTGGTCATGACGATGATCCATACAGTAACCATCTGCAGTTCAATACCACCTAAAGCAAGTTTAATTTTAGACTTGACTGTTTTACACGCAGAAACAATTGCTGATATTCTGGGATCAAAATAGGTTACTTAATCTTCCTATTGCTACACAAACTTGATCCTTGTAATGAACCACAAATAAATTGGGGTTTTGAAAATAACAGACTTGTTTGTGGGAACACCAGTGTAGAATTTCACCCGAACAATTTGTATCACATCATGTTGCTCATCACAGCCACACATCTACCTGTCTTGTAATTAAAAATGTGGCGCTCCAGGACAGACTCATTAAAAACAAGATTATGAGCACAGCCTTTCCCCCTGGTTATCTGATGTGTTTTGGATGGAGACACTGGGGAAGGACTGGCATAAACGGATGGTCCTGAGGGAGTTGTTAGCAGAGAGAAAGTTTTAATTAATGTATGATTTTTCAAGGAACTGTTTTCAATACATCTGTCACACCTGTTTTACCTGGTTTACGCTGCAATAGAAACTGTTGAATAATTAATGATAGCAACACATTTGGTGTACACAGGAGGATTATGTGTTTACTTTAACAGTCTGGTGCTGGTTGCACCAAATCTGGCCACCAGATATGCTGTTCACAATAGTGGCTTGACAGTACAATCACTCCAATTAGAGATGGAACAAACACCTGCTGCCTTCAGACGGCTCTAAAGAGAGTCACCAGAGTAAAGGAAAGGCTATCAGTTTAGGCTACAAACTGTTGTTGATTGCAGAGCGGATGCGAATCATTCATTAATCCCCATCTCGTAGGATAAAAGTGGAAAACAAACAAAAACATAAGCTGCTTTGAGCAGGCGGGTAGCTGACTGCTTCTTGGCTCCAGGGTTGCACTCTGCTGCTGGATTGGCATCACCATACCCTCTCCTACACATCTTCTCCCACTGTAGCACATGGGAAGTCGCCAAGATACCAAACCTGCACAGACGAGGAGATAACCTCATTGCAGCCTAGGAAAATACCAGTTTGCCAGGAAATTACTTAAAAGACAGAACAACAAACTGCTCATTTGTGGGTAAGTGAGACAGGAAGTATGCATATATGGACAGAAGGTGTACTTTTGTAGTATAATTCTGTGATTGGTCAATGAAGTGTCTGAAAGAATACAATGGAATGGAGAGTATAACAGGATTAACCTGTGGCAGCTGTCACGTCCTTACCTCCCTGTGGTGTTCAGTTTGATTTGGTTCAGTTTTTGGAACATTGAGGGGTGTAGCAAATGATCCACATCATTTTCATACCTGTCAAACCATTCGGTGAGCCCTCCTTCCCTCTATGGAAGAAACTGCTGTTGTTATGTTTCTCCAAATAATTCATGTTTTCCTTTAATTAGTCACCTGTCTGTTTAACAGTGAAAAGCAATGCAAGGCTTGATTTTGTCAGACTGTCCAGCTTACACACAACACTGAAAATGCAGTTGGTATCCATATACATTTCAGCATCAGTTTTAAGAAGTCATGTCTCTTTTGAAATTAACTTTTTTTTAAAGTTGACCTTAAACACCTCGTCTCCCTCTTCTCCATCCATGAGTATCCTGACATTTCATTTCCCTTGTTACTGTCTGAGCTGCCTGGCAGGAAGCTGCATGTTTGCTTTTTGCAGCTTCCTGGTTAGAAAGTTAATTTCCATTAACCTACACATGGAATGGAGACTTAACTTCTTAATTAATGTGGCCACATTTTCATATGCATTTCTTCTGCATTTTCTAATGTATTTCACAGTGTGGTTACCCAGTGTGAGTGCCAGTGCCAGGGAGCTCAGCCTGGAGCCAGTTTTCCTCAGTACAGATGTTCTGCTGTGGCCTGTTTTTCTGACTCTGTGGCATTTTGGGTTGGAGCCCAATGTCGGTTCAGCCAATCAGAATCGACATATTTAACACATTTGTCAATCTTGATTCAGCTGGTCTGGCCTGAAATGGCAACATGCCAGTGAATTAGCAAAATATGATCCACTGCCCAGTTTTGAGTCATTAGATTAAGTGAGACGTTAAAACATAAAGCCCCTAATAGGATTAAATCTGCATGCTAAAGCCATATTTTTCAAATTATTTGGAGTGGGGGATAATGGCCACAGATACAAAGCCACAAACAAACACTCTCAGGTTTGATTCCCTTAAGACCCAGTATGTCCAACAGAGAGAAACATGTGTCCAAATGCTGTTGAGCAAAAAAATCCTATACATACTCACACACTGCAAGTCTCTGTGGATAAAAGAGACAATAAAAATTGAATATTGAAATGTGGTGGGCTCTGAAAGATGAACTGTATTCATTTAAATTTTCAAAACAAGGTATTTTCATTCATTACTGCCTCAGCAGATGATGTCAAGTGTCAAGACACAGACACAAACTGACTTTTATGTCTCAGGTGGCATACTTTACCATTGAAAAGTATTTATACACAGAGATCAAAAGCTTTTCCGTTTTTGTGTCAAGGCTGCATTAAAAAGAATTCATCTTTCATCTATAATGAATCCAACAAATACACCGGCCACATTTATAGCATGCACATAAAGAGATTTAGAGGTACTATGGCATTTTCCCCCAAGAAATATATTCCTTATGTTACTTTAATAAGCTGCCTAATACATCTTTAATGTTCCACAATTACTCTAACCATAACAAATGCTGTAAAGCTGTGACAAATCTTACTTTTGCTGCCAGGAATTGTAATTCAAAAAGAGTTTTATCATTGTTGAAAGGCACTGTAAGAATGTGTTGATGAATGAATTTTAAAGAGGAACAGTTGCAGTAGGCTGGCCAAGTTTTTCACTGAGACACTGCACTGCTCTATTGTGCGGGCACTTGTCATAAAAGGCTCAAAACGAGATTATGGCTATAGCAGATAGTAAATATACAGATGTGCAGTGGTAGAAAGTAATTAAGTACATTTACTCATGATTTACTTGTACTTGACTTGAGTATTTCCATTTTCTGCTACTGCAATACAGTGGCAAACATGATACTTTTTACTCCTCTACATTTATTTCATAACTTGAGTTACTAGTTACAACTAGTGTAGATTCAGATTTATATAATCAACAAATACATTATGATGTATTATTATAGTTTAAAAGAAGAGAAGTATGTATTAATGATCCTCTGGGGGAAATCTACAAGCTACACAGCAGTAGTAAGTAAATTAGCTCCATATTTCCCATCTGCAACATTAAAGTGATGAACGCATGTATGCATCAATATTTATAATCCAGCAATATAAGTACATTGCGATGCTAATACTTTTGTACTTTTAGTTAAGAAACATTTTTGAGCGCATTATTTTTGCTATTTGTAACTAAGATAAAGAACTGAGTACTTCTTCCACCCCTGCAGATGGGTGACAAATGCAAAAAAAGGCTGACATAAAGTGTATTAGTAAGGTTGAGCCCCAAGGAACCTCCAGAACAGCTTCAGTGCTCGTACATTCTCCAAGTCACTGAACACCGTTCACCCAAACGATATTACCTCATTTGGTGTTTTCGTGATGGTGGTGTCTAACACACTGCTTCTAAGTTTCCCATAGGTTTACAGTTGAGCTGTGATCATTTTCAAAAACCAATCATTAATCCCTAATGCAGTGTATGGAAGCATCAGCATTCATTATGGTTTTATCTGTCACTCGTCTGTATATATATGGGTGTGCTTGCTCGTGCAACATGCCTTTGTTAATTAGATATACAACAAGACACATTTTAACTTTTAAAAAAACAACAGTATTTATTTTTGCATCATAAGGGAACAAACTGCCGACTGACCACAACTAAAACACGGGACTTTACATTTTCTGACACTGTGAAGAATTTCACAAGTTATCTGCCGGCTTGCTTAACTCATTAGGAGATAAATGTACGGCACCGAACAGTAAAAGGGTGCTGTTTTCACAAACCACTCACCAAACTGAATTTTGATACTGGGCATCTTTAAAATTGGTAAATGGACTGTACTTGCAGGGTGACATCTGCTAATCAGAAATAGAAACTAACATTCACACACACTGACGGCACAGCCATCGGGAGCAATTTGGGGTTCGGTATGTTGCCCAAGGACACCTCGACATGCAGCCTGAACCTGTTGATTAATAAATAACCCCTCTACCTCCTGACCCACAGCCGCCTTGGATCATTTTCAATGATGGAATTTTTTATTTATTATTCCTACATTTTTTATTTATTATTCCTACATGTTTTATTTATTATTCCTACATGTTTTATTTATTATTCCTACATTTTTTATTTATTATTCTATCAATCTATTGATCTATAGATCTATCAATCTATCTTTCTATCTTTCTATCTATCTATCTACTGTATCTATCTATATATATCTATCTATCGATTGATCGACACATGACAACTACAGCATATTGTGGTATTTAGAAGGTCAGATAATTGACCCTTTAATTAAGGTTGGGTAAAGACTGTCATCATATTTTGATATTTGAAAAAGTAAACATTTATTGTTTTATCTTGTCGTAATTCCCTTTCAGTTGTCACTAAACCAACAACCTGCTCTGTCATTTGGTCTTCAGCCATAGTAGGCCATACCCCAGGCTCAGCCGCAGGGAGTTGTGGATAAAACGCCTCATCTTTGATGCTGAGGCTGTGAGTGTGTGTGAGCAGGTGTGCTACTGTGTTTATGTGCATGTGTTTGAAGCTTCTATCCTCCACTCCCCTAGATCACTGAGGTGATTAGGTGTAATCACTCCACACTAGGTCAGCCTCGCAGGACTAATTGTCCCAGAAACCTTCTGAGCTAACTAAAGGCTGTTTCTAGGTCATGTTCATTCAATGTGGGTCTAGGCAAGAGCCAGAGAACACACTTAAATCTTTTTGAATTATCTGATTTTAAGTGATTTATAATGTCCTCCCTGTTTCTGTCTTTGTTTCTTTCTGTAGGACTGGTGAGTTCACCTTGCGTGTCGCTGACCCCCAGTTGTTTTCTCAACCACAAACAATTCAAGTTCAAGCTGTGTCAATGCAGGTAATGTATAATAACACATACACCTTCTTCAGCTTTGCTTTATTTGATCTGGTACTTTTAATGACACTGACAGACATTTTTCTAAGAAGACTTTAAGGCTATAAATCATTGCATCATAACTGTATTCTCCCAGCAGAAAATGTGCTACAAATAGAGATATGTTTCCACTGTGCAGGTCAATTCACATAGAGACAACATAGACAATAGGCTGCCACCTCACAATTGTTTCCAAATTTAGTTTACTGTGAAACAGTAGACCGTCTTGGTCTGTATTCTGGGGTTAAAATGCCAATATGTCAATACTTGTTGAGAAAGTTTGCCTCAGAGTGAAAAGAAATTTAAAAAGCAGCTACCCTCCAGTTTGAGGTTGACTTTTGCTGCAGACATGAGCAGGTAAGAAACGTAGCATTAATTTTCAGTTTCTAACAACTTTATGCTGTATACTATTGTTCTTGTATTGATTCCCAGGTGTTTTTAATTCTAAATCGTAATTGAGTTTTTGATGAGGCTATGGGAAAATAGCCACATCACATTCTTGTAAAATAAGTTAGTAGAGCACAAAACAATTTAATACTGTAGATTACAACTAGACAGCATATATAGCTAGTTAGAGACATGGTTAGCTTGCTAAGTCAGTCAGATGAATTTGAGGCTAAATGATCTGTTCCCTTTAGTACAAAGGAACAAAATATCCCATATTTCATCTTTATACCAACACAGAAAGAGTCCAGTTATATTATTTTAATAAAACATTTGTAGCACACAGTCACAGTAATCTGGTAAATCTGATGGCTCATTGTTAGAGTGTAGCGTAGAGTGTACTGCATCATCCCAGCTGATCTGCATTCTTCACTGTTTTGAGGATCTATCTCCAGGAAGTGATGCATACACTGTGATTGGCCAACGTCAGCCTGACAGCAGGCTGTGATTGATGTCCTGCTGACCTCTGACTTTGACACAAATATGAAAAATAATGAGGAACGAGGGATTAAAGGCTTTCTCTCTGAGATTTATTGACTGGTTAGCATGACAGCTGTGTTACTCTGCTGTCTGTGTGTGTGTGTGTGTGTGTGTGTGTGTGTGTGTGTGTGTGAGACAAAGCTAAGGGGATAAAATGACAGACGGTTGATAAAGAATAGCAGAACTGAAAATGTCTGCAACAAATATGTAATTACCTGAGTGAAAAGTATTTCATTTGTCTTTTGTTAGGAAAAACAAAATCATACATATCTGTCTAAACCAGAAACTTCAAAGCAAAATGTCTTGTTTTAAGAATCAGCTTTGGGATAGTTAACTGAATCGGTATAAATAATAAATATAGTCTAAAAGGGGTATTCAATTAAAAGTCAAAGAGGTCCAGTTAGAGAAAGTTTCCCGAAGCAAAGGTCCGGAACATCATAACGACTAATTTGGGTTATTACTCAGTGCCATAACGTATAGTTGTATCAACATATGTTTTTAGTCAACAAAGGACTGTCAAATCAAATATTTCAACAATATTTAGGCCACTGTCATCATTACATTAAACTGGAGAGATAATAAATAATAACTTCTCTGAAAATAAATTATAAATTTAATTAAACTAAAGGCTATATTTAAAGAAATTCACGAGTTTTTTAAAATGTGCATCTTAAAATAAAGTGGTGCTTAATTTATAATTGTTTAATAAGTGCTTAATTTCAGAAAAAAATAAAATAGAAAATTTAGCTTGAAGTGATTGAAGTGTAGTCTCAACCAATTTTATAATAAACACTCAACACATCTTAACTAATGAACAGCTTTAATACCTCCTCTTCCCCTTCATTCCCTCTTCTTCTCTACTTTCTCTTGTTCATTGAGAAACGGGAGCTGTGGCTTCTCTTGCCAGCTAGGATTGGAGATATATGAAATATTCTGGTTTTAAACTGCCCTTAGGAAGAATGTACATGTAAGAATCTGTACATTCTTGATTAAAAGCCATGTGAAATCTCTTTTCTCACTCGCGCACTCGACTCGCAATCGGAATACACAGATTTGATTGGCAGAGTAACATCACATGAGACGATTGGAACACATGCAATTGGTCTGTGAGTTTCCTGGGCCGCTAACCCAGTACAGTATATGCCAGAAAAGCTGTGCCGGTTAAAATAGAAACGCTCCGTAGACGGCGGCTGAGTCTGGATCTGGACGATGGTCCACCAATTAGTGACTTCTGGTTTTAAACTGAAATAAACTGTTGGAAAATTAATATAGTTTATGCAGGTGAGTAAACCTTTTTTACACTCTGTGCCTTAAATATAAGGAATTTTAAAAAACCGTTTGTGCTATATCCTTTTCAGTGTTTAGCCACCATTGCAAGCAGATGCAAAGCTGCTTTCAGATGGTGATTGAGTGGAGCTGCAGCAATGGGGTCTGTTTGGGGGGACTGCTCAATTACACCATCACTTGATTAGCTCTGTCTAATCTTTCTCAGACAACAGTTGGTTTGCCATTTTTGTCCACCAGTTTTCTGCTATTTTGTATTTAAATAAAACTCCACAGCAATGGATTTTCAGTTGTTAACACCAGCCTTTTTCACAAACATTATTGTAATAGTGCAGCTAAACTACATAGTGAGGTTGTTCTGGTGGGTGGTTGAGTGAACAAAGTGTCTTTGAAAGAGGAGACCATTGTTTGCCTCCAATCTCCTACCAACAGTCTGTGTTGGTTTCGGTTGTGTAAATTTAACAAGACATTAATTATTATGGTGGAAGATCAGAAAACTGCCATTTCATTCATTTCTGGAACAGTTACATGGCTCGTTTTGAAGGCACTGGGAACCCACATAGTCTTTGAGTGACAGTATGAGGAGCTGTTGCTCTAATTTGAGATGTTGATCATGTCGTTTATGTACAGCCATAACTCCATCATCTCAAAGTCCATTCAGTTTGCATTTTTGAAAACAAACATTAACTCACTATGCTGTTTTTCAGTCGTTGAACTTTTTCACTCTAAAAATGCAGCCACATATATTTTGCAAAGAAATCTGCAGCCACAGAGTCTCATGATTTCTCCTCTCACTCTACATCAAAGAACATCACAAATACTGATGTAACTTTATGTTTTTTTTGTTTGCACTAGTGTTGCAAAGAAAGATTCCCATAAATTCACCTTGCGTTTTCTTTAAAACATTTAATAATAATAATTTAAAATGTTGGGATTTGTCCATTTTTATTACAGAAAGTCAGAAAATGTCATGATTTGTACAAAGAAACCACTCAATTTGTTGAAACCACAGCCAACATGTGCAAAATGGATTTGGATGTCTTTGTTTAATTATCAGAAACACAACATTTAAAATGTATGGAGACAGGAAAAGACTCATGTATTTCTAAATTAGTCATAATTGCATAATATACAGTTTGTACCAGCCGAGCTGGCACAAGCAAACCACATTTTCTATTGGTACTAATGCAAAGGCACTGTTGAACAGGTCGACTGTAAAGCAAAAAGGCATGGACTTATGCAACCCTCCCTGTCTAACTAAAGTCTGAGAAAGAAAATGTTGATTGAAATCCTCATCAGATCCTCAGCCAGCGGGCGTCTCAGATTGTAATAGCCTCAGGAATGAAAGATCTGAGCTGCAGATAGGCTTCCCCCTTCTGACAGGATTGGCTTCTTTTGAAAAAAAGTGTCAAAGAGTCTGGTATTTGCTGATGGCCTTTCTACAGAGGTGGTCTCACAGATACAGAGCATATAGTACTTTTAGTCCACATGTTCATGTTAAAGTGGCCATCTTTAAGTTTCTGAGACTTTTTACTTTGCTTTGGTGATCTTTGCCCCTACGTTGTCTTTACTGTGGACTTTCTGCAATGCCCTCAGCTGTCAGTCAAAACTGAGGCATCTTCTATCTCGGATTTTTTGTTGATAAAGTTCATGGTGTTCATGGTCAAGTTAAAAAAAAGGAGTGTAAAGTGTAAAGTACAGGACAAAATGGCATATGAAACCACGATGACAATAGTCAGTTGAATCATTTTTGACCATGGTTTCAGGTTAACAGGAGTACAGGAGTCTGTGTTGTGACTGCTTGACACAAAAACATGAGAAGAGAGCTGCAGATAAAAAGGCATTGTTACAAACCAACAGGCTTACAGGTAGACAGGATGAAATCTACTTGGAAACCACTCTGGCTGTCTGAATACCACCCAGCACGAACACAGCAGGAAAAAAAAACTAAATACAGAGCAAAAGAAAAAAAAAAACAGGAAGCAGCACAAAAAAAGCTTTTTCCATCCCCTTCAAGTGCTGCAGAGCCCCAAGGGCCCTACGGGTGACGACAGCTCTCTCCCAAATATGAACCTCAACTCTTCCTCGCCCGTAAGTTGAGGATTAAAGGTTAGCCCTCCTACCTGAGTGTGCCTGTGTTTGTTTGTATTCGCCGGCCTCCGGGGAGAGATTTCTCTGTTTGCCTTTAGTGAGCTAGCATGTCTTAGCACGATTTAAAAGCATCATACACACCCATTTTCATCTCCCACCAACACATCCAAAACCTTTTGTTTTTCCCCCTATAAATTGCAGAAGTGACGAGGATTTAGGTGGCCGGCCAAGGGCCCAGCCGTCTGACTCTTGGAGATAGCTCCCCTGACGGATAAAGATTTGTCACCAAATGGCCTGCAACAGGACACATAGGGCAAAGCGGCTGTGGATAACAACATGTGCCCTCTGAGTTTTTAAGCTGTGTTTCAACTCTGTCTCTAGAAATTTCAGCCAGAGGTCACGTTGGCTCAAAGATGCACAGAAGTGTGCTTTGCTTAAGATGCTGCTGTAATGGCAATGAACTGGAGCTCAGCCAGGAGCCATCCTGAGCAACGAATTAGACCCAATCCCTGTGTCAGGCTGAGTGGCCCAAAGCCCCCCTACCTGACAACATGTTTGATTTAGGGCCATGGCCATGGCGTTGTTTAGTTTTTTCTTTACTTGTAGTCTTTCTTTGTTGCTTTCTGTTTCAGAAGGTGCAAAAGCACATCTATCCTGATGAGAATCTTTCATTGACTGGTTTTAAAATGAAGTCCAAGCTCAAAAGATCATATGCTACTAACCCTAACTGGAAGAACACAAAAGTATTCTGCATACAGATTTACACAAGAAATCATAACTGAATATACTAAACATTAAAACTGCATAATTTTTTGACCACTAGGGGACAGAAAGACCCATTGGCAGTTGTCATGGCTAACTTGTTACCAAAAGTTTACCTTATCATTCATCTAGTGTCATGTGTCCAGAGCTAACAAGGTGTCTATCATACACCTTGTTAGCTTTGGATCGGTCTCCACCAACTCCTAAGAAAACTATCTGGCTCTTTAGCTTCTAGACCGTCTCGTCAACTACACGCAGTCTTTGTATAACTGCCATTTGGTGCACTTGGTCTTATCATATATTCTGTGTAGTTGGAGAACAAAAACGATTAAACTTGCTAGCAGCGATGAGTGGGCTGTCGCACCTCCCGCACGTCGGGATCCAGATCAGTGGGTTGCGCTATGATTATGAGTGAATATTGGCATGTAGATATATTCATTGTGGAACTTTTATCAAACGTGTGACAAACAAGTTTGGGGCTGATCTGACCACATACAGTCAGAAGTCAACGTCATGGACATGCCCTTTGACAACAACTCATAAGTTTTACAATACAGCATCAATATGGTCTTGTGGCTTTTCTGAGACAGTTTTGAGACAAATCGGATCAACCCCCTAAGAGGAATACCTCACAGCATTGAATAAAATGCGTCATTTCCTGTTGCCAGTAGGTGGTGCTATAACTGCGAGTGAATATTGTCATGTAATATAATTCATGGCAAAATTCAACGCCACGCCACGGACACACCGTTTGATGAATCCTAAAAAACGTCGCAGTCGTCGGGGCTGCTTCATTGAAATCTTGTAGGTGGCGCTATAGAGGCCCCTGGCCACCCCTGAGCCCAGTCACTGCAGAAATTCGCAATTTTTGCCAGTCCTACTGTGTGTGCAAATATTTGTGATGTTTCAAGTATAAGTAAAAAAGGCCATGAGAAAGGCATTTCCGTAGTAGAACATTAATAGTCCTTGCAAAAACAATAGGTTCCTTGCAATAGGTGCTCGGGCCCTAATTTGCTAAATGAGGCTAAAAGCTGCATAAAGTTGCAGAGTTAGTGTTTATTCAGTGAGTTTGGCTCTACAAAGGACACTTTCAATTGTCAGTTATTAGTTTCTGTGAAAATATCAAAAATATCACTTAATAGAGCTTGGTCTTTCTTTTGAAAAGCTAAATTGTCTACAAGTCCTAATTATATCTAATTTCTTAAAGAAGCGCCAAAATTACCTTACTGTTAAAAAAATATCGACACTGTGCACTTCTAATCATCAATCCTTTGTACACATGAATAGCGGTACAAACACAGACAAAGGTAGACACATAGTAAGCTCTGGATGAAGTCATGCCCTTCCTCACAACAGGGGGCCGCCCGCTCTCACCGGTGTTCTAAAATGACTTTGTTAGCGAGATGAAGCTTTTCTTCAGCCGTTGTGAGGCTTCAGGTACGGCTGAGTGCAGCTTAATGAGGCACCCTGCTTAACCTCTCCCTCACCTTCATCGTTTTTCATCTCCCTCAGCAGCAGGACGCCACGGCCCCCTTTCCCCCTACCCTCTGGGGGAAAATTCATCATCTGACAATTTGGGAGTTTTTGGGAAAAATTGCTGTGTCTTCTTGCTGTGCTCTCAGCCAGCCTTTAAAAGTTTGAAAGATTTTCTCAGCAGAGTGTTCCAACACTGAAACTTTGCTTTTTATCCTAAAAATAAGGTGTTGCTAGGTGTTGTCAGTCTGTCTGTCTAAATCCAATCTATCTTTGTCAAAAATCATTTCTAGCCTCCGAGGGTCGTGACTCTAGCTCCCTTACCCGTGGATGGCCGTGGCGCCCTGGCAACCATCACCAAGTCGGTCCTGCAGGTCGACGACCCAGACAACCCAGCCGATGTCCTGGTCATGGTCCTTGAACCGCCCCGCCATGGCCGGCTGACCCGTCTCCATGGCGACCGGGCACTGAGCCGATTCAAGCTAGAGGAGCTGTCACGGGAACAGATCCAGTACATCCATGATGGCTCAGAGGGGACAGAGGACGGGGTGGTGGTGCAGGTCAATGATGGGCACAGCTATAGGAACATTCTCCTGCAAATCCACATCAATCAGAAGGTAGGACGGATAGATAGGGAGGACGGGAGATTAATGGATTAATGCTGATGTATATTTATATAGCGACGTCATCCTTTCAAAATTCCCAAATAAGCAGTTGTAAAAGTCTGCATTTATCCACCGATCCTGCATCTAACCTTCAAGATCCTAGTAGTTTATTGTAACACAAGTCTAGAGTCTGTTAACCAACTAGAGAGAATCTTTTAACCTTTTTATTGCTTTTTGTAAAAGAAGCCACATTGCATCACTGGTCGAAAAACTGTCTACCATGGCTACATTCAAGGCTTACACTAAGCCCACAACCAGATGCTGCAAAGTTCAAAACATTTTTTTCAAAATCTGAAATTGAAATAAAAACAAAAAGGTTTTTTAAAGCATCTCTGGTGTTTAATGTAGAGTCATCCTGCTCCTCAATGGCTCAGTTCTGCACAGACAAAATACCTGTATCGATCCTCTATTAATACTGGATGACGTTCTCTCCTGGATTTTACACAGCTGAGCCACATTAGTGTGCTGCACCTCAAAGCTCCAGCGTCTCTTCACCAACTATGCTTTTCAGAATGTCACGCAAGACAGTCAAGAAAGAAAGAGCAATTGATTTTTTCTTTTCCAAACAGACCATCCTGGATGCCACAGAGTAGAAGTTCACAAAAAAATGCAGTAAAAAGTGAGACTAGAATAAGTACATCCATTGACAAGTTCACACAGAAATCACTTGTCAGTGAAATAACACTACAACATCCACTACATGCTACAGTACTTTGTGTGGTATGCATGCAGTGGTATGCATAAGGGTCAGTTATAAAAACATTTTCAGTTGTCCAAAAAGAAACAGGTATTCTATTAGTATTAATAATAACATTTAATTAAATTATTTTTAGGGACAATCAGCAGCATTATCAGAATTTCTCTATCCAGTTTAGACTTCACTTTGAGGAAACATAATACCTTTTTAGTTATAATTGGTTTAAACTCAATTAAATGCTAAGCCTTATGCGTGTTTGATTTATTTAAATAAGCTCAAGGACTGATTTGTATATCTTTCCTCCAGAGGTTTATAGTTCAATAGTTTGGAAAAGAAAGATATGGAATAAATACACTTTGAGTGGTCAGAGTCAAGCTAACTGTATTTCTGTCGGACATGGATTTTGAAAAGCATTATTATGTAGAAGTGGATTTCTATTTCTATTGTTTTAAGTTTGCTACACAGTCACATTATTAATTCTCTGACTTGCTGAAGTCACTGTGTCTAATCATTTTTGACATCTCCTGTGTTCCCCTAAACTCCTTTAATTGCCTCAACTTCAGTGCTCATCACACTGATTCTACTTGACGTCTCCACACAGTGTGCTCCGTTGACTTTATCCCTAAAAATATATTTGGTGGAGGCACAGACTGATCCCTGCATATTTACCCGCCGTTATAGGAAGAGCAGGTCAGGCTTTTAAAATGGCAGCCAATGTCCCTTCTCTGTCATTGCTTCTGGTGAAGTTTTTATGACAAGGAAGCAATCATCTGGAAACAAGCGCCGGCCTCCATGTACAACGGCGGGAGGGGTGGAGCACTGGCACACAAAAACGCGCACAGACACACACACACACACACACACATACACACACACAGAATGAGAGACAAGGCAGGACCTGCTTCCAATATTCCAGGATGCATGTCGAAGTGTCCTTAGGCAAGATACTGAACCCTGAAATTGCCCAGGATGGCTGTTCCATCAGTGTGTGAATGTGACGTGTAGTGTAAAAGTGCTTTGAGTGGTCGGAAGACTAGAAACTATACAAATCCAGACCATTTACCATTTGATCCACACACACACAACTGACAGACTGATTTACATGCACACATGAATATATTGAGAGAAACTTTTCCAATTTTTTTTAAACCAGCTCAGATTTGGGGCGGCTGTGGCTTGGAGGTAGAGTGGGTTGCCCACTTATCGGAAGATCAGTGGTTCTATCCCCTGCTCCTCCAGTCTGCATGTCAAAGTGTCCTTGAGCAACATACTGAACCCCAAATTGCTTCCAAATTGCATCGGTGTGTGAATGATTAGTTTCTTTCTGATAAGCAGTTGGCACCTTGCACATGTTAGCTTCTGCCATCATTTTATGAATGCGATAAATGCATTTGACTGAGGTGCATGTGACAATGTGAATGGTCGGGACTAGAAAGGTGCTATACAAGGACAGTCCATTTGACACCTCATTTTAAGTGAAAGCAGCAGGTAGAGTGTAATTATGTCTAATCAAGACCCATAAACTAAATGAAAAAATACATATAGCAAGTCTCAAGTCTTTATTAGCAAATTGCAATCAAATGTGAAAGCTCACAACCAATCCAATGACACTGCAAGAGTTACTGCAAATTGTATTGTTATAGTAGTGTTTATACACAAACTCAGACCAGGTCCCTTTGGTGCAGTTTGATGAAATATGAATACAATTGTGCCACCTTCTTTGTGGCACAATATAGAGACAAAAAGGCATATATATTAATCTGTCTCTCTTGAGTCCTCAAAATAATACTGAGCACAATGAAAAAAAACATTGAACTCATTGTTTTCTGTTCTTACAGTAAGTTTTCATTAACTCAGCCGCACTCTGGCTGATAGGATTAGAAATACATAAGCTGTGTAGTTTTGGTGTTCCAAAAGCCTAGTTTCCAAGCAGTAGATCTCAAGTTAAGCCTCACAGCTTTAAGTCAAAGTCAATTCTAAAGTCTTTATTCTTGTAACTTGTCTGACACACACATGCTACGTCTGCCTTACGCACACACGTTAGATGTTGCTCCAAAGATGTATTTTCCGTTTGACGTTCTCTCTTGAGTCAGAAAAAGTAACTTCACTTAAACTTTATACAAAACAACATCTCACCTCACTGCTTGGCAGTTATATTTTAGTCCTTTTAGCAGAGAAACTTTTCAGTTTTTTTTTTTCTGCTCACACGGTCACTTCAGTTTGGTTTTGGAGGGCAGCTCTGTTTGTCTGGCTACATACAGATGGTGTGCTTCAGGCTCAACTCCTCTGCGTTTTCCCCTTCTGGAAATCAATATCATCCCACTCACACACATAGCAGTATCCGTTTACTGTAAAATGTCCTGATGCTGCATTCTGCCATACATTAGACAGAGCAGGATGGACAGCATGATGGAAAGTTGAGAGAATGCCCTTGATTTATGAGTCTTTTAGACGAGTCACTGCAGCATCAGTTTCTCCACTGCACAAGACTTCAGTGTAAAAATACTCCATTAATCTCAGATTAAAACACAAAAAGTGGTTGCGTTTTTAATACATTCTGGCATTGATATGGACAAAACAGAAAGTGGCGCATTAAAGTTATAATTTAAATCCAAAATATCAATATCAATTTTATTTATATAGCACACTTAAAACAACCAAGGTTGACCAAGGTGCTTTCAAGTTAAGATACAACAATAAAACATTAGAACATACAGTATATGATATACAGTGATAATAACTGAAATGCCAAAGAAAAGAGATGTGTTTTTAAGAGATTTAAAGTGGTTGAGAGTCGGGGCGGTTCTCATATGGCAGGTTGTTCCACAGGTTAGGGGCAGCTACACTAAAAGCTCGATCGCCTCTGGTTTTAAGTCTGCTTCTGGGTACATCCAGGAGGAGGAGACTGGCGGATTTTAGCGCTCTAGCTGGAATGTGAAGGCGAAGAAGCTCTGTTGGGTAAAGCAAAGCTAATCCATTAAGAGATTTGAAAGTTAAAAGTAAGATTTTAAAATCAATCCTGTAATGAACAGGAAGCCAGTGGAGGGAGCGCAATACAGGTCCCTCTTTTTCTTTCCTGTCAGGAGGCGGGCAGCAGCATTTTGGACTAACTGCAGGCGCTGAATGGATGACTTGTCTAAGCCCACATATAAGTTACAATAGTCAAGACAGGAAGTTATAATGGCATTGATCACCCTCTCTAAATCTTTATGAGGGAGATAGGCCTTTACCTTGGCTATAGTTCTCAAATGGAAAAAGCAAGATCTAACAGTAGCGGATATCTGTTCATCAAATTTAAATGCACTGTCCAATACAACACCAAGACTCCTCACAGTTGAGCGATTATTTGAAGTTAAAGGGCCATGAGAACCTACATGAAGCAGTTCAGGATGTCCAAACACTATGATCTCTGTCTTGTCTCCGTTGAGGAAGTTTAGGTTCATCCTTGTGTTGATGTCCTTCATACAGTCAAGCAGGGGCTGCAGTGAGCCTTTTGTTTTAACATTCAGGGGCAAATAAATTTGAATAACTTCTGCAAAACAGTGGAAAGAGACCTCATACTTCTCAAAAATGGAGGCCAGGGGCAGTATATATAAAGAAAATAAGATGGGGCCTAAGACAGAACCTTGAGGGACACCACTAGTAAATGGGGCCGTCTCAGAGGAATAATCACCGAGGTGGACAGAGAAGCTCCTATCTGTTAGATAGGATTGAAACCACCTAAGTGCAGTACCTTTGATTCCCACACAGTTTTCCAACCGTGACAAGAGGATTGAGTATCAGTATCAAAGGCAGCAGTGAGGTTTAAGAGCACTAGGACAGCAGAGACTCCTGAATCAACAGTTAAAATCAAGTCATAAAAAACTCTTAAAAGTGCAGTTTTAGTGCTGTGACTGGGTTTGAAACCAGACTGGAACTTTTCATACACATTATTATTAATTAAAAATGTTTGCAGCTGGGTAAAAACTACTTTCTCCAGGACTTTAGATAAGAAAGACAGTTTAGAGATGGAGATGGAGATTTTCCTTTTTTTAGAAGGGCTGCACAACAAGGCAGACGGAACATAACCAGAGACAAGACAGGTATTTATCAATGACAAAATACATGATCCAAAAAGAGAGCACTCCACCTACTGTAGAGGAAGCTCAACTCACCAAAATCACATCTCCATTCTCTTGTTTTCTCTGCATCACAGAGCAGCAGTCTGTAGTAAACATGAACACGCTGTGTGCGGTTTACTGACGTTACCCCACAGGAGTTCTGGATATTCAAGTTCAAATAGAAGTTCAAACCTCCCACTGTTATGTGGAACTAAGTTGTCTATTGTAGCTCTAACACTGTAGGCATCCTGCTGAGGAAGCTGCAAACTCAAAGAGGAGTGGCATGGAAGAGAGCAGTGCAAGAAAATTATTACAAAAATAGAAGATAAAAGGCGATAAAACCCAATATCTACTTAAAGAACCCACTATGTAGATTTCATGAACCCTGACTGCTTCCACAAAGTTTACAAATAAAATCCTGAGTGGTAATTGGCTTCGCCTTGATTTTAATAGACAGAGCCAAAGAGTCCCTAAATTTCAGAGCGTGTCACTCTTTGTATTTCCAAGTCCCTCATCCAGGCTGCAGCAGTGGCTGTCGTTGCCAGGCTGTGCCGAGGACAATAGGCTGCCTGAAAGTTGGATTACTGAGTTCAAAAGCGGAAGACTAATCAGGCCAATAATGACCCTCTGATCGATGGGCTTTCTCTCCACTGAGCTTGAGTTCTGAGCTGAGCTGGAGCTCGGCTGAATAGGAAGCAGGACCCATGGCTTTCAATTACTGTCTCAGAGAGAACACTTTGAGCCTCTGAAAAACCCTCGGGCTCTTCTATTCCCCAGCAGAAATGGAAGGGAATTAGATATATTTCTGATCAGCCGTCCAGCTTTGGAAGACTAATAGCTCAGTTCTGTTGTCAAGCAGAAGACAGAGCCTTCGTGGTTTGAGTTTAGTTCTTCTCCTGCTGAGCACTTGTCTTCATTGTTGTTAGAGAAAAAAATATTATGTTTTTTCTCTTTTAATTAAATTCTACATATCCCAAGTTTCTGATTACATTTTAGATTGCTCTGATTTGTTTCTGTTAAGCCGGCGCCCAGTGTTGCACAGCCCGATGTTTACTTTTGCCACACGCTCTCTCCTTTTAGACACCATGGCGGCATGTCTGAGATTAAATTAGAATTTGATGTCGATAAGGATTCAATCTCCATTCTGTGACTTTCACTTACTGTTTGACAACTCCATCAGCTTGTCCTGTTTACCCCTCTCCCAGTGAAATTATGAAAATATGAGAGATGACAATGTCATTGTCATTACAACAACATGACCATCACAGCCCGCAGCTAGCCGATTTTTATGGATGGCGACGATTTCATCTCGGCAGGGTCATTTATTTCTGTTTTTGTGGACTGCAGCCAACTCTCAGTCCAGCATCAACTCAATTTACGGTCCATCTCGGACCTGCTGGCCCCTTTAAGGGTTTGTGATTATGCATATTTCATATATTTGTTCTCAAAAGTACTACGGCTAAGGAAAATATTGTTATAAAATATATTATTAAATATAAATTATTTTATAAATAATATTATAATAATAAAATTATTTTCTGCATCATCGGCTGATCGCCTAGATTTATCCCACCAACAACTCCTCACCTTCCTTTCATATTTATCCCTATAGATATATTGAAAAGAACAGAAGGAAACAAAAAAATATTTTTATTGAGTCTGAAAGGGAAACAGATTATTTTTTTTACCTTTGACACTATTTTCCCATTTTTCTGTGTCTAAGTGACTAATGGGGACATAACATTTTGACATTTTTATTGTATTGAGTGAGCATGCTGCAGCTGGCAGCCGAGTTAGGAACGTGGGAAAATAGGTTGCTGGTTGAACAATACAGATTTTTCCCTTTAGGGCTAATATATCTAATATATTTTTAGCATAAGCTTTTCTCACAAATGGACATTGGTGACCAAATAATGTTCTGGTGATGAACCACTATCCTGGTGCAGCATGACATAATACAATACTTTAGTTGGAGCAGCAGTAATGCATAATTAATAGGACACATGCAGTATCAGCAGGTGGAGCTTGAATATATTTTCATAAAGTCAAGGATAAGTTCAAATCAAGACTTGAATCTTTTTCTATGTCTCGAGTTAAGGCTTTAGAGTGTCAGATCTCAGATAAGTCAGAACAGTCAAGTCCAAGCCAGTGTTCATTTTTGCCACTTAAATTATTTCATGTAAGATCTAAAAATGAGAACTTTGTATTGTTATTTCTATTTGAAGGAAGGGGCATTTTTGTTTTTGTGTTACGTAAACCAGTCCTATGATTGTGGATGGAGTTGAAGACATACAGTATATCCTGAGGAACGTGACATTGAATTAACATTATCCTAAGCTTTGCAGCAGCACTAAATATGTTAAATGAACAGCTCACAGACCCTCAGAAACTCTGACAATAGGTTAATGATTGCAGCAACCCCCCTTCTTCTCTGATATTCGTTTAATTCACCCTCTCAGTGACACAATCTGTTTTTCCACTGTCTCTATACTTTGTATCTCGTCAATCTGAAATTACATCAAGCAAATTGAGTTTCTTGCTTTCCCAGAGGTCAGAAAGCAGAGAAATTTCCTTGAGCATTTCAATTTCTTTGCACCTGTCTGAACAAGATAGGGCAACACAAATCTCACTTGGGAAAAACTAATTAGATTTGTGTGTTATTCAAGAAAGAAAATTAGAAAATTACCAAATGAGGGTGCAAGAGTCAGAAAGAGTTAGAGGTATGGGGAAATCAGGAGTTTTGGCAAACTTGTAAATCCAAAAAGGTCCCTCTAACCTCTTTTATTAAGTGCGCTGGTTTTGGATCTGAATGTCCTTGACAGACCTTAATGGTCAGCGGGAGAGGTTGATAATCTCCTGGATGAAAAAGCCTGTCATGCTGACTTACGTGTTTTCTGCTGTTTGTCTGCAATTTTTTTGCCTGCTGCTGTTACACTAAAATAGTGTGATCTGGATCCACCGAGCGGCAAGAAAGAGAGCCACTGATGGTCGGTGGGTTGTTATCTGCAAACACAGACACCCACACATGCACACACTCATTCTCACACACGTGCTCACTCTTGTAATCTGTTACCATATACTGCCACAGTGTTTATCCCACTGCACTGATCTCCTGCACTAAATGTTCAACTGTCTGTGTGTGTGTCTGTATGTGTGTGTGTGTGTGTGTGTGTGTGTGTGTGTGTGTGTGTGTGTGTGTGTGTGTGTTCAGTTGAAACGACTGACCTGACGTAAATATTTTATGAATGTTTTGGTAATACTTTTTTCTTAATGGCAGAAATGCATAATAAATGTTTGGCCGTCCATCAATGAACAGTTGTGGGTTTCTTACTTTCTAATAAGCCATCATGTCTACCTTAATTCATGTTATATCAGTAAATATATTTCTTTTGGTCTGGATGCTCTGCAAACCCATTACCTAAGTAATTAGTAAGTAATTCAACTGTGTGTTCATAATAAAACATTGATTATCAATTCTTCCTTCACGGAAACACATTTCACAACAAAAGGTTGGGCTATTGGGCGGAATTTTTTTGTACAAATGCAATCCAATTGAAAATATATTGCAGTATTAAGTAGGCCAAAATGAGTGTAACTGTGTTGTGGACATGGGGCATTAAATTCATATATCTTATGTAAAAATATTTGAAAGAATACATTACTCTATTTCCTGGCTGTTCCGCCAGTATATGAATGTGTGTGACTGTTAGTTTCTGTTTGAGCACTTAGGCTCAGTGTGTGAATGGTGAATGCGGATGTAGTGTAAAAGCACTTTGAGTGGTCAAAAAGACTGGAAAGGCGCTATACAAGTACAGAGCATTTACATTTAGTCTCAATTCTAACACACTGTACCATTAAGACTAATGTTACCCTAATGTCTTGCCCCCAAGTGTACCTGCAACTTGGATTTAGTACCACCTTTTCAGGAGTGACAACATTTTGGTTCAGGAGCTTGCCACCAAAGCAGAGAGAGCACAGTGGAAATAAAGCAGAACCCATGGCAATGGCTTCACCTTGAGTTATGGGTTGTCTGCAATTGATAAGACCTTAAATATTTCTTTCTTGATGTACAGAATACTTTAGGTAAATAGCTGTGAGCAATTTCCCTAAAGTGAGCAAAGTATGACGTCTACATCAAAGTTGGAATATCATTGTTTTTCATAGATTTCTGCACATGCAATATCTATCAATATAAAACGTTTTTATATAAACTATTTTGACAATTAGATGACTTTATATCCTTTAACTTCATTCAGATGTAATGTGGAGCTTTTGTTTACAGAATAAACAGCAGGTTGGTTTTATAGATGCCCAAGGAGTATGTCATACCGGTTTTTATTTAGACAGCAGGGTGACACAGTGACTAAGAGGTCTAGTTTCAAAACCTTCCTGACAGCAGGCATCTCCTCTGTTGAAATGTCCTCGAGCGACACTGAATCATCCACCAGCTCTGTGTGCTCTCTGGAACCGATCCTGCTCTTTGTTCTTTGCTTTGGAGGGAGGGCAAGCAAAATGATGAGTTACTCTGTCACAGATCAATACAGCTTCACCAAAATAAATCAAAAAAATAAGATTCCAAAGTTGTGCAGGCAGTTCTTAGACTGAGAAAGCACAAATTGAGTCTTTTATGATACTTATTGGTGGTGCTGACTTTGGGCTTAGCGCTCAGGTGACACTGCTGCTGATTGACAACGCTTTACAACAGGCTTCTGGGACTCACAAACCTGAGGTTGCAACAGATGTAGAATAAAACAATCTACACAAACTGTGACAATACAAAGCGAAAATGACATCAGGCTTCACCTGAGGAACAAACAACAGAGTCTGCTTCTCTCCTCTAGATCAGTGTCTATAACACAGTAATTCACAACATATTGCTCAATTTACCTTGTATGAAAGTAAATTTAATCTAAATTGTGCTACTGCACCATGGCTAATTCAAGCTTATATTGTTGTTCTTTAAATCAAAAATTATGTTGTACAGAACATTCTGTACACAAACAGAAACAGTACATTTCTGGAGTTTTTCAATCTCACATCAGATCTATGGCTGTAATGGCTCCAACTGATTTTCTTGACAGATTTTATATAGTATGGGAGGAAAAAAATTTTAAGAGAAAAAGAGCTGGGTTGTTGGAATGGACAACGACAGGTGAACTACTGAAAAAGCAGCAAAAATATCCCAGTAATTTTCACTAGTACACAAAAACCTAAGGATCTCATAGATTTGGTTAAAATTATTTTTTTTGTGTGTGTGTGTGTGTTTGTTTATATTTCAGGCTGCTGACTCTCCTCACATGATGTCTGTGCTGATGACCTGGGTGAAGGAAGGAGGCATGGTGCGACTAGATAAAAAATACCTACAGGTGGACTACAGGGGGGTCAGCACTGACAACATCGTCTACACCATCCACACCTCAGATGGAAAACCCAAATATGGTACAAGCTCTTTAACATTCAGTCACATGTAAAGCCAATTCAAAAGATTCAATTCAAAACGGACTCTTTAATACTTTAAAGATCTGAAAGATTGCATACTTGTTTTTTTTAGAAGGCTTTATTTGGTTGTCTGCATGAGATATGTTCTTAAAAATCCTGCCGCTATGGGCCAAGATAGAAGTCCATAACACCTGCTCTAACACTAATTAAATCAAACCCTAACCTTGCATGCTTGTGTCTAATCTTAACCTAAACGCAGCCATTTTAAACTGTGTGTCTAAACTCATACATCGTAGAGCTTATATCTTGTGACAACAGTTTTCAACCTTTCTCCTAAACTCGACCTTTAAGTGTGGCGGGATAATCACAGCACTTCTGCCCCTAATTCTGGTGGGAGATGATCTGGGGATCATTATAATAATTGTGTTATGTATAATAACTGAGAGAAACAGTTAATCACCTCCACCTTCTGTGTCCAGGTGAGGTAGTGCTGGTGTCCATGCCAGCTGACGGCCCGGCAGAAGGCTGGCGTCCCTCGCTAACCGACGACCGAGGCTTCACACCTACGACTTCCTTCACTCAGCAGGACGTAAATGACGGCACCGTCTGGTACCGCCACTTTGGCGGGGCGACCAACAGTGACTCCTTCCAGTTTCAGGTCAGTGGTGATTCTAATTCCATTTACAACAGATGTGTTACAGCCATGTTTGTCAGTCATCTGCCTCACTGATGTCTGATTGAAGAACTATGCTTCAGTTTGAATGAGTACAGCTGTCTACATCAACGACTTTACACAGGTAACTGTGACACAAAGCACACTTTTATGTGCAAGTCTATTATCTTTTACCTTTTGAGTGCATAATAGTGATGTGTTGGTCGCTAATGAGACGGCTCTATTAGCAGGCTCTTTTAAGTGAACGGCTGGAGCCGGCTCCCGTGTAAGAGTCGAATTTCATTAGCAGGGTGTTTTTTTTGTTATACCACTAGGATAGTTATTCTTGACATATCATACTTTTTAACCATCAATGTGACAGATTATTTCATTGTACTGCAGATGAAGAATCTTGAAAACTTATTTCTTGTGATAAATAAAAATTGTAACTTAGGCAGTAACCAACAGAGGTGGTGGAGCCAAAAGTCCCAAATCGCGGAAAGGAACAGAGCCATAGGACCTGGCTACCTTCAAAGAGCCATATTCCCATCACTAGTGTGTAACATTGAAAAAATAAAAATTAAATTTGTAAAATTGGATTTCATTCAGTACAAAACAGAAAGCTGGAATACTTTGTTACAGTGTAGAAGTGATCTCAGTGAAGTACAGAGAAGAAGCGCTACAGCAATGAGCGCCAACCATCACATGAAATTGTTGAGTTTTTAATCTCAAAGTAAACAAATGCCAGATGAGTTATGAATTTACCCACAGTAGACCATTATATGAAATAGTTTTAAAAAAAACAACGGAGGAATACGCTGTCAGGATAAACATGACAAGGTTTTATTTATTTTTTTACTTACTACTGAGTGTGCAGTACTACTGCTGTACGTATAAATAATTTGAGAAAACTGATTAAAGAAAATAAACACACTGTGAGACGAGAAAACCTCAGGGGGCCGATAAGCACGGCTCACCCCGAAAGAAAAAGAGGAGGAGATTATGACGGAGACGCATGTTGTTGTCCTTGTTTTTTCTCTCGTGCCAGCGTTCTCTCTCTGGAGTTTACTTTGAAGTACAAACACTAAGTCATGTTCTCTTGTTCCCTTGTGTTTACCTCCTCTCTCTCCTCTTTTTCCGGACCTCAACCTTTCCAACATCTCTTCCTCTCACTTGATTTATTTCTTTCCCCCTCCTCTTCCTGTCATCTCAGTCTCTCTCTCTCTTTTATCTCTGTCTGTCTCTACTGTTTCTTGTATTATTTTTATTAGCACCATGAAATTATATGGGTATACATCTATAAAAACTGTGCGCTTTATAGGAATTTGTAAAAAAATGTTCTTCAGTTTTTGTTTTGTTAATTTGAAAGCTCATCACTCAGCAGTTGTTTTAATCACCAACCACTTAACAGTTGTCTCTATATTCACTTAGACAGTATTTTGGCGTGTGTCTCATTTTTTGTTCGATATCATTTATTCCTTCCCAACTCTTCCTTAAGTGCTTTCACCATGGATTTCTTCTCCTTCAGTCCGATCTTTGGCAACTTCCTGTGTGATTCATAGGCACTCAAAATCAACCCATAGCGACTTATCTTGATTAGCGTTAATGACACCGAATTACTTGCAAATTGGCTCCAAATCCGAGACAATCCCCGTAAAACCGATGCAGCATTCATCATGCTGCTGTTAGAGCATTTCCATGCCAGCCTCTGCTTCACCTCGACTCCACCAGAAAAACAAAAGAGGCAGCCAAAAGCTTGTAGCTACATCTAATCATCTGTCTCCCTCCGTCCAGCCCCCCACATTTTGGCTCCATCCATCAGGGCAAAGGCATTTCAATTACAGTGCTGGATTCAAATTAAATTCTCAAGTGCCTCATCATTTCGACGGTAAGTGGGAAAGCAGAAATGAGGAAGAGCGAAATCCTTCACAAACTGAACCGCTGGAAGCGTTTGTACTGTTTGTCAGCGGTGGCGATTAAACTTGACGGTTTGTCAGGGTGGTATTATAGTCCTCCGCTGGTTATTAGAACTGATTGTTGTGAAATTCACTCTGCTTCTGCTACTGAATGGAAGTAGGCTGCACTGCACTCTACACATACATCTTATGCTACAACAATTCATTTAGCAAATCAAAACCATGTTTGAATCAAAGAGATGGTGATTTGGTGCCCTTGAAATTTAAACTGGAGTAAAAAGTAAAAAAAAACAATTCTTAACTTTCTATCTAAGGAATATCTTACTGAACCTATACAACAAAGAAACCAGTCACTTGTGCTATAAATTTATTCTGTTAATTAAAGAGGATTAAAAACAAAACTAGGAGCTAAAATGGGCTAAAAAGCTCCGTAGAGCTGCAGAGTTGGTAATTGTCTGTGGATTCGTCATTTCAAGCAACGCATTTTATATTCGAGGTAGTCATTTGAATCATTAATATAAAGATAATAATTGGTGAAGCTTTAGGCCCTACTGTGGTTCTAAATATGACACCACCTTTGCCCCTGAAAGTGTACGTACCAGCCACTGGACCCAACGCATGGTACAGGAAATCCAACGAAAGATGCATAAAGTAGTGAAACAGTTTTTAAAGCTGCACTGCAAAGGAAACTACAGGTGGAAACCAGAAGAAAGCGTTTGAGAATGCAATAACCTGCTCTCAGAACTCATTTGACCTGATGTCAGTAAACCTCACACAACAACCTGTTTATTAGCTTTACAGTGCCTTATGCCCTCTTCAGATTGAAACGGGTTGTATTTCACTTGAAGCAGAGACCTCTGTTTAATTTGGCAGTAGAGGTGAGACTGTTTTTTTTTTTGTTGATAAAGCAAGTGTATTTTTATATAAGTTCTTGTTTCGTGCAGTTGTGATTTAAGAATCATAGTATTTCACATTATAAAACATATAATACTTTTTTGTTGAATGGAATCAACTTAATAATCAATAGTTTACTGCTGAAACACTACTTTAAATAAATCCAGCTGACTCAGCACTGACTCTCATGGTAACATTACTTGTGATTGGTGGCGCTGACTCCAGGCTTCATGCTGCTGTTACATTACTCCTGACTGACAGCGCTGACTACAAGTTCTTGAACTTTCTTTCCCTGAAATGCCACTGATGTGACAGGTACAAGCAGCGGCAGCAGAATAAGTAAGTGGTGACAAAAATTGGCTTTTAGAATGAACAACCGAGGCCTCTGCTGATGCTTATGTATCAGGGGACAAAACAAGTTGAGGCTACATATTGTGGAGAATCTTAGGTAAGAGAAATAGAGCACCAGTAACACAGTTTGATATAAAAGTTGAAACAAAAAACTGTTTATTTAAGTAGTATGGGGGCGGAGAGGAGCCGAGCCAAAACTCCAAGTGTAGTTTTTTCTAGACAGAAAGGCAGAGGGGATTAGACTGCTTCTCCACAACTTATCAGCAGTTCAGTTAATATCATCATACATTCTCATTTAAATCATCAGCTTCATTATAAGCTGGCAGAAGTACAGAGGTGCAGAGGTCTAAGGTCATCGCTATAGGAGAGAAGAGCTGAGAAAAGAGAGGACATTCGTGTTGAGGAAGGTGGATATCTTGTACTGTAGGTAGAGCTCTTCTCCTTACCTGTTAAGCAGTGGTGGCTAATACTGCTTACGTGCTCCGCCCCTTAGAAGGAAAACAACTGCTCTAGAGTGACGTCAAAGTCGCATCACTTCCAATCTGACCGTCCAGACTGAGGTCACATTCCAAATAATCCAATCTATATCAGATTTGGACCACATATCAAAGTGTCCCAAATCCGAACTGGAAAAGATAAGATTCCATGTGACTTGGCCTGAGTCACTAATGAGCAAAAAATCCAGATTTGGGCCACTTTAGCCTGTAGTCTGAATGTAGCCTATGAGTATGTTTACCTGAGATGGACCTCTAGTGGCTGTGAGAATTATGCCTTTTGTCTGTCAGGATCAAAAACAAAAGTTCCACTTCATTTCATGTTTCCTACTGACAATCAACGTCGATTTCCTTTTACCGTGACCTTGACTTTTCTTTAATCGTGACCTTGACCTTTCTTTAACCATAACCAAGTAGTTTCATCTTTTCCTAATCTAACCAAGTGATTTTAGGTATCATAACCAAATTTTAAACATTGCTGTGGCCAGTCAGTAAGCTGTCCTATGAGCCACTTTCGTAATAGTCTTATGTAGCAGTTTTGGAATGCACTGACGAACGATTATCTCCTGCCCATAGAGGTGTCAATTATCGAACTTACTCAGAGAGAAGTCAGAGGTAACAGAAAAACCGGGCAAGTGGATTGTTGTTATGTGAGATTACAACCTCTTCACACACAGGCAATTAAAAAGTCATTCACTTCATTAAAAAAACTACATATATACTGTACATACGTTTTTTTGTTGTTTCGTTTGGAGGACTTGTTGGCTTGTGCTAAATATTCCAAATAAACTTTGCAGACATCACTTCCTGTGCGCAGGAAGAGCAACTTTATGACTCATTTGCGGTTGAGCTCGCCTCATTCACAAATCAAAAAAATGTATTTGAACCCTGAGGGACATGTTTTTGAGGGTCTAGACGACAGAATTATTGTTTTCTCTGGAAAAGGAAAATAACTTCTGTTGTAATGCAATGTATAAAATGTATTACAATTGAAAGTGTAATAACATAAATGTAGATGTAATTTAAATTAAAAAAAGTGGATTTAGTAACATGAAAGGGAGAATCAAACATTCACTGAATGCTGATAGATGATTAAAATCTGTTAATATTGACAGTTATACAGTTATTGAATGGTTGAAAATAGAATTACTTGCATTACTTTTTCCACATTTTGTTATGTTACAGTCTTATTCCAAAATGGATGAAATTATTTTCCTCATAATTCTACCAACAATACTCCATAATGACAACGTGAAAGAAGTTTGTTTGAAATCTTTGCAAATTTATTAAAAATAAAAAATGAAAAAAAGGACATATACTTAAGCATCCATTTAGAAATGAGGCTATAACATAATAAAATGTGGAAAAAGTGAAGCGCTGTGAATACTTTCTGGATGCACTGTAATTATTCAATGAATATTATCTTTCTAAAAATAATTACATTTCCACATGAATGTGAAATATTGCCCAACAATGGCTGAAAACATAAGCAGAACTCAAACATTTACTGCAAAGCAGCTCCCTATCAAGTTTGAAACAAGGAGCAATTTTGAGAGTGCCAGAGAATGCTGGGTGTTTTGGAAAAGAGAGGAAATTATCATTATTTTCAATTTACTTCACAGATTTACTTCAAAGAGGTGTTTGTTCTGTCCAGTGCTGTCAACTGACTGAGCAATCTGCTGCTTACCAAAACACTCTTAGGCTCCTTATCTGTCCTTTAATGCACCTTACATTTTGAAACTGAAACTGTATATATGGATTTTACAAAGTCAATTCAAAAGTGAACATGGGTGTAGTTTCTTCAGTAACAGTAATAACCACTCTAACACTGGACACAAATTAGTACTTAAACACGGTCAGCTGAGCAATGAGATCATTAAACTGAATTTTACTCAAATCAGCACGTCCTCCATTAATATTCATGCTGTCTAGACAATCATTTATGGAAAGAAACTGCAGCGCAGCCTGATGCCGGGTTCACTTTCTGTTGTCACAGTCACTTGATTCTAGCCGCATTTGTTGTATCTTACTTCTGGTGATTCTCAAGAGCCTGTCATCAGCTCTGTCACTCTGAAATAATATCTAATACACAAGCCAGTTTGCGGTGGAAAAACAGACGCTTATTGAGATAATCTGCTGCAGATTGAGACTTCAAACCTCAAGATAAGAGAAGTTTAGAGTGAGTACAGGATGAAGATAATGGAAGAGGGGTATGTCTGGGTGTTTTGAGTGTATTTCTTGAAGATACAAGTTTTCAATCTCTGATATAAGAGTGTGTGTCTACAGGTTTCCACAGAGGCGGCCCCTGTCACACAGAGTGATGCCCAGACCTTCACCATTGGCGTCCTGCCTCAGATCCCAGGATTCCCCCAGCTGGGCCCCGACTGTGACCTACAGATCACGGTTAGGGATAAAACAAAATGGCAAACTTAACCAAAACTTGACTTCTATAAAGTAATGCATGCATGTTCTGGAAAACAATGGGTTGTATTGCATTGTAAGCTTTTAATTTATATTTGTATCATTATTTTATTGATCCAAAGGAAAAGAAACACATAAAACACATGGTTCCTTCTCCACATCTGGTTGTTGTGCTTTCCCACCTCCTACAGTATAACCCACTATCCAACTATGCCGACCAAATATAGAAATATATAAGATAATAAAAATGTAAGAATAATTAATAAAAGATGAATAAATAAATAAATAAATAAATTCCAAATTGTCAAATAACAATCACAGTAGGCAAAGGTAACTGTATCTGAAAACTTTATTTCCAAAATTGTAATTATCAGTTTTTGAACTGGGAAATCCTAATGCTAATGGTATTTCAACATGGACATGTTTTCTTTAAAAGAAGTGGGAACTCTGTAGCTACTGGTGTGCTTAGACTTCCAGTTGTTTGTGTATGTGGATCGCTCAGTTAAAATCGCATGGGGCACATAAGAGTTGGAGGATGCGGCAGCTTTTGTTTTACCTCTGTTTTTACCTCAGCGCCTGTGTGTGTGTGTGTGTGTGTGTGTGTGTGTGTGCAGGCTCTGGAGGATCGGGTGACCGAGATAACGCCTTCAGCTCTGTCCTTCATTGACTCAGAGACTCCCAGCGAGAAGCTCATCTACAACATCACCAAACCCCTACCACAAGGCCAAGGTCAGCCCCCACACGCATACACACACTTAGCTTTTCCCTAATAATGTGGAAAATATTATAAGTATTCAAATCTAACTTCTGTCAGTGGGCTGGAGTCTTATAATTAGATACAGTGAGTGAGCTTCTGAGCTTGAGCTTGTGTTTGACTCTGAAGCAGAGTGGGAGAAATTAAGCTACACTGTTCCTCATTAATTATCACTTAAGCGCCCATAAACAAGGCGCTGACATCCATAGTTGCTGTGATGGAGCTTCTTACTGATCAGTTTGATTTAGCAGCTGTGAGTTTTACATCTACAAAATCTTCTCTGGACAAATAAAAATAAATGTTAGAAAAGAAGATTTTAAATTCTTGTACGAGCAATTTAGGAGAGCTTTAGCCTTAATGTCTTGATCAATGTTTTAGCTTTTTCCAGCTGGGAATACAAGCCAGATAATGACAAACTGTTGTTCATAAGCCTGCATCCGTGGCATTGCCACCCTTTTTTAATTACTGTCTTTCAGTCTGGACTTTTACAAGAATTAATGTTGATTTCCTTTTTGCTGAATTTAATGTGGCGTTCAGAACTGGAGCCATTAATTTCAGCGCTGGACCATCTGACAGACTGGTGTATCATTTTAAACTCTCCGTCTAATGAAAGGGAAAAACGATTCACAACGGGTCCTGTTCATCAACTAATGGACTGATAAATTTGTGTGGAAATCATTTTGAACAGAGCCAATGAAGAGGAGGACAGATTCAGATTAAACAGCATTTGTCATGAACGTTTTATTTTCTGAAATTAGATTTGAACCTTGCTACCCAGTTTCTGTTATATTTGTTCAGAGAGAAATGCTAATGGATTTAATTTATGTGTACGTGTTGGCAGGTTTGCTTTTCAGTCATCAGGAAGTTCTGTAATGTTGTTGATAAATCATTAAACCCTTAAAACACATAGAGTTTTGTTTTAATATTCAATAGAAACCCACTATCCAACTATGCCGATACATAGTATACATGTTGAACACTAGTAAATTACACAGCATTTTTTTTTACTATAGCACAGAATTCTATAGTAAAAAGCTATGCTCGCTATAACTGACTACTAAATGTAAAGAAGTAAATCAGCTTTAAATGGAATTTCAAAATAATAATGGCGTTGTCAGGTCACCATGCTGTCTAACAACGGTACCTAGAAAGCGAGGCACTAGTATGTCAGGTTTATTCAGGAGTATTCATGAAGGGAGAAATACACCATGTATACAGCATATCTGCCAATATTGTTTTCCAAGACAGCCTTCATCTTGGGTTGATGTGCTGGAAGGCTATTATATTTCCCGGCATTGACGCCTGTTGATGCACATGATCTGTATGGTCTGTACTTGTAGAGCGCCTTTCTAGTCTTCCAACCACTCAAAGCGCTTTTATAATACTATCACATTCATTTTATAACACTATCACATTCATCCTTTCACACGCCATCATACACTGAGCCTAACTGCTCAGAACAGAAACTAACTAACATTCACACACCGATGGAACAGCCATCATGTGGTATTACCCTTTTGAGATTATTTGTGCCCCCAGTACAGCTTCGCAAAAGAAGGATAAATGTTTGAAGAGAATTGCTTGCTGTGCTCCTTGTCCTCAGGTGCGATCGAGCATCGGGACATACCTTACACACCGGTGAAACATTTCACTCAGGCTGACGTCAATAATGGCAAGATCATCTACAGACCACCACAGGCCCCGTCACACCTTCAGGAGCTCTACCAGTACTCCTTTATCGGTGAGATGCACACACTCTCAAATCAAGTCCTAACCTGACATAAGTGTGATAATGTGATTAATACACTTTCATACACACTCACATACACTAACCTGTAGCTCCCATGTAAAACACTAATATTAGGAGATTAGGAGAACCTGCCAGCTGTGTCACTGGGTAATAGTGTAGCTTTTGGGAGATCGAACAGTATGTGACCTTAGCCCTGTACTCTAGATGATGACAACATCCAGTAATGGATAATAAGCACTTTTTTCCATTAAAATGCCTGTAGTATACATTCTAAAAATCAAATATAATTAATCTGAAATGGCTGCAATGGGCAGATTTATTTTGAAACTGTTTCAGTTGAGCAGCCACATATTGCTCTTTAGCTGAGCAGTCTGCCGTCCCCTGCCACAAGTACTTTCTGTGGAAACAAAAAAAGTAATCCCAGCGTTACAACACTTTGGTTGGTTTTCTAGGTTTATCACACGTATTATTTTCAGGTGATTTACTATTCATAGAACTGCTACAAGTTCTGATGATTGAATATGTCACCTTCTGTCACTCACTCTGGTGTTTTGGTAAAGGGGGCACACCACTGACTTTACATGTCAGAGTTAATTTAGTAGATAGCGAGAGTACTACTCAGCCTCTGGAAACAGTTTTGTAATGTCCTCTATATCACTTCAGTAGGAGACGACTGTACCAATTAAGGTGAAAATGTCCTTCTTGTAATGTCTGATAGATGAAAATCCTGCCTCTATGTTATACTAGCAAGCAAGACTTAATTATGATTACTAATTATCTGTATATCTGTTTAGAGAACTCTTAATTTGATGATCTGAAGATCATTTAGTCTTTTTGTCAAGCTTTGCCAACACTCTTTAGATTGTTGTTTAAGGTTTTTTAACATTTTGCGAGTCATTTTATAAAACCCTGGATCATATATATTATCGCCAAGCTATCAACAATAAACTTAGCATACATGGTAAATATTGTGACTGGTACAGTGGGAGTTTAATTGAAACAATCTAATGCCGGTGAGACATTTTCAAACTAAATCTTTGATGTTTTTAAGAGACGTGCATTCCAAAAGATAATCCAAGATCAAATATGACTTCAATTTCTCTTAATCTGGGTTTGTGGAGCTCCAGTGGAAAGCTTTGCATCAGTAAGCCGTCCTCATTGCCTCCTGAGCTTTATGCATTATAGCGTCATCCGTTAAGTTTTTATGTTCACTGCAATGCCCTCTCAACTCTGCCTGAATCCGCTGTTTTTTACTTTGATCACCTCACAGTTCAGTTTGCTTTTTTTAATCCCAACAGGTCTGCCGGAGTCGCTGAGTGTCTATTTCACAGGTAAATACTTCATCTTCCCCAATTTAGAGAGGAGGAGGAGGAGGAGGAAAAGAAGGAGGAGGAGGCGGCAAATTGTTTCCTCCGTCTCCTTCATCCTCTTCTCTCTTTTTCTCATTCCCTCAACCAACACATTTTTCTTCCACCGCCTCTCTTCTCTGTCTCATCTTCTCTCCTCACTTCCTCCTCCGTCTTCAATCTTCTCCTCGCTACTCCTTTCTACCCATGATATCTCCGACTACTCCGAATATTTGTCTTCTCCTGTCTTCTCTTTCCTCAATCTCCTTTCCATTTCTTCTTTTCATTCCCCTCCTCTTTTTTCCTCACCCTCTCCCTAGTCTTCTGCTTTCCGCACTACTTTATCTCCATTGTGTTTTCATCTTTCTTGTTGTGACACTTTTTCTGACTGCTCCTCTTCTCTGACTTCAATTTCTCCTGTTCTGTCCTTTCCTTTCCTCTGCACTTCCTTTGGCTTCATGTTTCTCTTGTTTGTCCTTCTGCCTCGGTCTCTCCTTTCTTGTCCTTTCTTGTTTACTTTCCCTTCATTTCAATCTTTACCATGTCCTTTCTCTTTCCTGTCCTTGGATTTGCTTCTCTCATCTCCAGGTTCCTGTCGTCTTGTCTCCTTTCCTTGACTCCTAGATCTCTGCCCCATTTTTTCCTTTTCCCATCTTCTTCTCCACACTAATGCTGCATTCCAGTCAAAGTTGGTGGATGGAAATTTCCACTTCAAATTTCCAACTTCCGACCTCTTGGCATTCCAAGCGCACGACGCCAAACGTAAACAAATTTAACTCTCAGCAGTGCCCACGGACACATACTGAACGCAGCATAAATCTCTCCTCTCTTTCCCTCTTATTTACTGCTATACATCTTCTCCTGCATTTTAGCTCCGTCACTTTTTGTTGTTTGTTACACTTGTCACTTTTGTGCTGATCTGGCTCGACTGGGTCTTCAGATCCTCCGTGATTTTCTGGTCTGACTCTTTGATTCTGAGAAAACCAATTCTCTTCTGTTTACTGGACGTTTTGATGAAACGCTATTGCACTCTAACTCGCTCCCCAACTAGAGCTGTTTGGGAAATATGTGTTTATGGGTGTTCAGAGACTTCACCAAAGTGCTTTTCAATTCAGTGTAGGCCTTAAGGGCGCACACACACACACACACACATACAGACACGTACGCAAACTTACAGTAGCCTCTTATGCTTCAGTTCTGACCAAGTACTCAGGGACACTAAGTAAAAGATGACTTTTAGATGGTGTTTGCCAGTGTGAAAAGCACAACAGTTACCAACAATCATTTATTGATATGTGGATTAAAATAAGAAGAAAATGACAAAAAAAGGTGCATAAATATAAACAGACATACTTTGCAGTAACTGACATCATGAGGTAAATAGTTATGAAATAGAAACACTCAACAACCTAACAAACAAACATTACTTACTTTACCAGACCATACTGTACAGGTCAGCAGTATTGTATGTCCAATAAATTATACACAGGATGGTTTACTGCTAATATTGCCATACATAATTAAACATGCAGGACATGGAATGTTGCATTAGTTTATACTTTGCATCAGCTAATTAGACCAGAAATCCGGCAGAAATGTCAGACGAGTGGGAAATTATCTCCCAGTAATGAATCATATAATGATATTTGTGTGAGGTTTGTAGTCAGGGTGTTTTTGCTGCATTACTGATTGTAATCAATTGTAATTAATCAAGAGATATTCTACCGATGATCAAATTCTCACTTTCTGTAGGTTGAAAAGGAAGCTGTACAAAGTTTGTTGTTTCCTTTGCAGGGATTGTTACAAAGGATTTCAGTAACTCCAGAGAAACAGCTCCTGCAGCAGAATCCCCTGTTGATCTGTGTGTCCAGTATGTCCCAAACAGTAACCAAATAAACTGTAGAAAATGTAAGATAATTTGCAGGGAATGACATGCTGCTTCTTTAAAGTGATGATAGTCACGATACAATATTTCTTACTTTACTCTGTGGATATGAAAACACTTTCCCACATTGTCTCTCATAACTTTTAGTAATCTTTCTATAACTAGCATTATAGTAAAAATTCACATGTTGCTGTACACATTTCATCAAAAAATATCAATTAATTAATATCTCTTATTAATTTCCCTTTTTTAATTCCAGTGAATTAATTATTCACCAGAATAAAGCAGGAAAATGCATCAGCACTTATGAAGTCGCAAGTTCTAAATTTGAAATAAACAATTTTTTACTGTGTCCTTGTTAATCGATCACACTATCTTTTTATATTCCAGCGTGATAATTGGCTTGTTGTACTTTCTAGGTTAGTTGATTTTTATTTCAGGCCGTGTGTAGAAGTGACAAGTGGAGCCAATTAAGCCTGTTATCCCTCCAAAGCATTTAATTCCGAGTTTCCACCCGAATCCCTGATCAATCGCTTCAGCAATCAATTCAGCAATTGGTTCTGTGTCTCGATTCATGGAGATGTTTAATTACAGCACCTTTGCTCTTACGTTTTTTTTTTGTTTTTTTTCCTCTTGTTTTTAGAGAGTCGTCTTGAGAAAGCCAATTAGCTATTTTTTCCCAGTTTCATCCTTTAAAGGTATTCCTCAGTAGAAGAGCTGGGGAGATATTTTGCATCAGAGGTGTGTGTGTTTGTTTGTTTGTTTGTTTTAGAAAGTCTGGGCCTATCTTGTTCATTTCCTTAGTTTTTGTGTGTCTTTTTCTGTCTTTTCATGTTATGTGCATTCACTTGCATTGTTTTTTATGTCCTTTCTGTGTTTCCTGTATGTGTGTCTCAGTGTCTGACGGTGAGCACACCACTCCGGAGTTGGACTTTGCCGTCCTTCTGCTGTCGAACCATCAGCAGCCGCCGGTGTTTCAGGTTCTTGACCCACTGCTGGAGGTCACCGCGGGAGGACAGGCCACCATAGGTATAAGAAGAATGCACGCACATGCAAAAATACACACCACTAGTACTAATTTCCAAGAAGAGAGGCTGTGGTGAAGAGGTCCAGTAATTGATTAAGTGTTCTGTGTGAGGTAATGAGCTCTGAAGTTCGACCTTGATGATCAACAATACTGGAGAAAGAGACGTGTTTATGTGAATGTGTGTGTTTACAGTCTGATAGAGACAGTGAATTTTCTCCTTCTTCTCCTTCATCTCTCATAATGCTTCTTTCTTCTTGTGTGTGTGTGTGCGTCTGTGTGTAGGCGGTCAGCAGCTCGCAGTGAGCGATGCTGACACAGCTCCAGATGAGCTGGAGTTTGAGCTGGTGGAGGCTCCCATCCACGGAGAGCTGATTAAGACCGACGGCAGCACACACACCAGCATGACCAACGGTGAGATGATACACACACAGACACACACACACACACACACACACACACACACAACACCGATATGTGCGGAGCTGTTAATGTCACAAATACTGACTGAGCACAAAACAAACTTAAGTCAGTCTGGACACTAAAGAGTTTATAAATGCAGATCAGAAATCCGCTGTTAGTATTTCCTCCAGCTGTTCTGGTAGATTCTGACCACTGGAGGATGTTAAGCGTTATCATTCTCATTGTTTTAGACAACAACATTTAATTTCAACAAGTTTCATGTGATGCAAAAGCATTTTTTGTATTCACAGATTATCATGAAAAAAAAAGATGCAAACAAATAAACATTCTTTAGTTTACAATGTAGATATCTATCAGATAGGTGTGTTAATATGTATTTTTATTGATATGCTCTACGGGTTGACCATCTACGCCTTCCTCTTTTAAAACCTTTCGTACACACTGTTAGTGGATCAGAAATTTTGTGGCCTCAAAAATTGGTCTCAGGGATTGGTACTTATACCCTGCCTCTCGCCCAATGTAAACTGGGATTGGCTCCAGCCCCCCGCTGGAGCCCTGTACGCAGGATAAGCGGTTGACGAAAGATGGATGGATGGATGGTTTGGTACTTATTCTGTAGTTATAAAACTGTCCCTGTACACTGTTAAATCATGACATCATTGATGAACAACTCAATAGCTACACAAAAAACTCAGTAGGTCCACAGATAAATACAAGGACTCAAACTAACAGTCAAAACCAATAACCCACAAACACATACCTCCATTCACACTTCTCCATCCCGTCAGGTGACACCTTCAGTTTCAGCGACGTCACCCGCAACATTCTGCTGTACCGGCACAACGGCCTCTCCACGCAGGACGACACCATCACCATCTCTGTTAGCGACGGCATCTCCATGGCAACCACTGTGGTGCAGGTGGCAGTGCTGGGCGCCGGGGACGACGGGCCGCAACGGGACCCGGCCGCCACACTGTCGCTGGAAGTGGGCGAGAAAAGCAGCACTGTGATCAGGCGCTCGCACCTGGCTTATACTGTGAGTGAGCGGAGATCAATGCTAGCTGCAAATGTTAGCATCTTCAGAGATTGTAGACTAATTTGGGATAACAGAAAATAGAAATGGGACCTGTTATTTCTTTATGCAGGGCTGAGGCAGAATCATTTCATGATAAGAAAGGTGTGTTCTCCAGACTTGTAGTTTCTCTGTCACTGTGCACATCTCTACTAGAATCACACTGTTTTTTTCTCTCACAGGACAACACCTCCCCAGATGACCAGATTCAGATCCAGTTGGTGTCAGTGCCGATGTACGGCATCCTGACCAGGAGCCAGTCCCAGCAGGAGCACCAGGAGCTGAGGGAGTACTCCTCCTTCACCATGGAGGACATCAGCAAGCACAGGATCAGGTAGGAAGAGCTAACAGGCAGCATGTTGGTGACACATGTTAGAAGTTTAAGACAATGTAGAATGGCTGAAGAGTGCTTCAGATCAAAACCAAATATAAAGTCGGGACGATTTTATGATGAACTCATCGTAATCTTTTTTTTTTCTTTTTTTTTTTACTTTTCTTGGTACTTCATGGTCACATCTTGGAGTTTTCTTTTCTTCTTCTTCTTTTTTGGTTCATCAAATAGCCTACCAGAGAAATCATTCCAATGTGATTTGGAAGGATTTTACTTAGCTTCAAAGGCAAGAGTTGCTCAAACTTAAAAAATGCCCAAAAGAATATCCTTGGTGTCAGTACAGGGTTTTAGTTTCCCATGATGGTTTAAATGCTACTTCAAAGGCTTATAAAAACAGAATATCTGCATAAAACCTGCAGCTATTAACCAAAAATGACTTTCAAAAACCCGTAGTTGTTTCCAGAAGCCATCATTGTATAAGTAGTAAAGTTTCATGAGGGTCCATGGGAGAGAAGAGAGCGAATTAGCACCTTTTTAGTTCTTCTATAAAATGTTAACAGCTCCCTCGTGATGACAACTTTTTTAGGAGCTGTGAATAGTCAAATGTGGATCCCATTTTTTTTTGTGTGTTTTTACCTTGACCTGCAGACAGTTCCATCCAGCGTGTTTTGTAAGAGATTCAAAAGTGTTTCATAATATTATCAATCCATAGAGAAGTGTAGATCCTTCAACAAAAGTTAAAACATGAACACCACTTAGACTGAAGTCAAGAGCTTTTTGCAGAACAAGAGGGATATGGTGTTGGTTTGCAAAGGCAACAAGAGGATTTGTGAGCCTTTAATAAAGAGGCTGTTGTAAAAATAAAGGTCCACTCTATAAGCGAAAAAAAAAGGCTTCTTCTTCACGCTGCAGTCGTAGTCATGATCAATTTCTCTGATTGCAGCTCGAATCAACGGGGATCATTTTCCTCAGCATTACAGCGGAAGAGGAAGCGCTAACAGCTTGCAGAGACATATTGTTTTCTTTCAGTTGAACTATCTTCTCACGAGACGAGAGCTCTATGAACATTAGTTTTGCCAAAATCCAATAAGAAAACAAATTAGCAGGAAATAATTGAGTTGCCTTTTCCCCATTACATTCAGTGACTCAGCCTGTTGGCATGAGCAATGCCAATTAGCATCACTCTGATATTACCTGCAAGAGGCACTGAGGCCCCAATGAGAGGCACTAAAATGAAATATACATATTCAGATACTATTTCCATAATGCAGGCCCTGAATAGCTTTAGCACAGGACAATCTCCGAGGGCAATCTTCAAATCGCCTGCATTAGTTTTTTTGTGGCATTGGCTCATACAAACAAGAGCTGGGAATTGTTTTATGAGAATTAAATGGGATTAGAGAAGATTATACCAGTATGAGTCTCATTTTATTAGTGCTTTGCAGAGATTAGCAGCTGTATCGTTGTGGGAGTGCTAATGCAAAGCTTTCCCAAGTCCTCTGTCAATCCAGGACTGGACACACAAACAGATGTTTGTGTATTCAATAGAAGAGACTTATTATATCAAATAAAAAAGTTACTGAACAACATGCAGTAACAATTCTATCTAACCAATACCTTCTTCTACAGGTACATCACATCCTTAGAGACGGGCAGCCAGCCGGTCACTGACATCTTCCACTTTGTTGTTTATGACGGAGATAACAATCGTCTTGACAACCAGATGTGCACCATCACCATCACCTCCAGCCCCAGACAACCACCGATGGTCGTAGTCCACAGCGGCATCAAGGTAGTCACACACCGATATACAGTTTACATACATTTACATGAAAAAAATTAAGTGACATTTACCTTTCTGAGAACAGTACAGAAACACACACAACCTACACACACACACGCACGCGCACACACACACACACACACACACACACACACACAGAGGTCCAGTTCTAAAGTGATCCGAATATATAAAGAATACATAATTGCACATTGTTATTTCCTCTCCATTACCCTGCCTGCTCCTAAGAGACTGAAATCCTAAAATGCTCTTTAAAAAAAAAAGCTCTTTAAAAAAACAATCTGCTGCTATATTTGCAACAACATTTAATGAGACAAACGAAGCTGAGGAAACAATTGTGCACATGTCACGTGTCACATGTTCCCTCAGATAGCGTGGGCCCTAATATTTCAAATCTTTATTTTTTCAGTTTGAAGAGAACATGCATCCTTTAAAAGTGACAACAAAAGCGTCCTCTTAATTTGAGATTACCTGTGTGTTAAAAGATAAATAGTCACTGAGAACACAAACTTCTTTGTTGAATCTTAGAACTTTCCTACTAGGGCATCAAATATCCGTAGGATGCTTCAGTTAACTACTTCTACTAACTTATCTGTTCTTGCATTATTTTCCTTTGGCAGTTAAACGTGTGAAAAATGTCTTGAAGTGAACAAGAATGCACAGCAACAAACTCTGAGAAAGAGCCTGGCTCCAGCTGTGTGGGCACCTGGCGGAGGAGGAGAAATGTGATGTCAGACCTAATGAATGTTAAACTTGTGTTCACTTAGAGCCTCCCGCAGGGATTGATCCTGAATTAGTGCTGCAGAACCGCCCCTCCTTAAAGATTCAAAGTGAAATCTCAAAGGTCTCTACTTTTAAATCTATCTGTTAGTTAGCTGGGAGGCCTTACTTTTTTTGTTATAGACAGAGGACTGTTCTTTTAAGCAAGAACAGTCTCCAAATACAGCACAAAGTGGAACTTCTCCTATGGTTACACCTGTTAACTGTTTGATGTTTTGTGGGAAACTAAAAAGAACATAATAAAGGTGAAAGCAAGCATTCAAACATCCTCTTAGGATTTGGATTAAGGTCTCAAATTTGTTGTGTTCCATCATTTCTACATATAAAACAGAAGCCCAAATTAGGATCGCTTCAAAAATCCTGGCAGTAAAGTTAGAAGTTGATATATTCTGCAGATACTCAGATAAACATATGAACTATCAGATAAATCAAGATCTAATGCATTTGTAGAGTCAACAAAGGAAGGTGCTTGATCTGATTCTGTGGTTATTACATACAAAAGTTCACACTTTTACCTGCTTAGCTGGAGTGGAAATAGGACTCGGTGCTATTACAAGATGATGTATAAGAATAAATGTAAGGTAACCATCAATTATTGAAAGGAATTATTGGAACATGTATAAATAATACCTTTAAATGGTTGTGTCAGGGTTATTGATTCACTTGTTGGATTTCTAAAGCAATCTTCCCTGACCCTGTGGCAGCGGAGTATTTGCTACCAGGCAACACGGAAACTATATGATTTCACCAAAAAGCTGTATAATAATTACGTAATTTTATTGAGTATTCTTCTGGTAAATACAGTCTATTTAGCACAGTTTGTCTCTTTTCTGATCTCTCCCTGTCACTGATTTTGAACAAAAGGATGTCATCAGTACGTAACATCATCCGTCAGTGCTTATACAATCTGTGTGTGCCGTGTTCGTAAAGTATGACAAGTTCAACCAACTAGCTAGCATGTAAAAAAAGCAAAATCATTTTCAGAGTTATAGCTAACAAGTTATGCTATCCAAATAACCATTTAGAGCCTCACCTTTACCTCTGTTATGACAAACCAAACCCACCCCCTATCTGCAACGTTGTCCATGTAAAAATGATCCATAGAGCAAAACCCAGCAGGATTTATTTGAATATTTTGTTGTTTAGGTCCCAGAAGGTGGCCGAGTGCAGCTGTCTACCAATCACATCATAGTGTCAGACCTCGACACGCCCAGGAAGGACCTGCTAATTTGGCTCCTCAGTCCTCCAAAATACGGCTTCATCGAAAACACAAAGAGAGGTGAGATCTTCTTGTGTCTGTGTGTTTTATTAGTCCTGGGAGGTTTTGAGTTGTAGTAGATGGACTTTTTTTCTGACATGTGGATTTATGCTGGCACCATACTGGAGGATAATTGAGCAGATTTTGGGTCTGATTTGCCCCTCTCAACAATTTCTGGGATGTTGCCTGTTCGAGCCTGGTAGCCAATGAGAGTTATCTGACCGGGAAGCATCACCAACCGGATGTTGCGTATTTCTGTAGAGCTGAAATATGGCTGCCCACAGCACAAAGGTTACAGGACAAGGTTGTGAAATTCATCCACAGTTTTCATACTTTTTAGCACAGATAAGTGCAACCAGCTGACAACGACAGTCCGCCTTCATGTTTGTTTTTATCTGAAGTCACATTTGATCACACGTGAGTTTCTTGGAATCGCAACTGTGAAATCTTTTAGTATAAATGGCAAGTGTGTGGTCCTGCGTCTTGACCAAATCATCTGACATGCGCATTAAATGTTAAACATTGGTTAAATATGTGGTCTTCCACTTTAAAAAAACTCTTCACGAGGCTCATGTAGGGTTACAAATTAGAACATCAACAGACAAAAAATACTGTACATGTATCGGTGCATGTGACACAGTGCTACTCTTGGGTGAATGTACACATTACTCCATATGAATTAATCCAAATGATTTTCACACTCATACGCACACAGTGCCGTTGAATTCCCTGCGGTGCCGCTGCCATCTGTCACAGCTTGATTATGTTGTGGATTAGCACTGCCAGATAGCCAGCTACAGATGGGGCCATTGTTGAAGTCCCAATTTTGACTGCATGCTTGCTCAACCGCTGCTGTACTTTCTTCTGTCCCCGAGAGGAACTGTATAAAAATGAAAAAGGTGAGATGAGTTGGAAAGGAGCTGGTACCCACTGGGAAAATGTGTCATTACAAGAGCAAAATGAAAGTCAAACATCAAAGGAAACACTTGACTGTAGACATAAAATGTCAAAAAGAACACAAGCTTCTTATAGTTAAGTAATATAATTGAGCATAATAGTGAATATAAAAGAATATTTAGCCCATTCATTATTTTACAGAATGGATGAGTGTTTGGAGTTTCTTAATTCACAAATACAGTATACAGTAAAGTCAAATATATGGGCTACATGCAGGATGTAGAAATGCAAAACTGCACAGTTAACTATCCACATTTCAGATGATCACATGAGAAAAATACTGCCCAACAATAACACAAAAAAGTGTGGAAGGCTAAAAGATGCTTTGCATTAGCAGAATTTGCAAAACCAACATGACAAACAACATTAAATATTTACAAAAAAAACCTTAAGTCTAACAATATTAAGTTTGCAACCACATCTCTCTGTCTTTAATGGTCATTTGTCATCACATCACCGGAAGTATGGAACTTTACGCCATGCCATGTGAAGGAGTGATATTAACACGTGACAGGAGTTCATACCTAACCAACGCCATCACAACTGAGCAAACTCCATTAAGTGATGAAGGCAGTGACATGCGGTTGAAAGCCTTGGAAGATGTTAGTAAGTGAACATTAAGATAAAAAGAAACGTAAGGCCCTGTTCCTGTTTTACCTTGAACATGCACCCTCCAAATTCAGACTGACAATGCATATAAATCCCAGACACACCAGACCACCCCCATACTGTGAGATTTTTCTTTTTGTCAAACTACAGTGCCCAAGGTCAAGGAGGAAATGTCATGCTCAAGCTAACTCAAAACTTGCTATAATCATGTTTGCAGCAGAATAACATCACATCATTAAAGCCACTGAAATAATTTATGTTTAGCTTTAACAGTTCAGCAACAGCAAAACATTGAGAGCTGAGTTGAAATGTAAAGCAGCACTTCTCAATTTTATTAATAGATGTGAAGCCATAGCAATACAAATGAGGCTCTGCTATATTACACGCAAGAAAGAGTTATCTGCAGATGTAATGAAGGATGAATGCATGAAGTCAGATGTTTATTGTCAGCTGCTGTAGATAAGCAGCTGGAACCAGTCCTCTCTCTCCATGGCCCAGCTGACTGTCCTTGATGGCTGCTGGAGCTGAGGGACAGTCGTTGGTATTCAGCAGAGCCAGTCGGCAGTGTGAGGTGACTGGATTGCGGCGGTCACGGGGGGGGGGGGCACAGGGGAGGCTAGTTGGTTTCACTGTCAATGTTTTTGTTTTCCTCAACAAAACCAATGTGCACAGGTTTCGTGTTAATGTGCAGATGCACGGAAACACAATAGGTATTCAGCTACATGTTGATGTCCTGTCTTTGTATGATTACATTGCAGTTATTTAAACACACAAATACAAAACAGAATGAACACCTGCACACATTTTATGTATTTACATGCAAAACATCTTCTAACAAGACATTACCATTTGCATTTGTGTGTTTAGCACAGACAGGGGCACACACACAGGGACACTCTCTAATATTATCCATTCTAATTTTAATAGCTGGTGCAGAAGACTTTAAACATGCATACACATATAACACTGCATATTCATCATAAAATAATAGTGACTGAGGCTAGAGATGTTAGCTGGTCCATCAGTGCACCCATTACTTTAGGGTGAAACATCTTGATACCAATGTGAATATTCATGGTCCCCAAAGGATTAGTACTGGTGTGTTTAGTCAAGATAAGTCAAGTGAAAGCCATTTACTTGCCTAAAGTTTGTCTCAGAATGCTTTTCAAGCTGTACAACATACCACACCCTCTATCCTTAGAGCCACTTTAACTGACCTTTCCTCTGGCTTCACTGCCAGTGCAAAAGTTCTACCTGCTACATGACGTTTACTGAGCTCAAAATGAGATTATTACAAAGCATCCAGAGGTTTTACATTTATTGAATACAGAAGGTGTCAGTGAAGTATTCCTTCAAAGCAACCATACATTTAAAATGTGAAGTATTAGAAATGCTTAAATGCATGAAAAGAAGTTATTAGATGTATTTTTCATTGTGAAATGACAGAATTATTGGATTACTACTACAACACGATCACGTCTTTGCTTCATGTCCCTGAACAACTAATTTCCTGTTGTGTCTACCCATATATAGTTTCACAACTTTCATTAGTCTTGTTCAATCAGAGATAGACAGAGATGTCAGCAGTGTTACTTCACTGTTTTGGCCCTGAAATCAGCAGATATGATGTTTAAGAACAGAACAAAAAATGAAGCTGCAGGTGATTTCCCATCCTGATTACGATTCTGCGAGGGTTCCCGTTCAGATAAGAGACTCCCTTCCCTCACCTCATAACAACCAGATGATGGAGATGTAATGTGATTTACTGTTGTGCCTGAAACACGCGCGCACACACACACACACACACACACACACACACACACACACACACACACACATCAGCTATTCTCGGCGGAGCCCTGATTCAGCTCACCATGGAGTCATCTATTTTCTGTGACAAAGACACTTTGTCTCAAACTTGAGAGATTTAAAGCTTGATTTTCTGCATTCACTATGACTCTTCCCTCGACGCCATGAGTGCCAGTTCATATCATTACAGCTGGATTGGGATTTGAAGGTGGATTGTAGGGAACTATAAGAGTCTCTCGGTGCATCGACCTTGCATCCAAACTGCCAGACATTTCTAAAGTAAAATAAAGACAGTAACAAATTGACAGAATTTATGTAAACACAGTGTTTTTTAAATACAAGAAGCATCAAAAAGTTACTAAAAAATATATATTATAGACTGGAGATTAGTTTAGACAAAGACAAAGTAACTTCTTACTCTTTCTCACATTTCTAACATATGTGTCTCTATCCTCCGGTCCACCAGGAGGCTCAGTTGGCGGCTCGCGGCCCATCACCCCTGATGTGCCTTTCTCTGTGGAGGACCTGACGTCGGATCACATCTTCTATGTCCAAGACAGCCAGCACAAAGCTCGGGACAAACAGGACGTCTTCAGCTTCTACATCAGCGATGGACACAGCCAGACAGAGGCTTTCAACGTCGAAATAGACATCCAGGTAACTGGTTTCTGTGTACTATTAACATAAATCTTCAAGAAAGTACGTTTTTGGAGCAACATCTTGAACAGCAGAGCGTGAGGTGGTGTCAAACTTGTGACTCAAGTTAACATGTAGTAAATATCTAAACATGATCTTTATGACAGCTTTGTGTAACATATATTTAAAACTATCTACAGAACTTACATCAGGTCAAACTTAATTATTTTAATATCTGTCTCACCTATCAAGTCATACAGCATTCATGCTTCTAACAGGAATAAAAATCTTTTTTGGATTTTGGAGATTCCATGACTTTTCCTCCAGCACTAATCACCATGATCCTCCTCTTGTCACATAAATAATTCATAGTATTAATAGTCGGCATCATGTTAGTTAAAATAACAGCTCAAACTAGTAAAAATATTTAGGCAGAAGTCTGCAGAGAAATATCTTGTTGGTAAAAGTTAGAAAAGCAAACAACACACCCTTAAAGTTTTAAATGAATTAAAACAAAATACTAATTTACTTGACTGTATTCTGAAAATTAGATTTATAATCTTTGTTGATTATTTCCAGTCATCAAAAGAACTCAATAAAGGTTCTTGAATTGGTTAATTACATTAATTTAAATTGGTTTTCATTTATTACTTATTATCATGTTTCACCCTGGCGACCGAAACACTGACTATTACAGCTGCTCTGTCATCAAGAAAAGTTTGAGAGGAGGACTTTACAGCTGCGCGCTCCATCAGTAATTAAAAAATACAGATTGTCTAACATAGCAGCTCTTTTAAACCACTATCCTTGGTCTGTGCGTGACTTTTAAGAAACAGCTCTGTCCTCCAGCTGTACCTCCTTTTGTTTTTGTTTTTTCAGCCTTAACAAACTCCATCAAAATCCATCTCTTAAGCCTGTTTTATGTCTTGAGTTGAATTGATGAGGCTGTCAGTGAGCTGGTAAATATGTGTGGGTGTGGGTGTGTGTGTGTGTGTGTGTGTGTATATGCGGTGGTATAGAGTGTTTATTAGATAAAAGAATGAGAGTACAGAGAGTGATTTTATATACAAACTTAAATTTGAAGAACCTTCAACAGAAGGTTGAATGTCTCTCTTGTGCTCGACCTGTTGCTGAATAAAAATGTAGCTGTTTCACATAAATTATTAATGCAAACAAAATCCATATGATGGTCATTATGTTAGTGTTGTTCGATTTTCCTCTCCCAGCAGAGTAAAGAGGACAGAGAGCCTGTGGTGTCGGTCAGCAGCATCCATGTGGAGGAAAACTCTGGAGTCGTCATCACCAACTCGTCTCTCAGCGTCCACGACCAGGACACACCAGAGAACGAGATCCTCTTCACCATCATCAGGAAGCCTTCCTACGGTGAGCACTGAGAACAGCACACACACATACTACTGAATATAGGCTTACTCTCAGTTTGTAGTTTATTTGGTCGACTGAGCTAAAAAGAAAGCAGTCTAGTTCAACAACCCTGTCATAAATCCTACCTTCATCCAACTGAGAGGAGTTTTGACTATTTAGTCTATTCTCAGTAAAATGTATTTGACAAAAAAATCATCAGCACCACAGCCTTCAAAATTACCATAATATTAAATTAACTGAACATTAAAAACTTGAAGGAAGGATGATTTATTCCAGGGCTGTTGCATGAGACTTTCTTAGGTAGGTGTTCCTGATAAACTGAGTGCACAGATGTACAATCTGTCACAATATTTCACTTGATTCTGAGCTCGATTTTAACTCCACATCCTGAATAATATTGTTCATCAAACTCAGGTTTGGTTAGGTCTCTTTTAATGCCAAGGATGAAAATCATGTAACTTGTCAACTCATCACGATATATATCAAACTGGTTCCACTGTGGGGAAAAAACAGCTGCAATGCAAGTTGCAGTTCAAACAAGTTAAATACATTTCTGCTGCCACTGGAGGCAAAACATTCACACACATACACATATGTACATCCTATGTGGTATTGAATAATGTTGCCTTAAGGTCTCTTTTTTAAATAGGTAGCATTCAAGAAGAGACATTGAAAGTATAAAAGCAGTCAAGTAGCAGCACACAGATAAATGCATAAAATCAAAAATACAGTAATTATGACATCATAATTACAGCTTTTAAAATCCAATGGAGATGTGCTTCATGTATGTATGTATTTACATACATACAGAAACAGCACACACTGCAGTGCAGTCTTTATATTAGCATATATACACACATACTTTATATACTCCCAATACACACACACAGGTGTACTATCACATATTCCTTCTACACACACACACACACACCACAAACTAATAAACAGCCCAGCAGAGAGTTATGTTGAGGAGTATCCAGCATGTTGATAGTAAATTGTTTTGAACGGGATAAAGATGAACACACACACACTCACTCGTAAACACATTACTCTCACTTCCGACACCCAAACAGTTTAAAACAAGACAAACACACTGGTCATCCACTGCAGCGCTGCACTCTGACTGCAGCCATTCCTCACGCGCTCACCTCACACGACACACACTCAAATCAACTGACCTCCAAACACTCTGTTTGCCTGATGTCCCTTCACCATCCCAAATTGAGTTTTCTCTCCTGCCTGCCAAAGCCTGGTAGACCAAAAGAAATTGCTTCACAAAAAGATGATTTTTACTATTATGATCTATTATTTTTTTACTCGGCAATCTGTCATCTTATCCAGTTTCAGAACAGTTTTACAGAATCAGGAACTAGGTGAAAAATTCAAATTGTTAAATGAAATTGTTCTATCTTTTACTCCTGGAATAAGCTTTTTAACCAGTCGGAGGACCGGGATCCAGTTTCACACGTGAGACCATGTTGCTGTCAAGAGCTTACTGATATATATCTGCTTTTCCTTTTACACTCATCCAATCTTCATCTGGTGAAGATTAGGAGGATCATTAGAGTCGCAAAACACGTCTAGTTTGAACATCATTAACATTGAACAGTGTGAAATTACAAAATATTTGATAACGCTCAAAAAGCCAGTTCTGCAGTTGACCCTCGTGTATTATTGCACCGAAAAACATCCATTTGCTACTTGCTGAGTGTTACCTGTCTGCCATCCTGCCAGAACCCTGCCTGGGGACAATACTCATAACAGCACCCCACCCCCACCCCCTCCAGTAAAAGCACCATAAAGCAGCCGGTGAAACCAAGTGTACCACTACCATAAAACTAGCAGCGTGTAGAGCTGATGGGACAGAGAGTAAAAGAGGAGTGATTTCGTACAGGACAATGAGTCCCAGGCAGCTCATCTTTTTAACTAGCTGCACACACACTCACACACACACACTCAGAAACACACACAGATTCATCAGGGAGAGAGCGAAAGAGAGACCCTTTCTAACGTAATAAAGACGTCAGGATGCTGCAGCTCTCCAGCACACACATCCAGTTACCTCATGCTATCAAACTTGTTTGGTGTCTGTGTATGGTGGCAAACAAAGTTATCAGACATACTAAAATGAAGCCTGCTATTAGATATTAGATACTGTAAATAAATAAATATAAAAGCCGTAGAGACCACAAGAACGGGAAACAGTACATTCTACAGTACAGTATATTATATTTAATGTCAACATGTACTGAATGATATATTGTTTTTCAGTTTGAAAGCACTGTGTATGCTTTATATAATATAGTATGTATAAAAAAAATTATAGCTCTTCACAGCTGTATTGGTATTAACATAATATTTTGTTGTGCAGGCCAGTAAGTAATAAGAAACGTCAGAAATGCTAAACATATGTTTGAAGAAATTTAGAAACAATGTCTCCATTGCATACTGTAGTTTGTCTACCAGAGAGCACTGACAAGTGAAATTTTTCATTGTAAAACGTCCTGATCAATACATATCTTTTCTTTAATCACTAAATTTAAGGGATCCTTTAGGTTCCAACCCAAATCTGTCCACTCTGAGTCTCAAAGAATTTCACCAAATCACACCAAAAACTGGCATCAAATGTTTGCTTAGATTTGTATTGCTTGTTTTTCAAACAGTTTTTTATTTAAATCATAATTTAATTGCTTTACAACAACGCAGACACATAATGCAAATATTTCAGAAATGTATGTGCAGGAAGGAATAAGAGAGAGTCAGTGTGTGTGTGTGTGTGTGTCCTCTCATTATGCTCCAGGATTTAGGCTCAAATCCTGTTTAAACCTGGGCTTTGATTTAAGGAGCAGTGTAATTTAGCAGAATCTAAAAAGTCTCATTAGTTTCTACAAAGATCTTTCATGTCCTTTCATGTACTGAATGAAAAACTCAAACCTCCATTTGACTGAGATATTCATGGCACTAAACCAGATGCAGTTTGATGTGCTGCTTTATTTAGCTACTATTAGCATGTGCACACCTATACCATCTTCAAAATCAGAGGTCCATTAATCTTTTACTCCATCAGGCAAACTCCGCAGACGGCAGTTCTACTCTCAGCCGCTGGAGAACGGCCGGGTCCTCACACAGGGTTCTACCTTCACCTACCAGGACGTCCTGGACCAGTTGCTGGTCTACACACCTGAAACCGTCAGCGGGGGTACAGATGAAATGGGTTTCACCCTCACCGATGGCGTCTATACCCACACAGGCCATCTCGAGTTCACCATGGATGTCAGAAGGAGCGAAGGACCCAGAATGACCGTCAACAGAGGCCTGCAGCTCCCGGCAGGTGAGAGGGGAAAGGAAGGTTGTATTGGCAATTTATTAAATGAGCGTGAAAAAAATTGTTGGATTATTAGTTTTGTGTTAAATCAAGGTCTCTCTATACTCCAAAGTGTGAGAAAAGTCTTAAATTAAGGCCTTGAAAGCACTGAATGAATGAATACATTGAAAACATAATAGCATTTCATTGGCTCCAACTTTTTCACAAGGTTAAATAAGAAGAAAAAGTTACCAAAACAACTTTGTTCTGATAAAAGAGAAAGGAAAAAAGAGAGAAAAACAAAATACCATCAAAACTCAACAAGGATGAAATAACAAATGAAGGGCCGTCGATAGTTGTGAGTGGGTTGGTGTTTTATCAAGGAGGAGAATATTTGTTGTGTGCGAGCATTCAAAGGGAGATAAAGACGTTGAGTGCTCTGTATTATTTCAGGATCTTCATCTAAGATCACAGAGCAGAATCTGAAGGCTACAGACATCGACTCAGACAGCCTGAAGATCAGGTACGTCCTCACCAAAGACCTTCCAGCCGGCAAAATCCAGCTCAGCAAGAACGGACGTGTGGAGAAGATTTCTGTTAAAGGGCCCGTGCAGAGCTTCACTCAGGAGGACGTCAACAAAGGTACGAGCTCTTTAATGGTTGAGTTTGCTTACATTCATTTTGCATATGTCTGCAGCTTAATTATTTGCTGTGTAACTGCTTTAATTTTCCCAAGCAGTTAGTGTTTTGCATGGAGCTGAAACACAACATTGAGCTAACACTGAGTGCTCGTCCCTGTCTTGCAGGGCTGCTGCAGTACAGCCATGAGAAAGGAGAGAAGGGAGGCAGCCTGTCTTTCAAGTTCAACCTGGTCGATCCGGAGGGCAACAAACTGATCGACCAGTCCTTCTTCATCAGTGTGCTCGGTAGGGTTTCCTCCATCCTGTTACCTGCAGCGCTAAAATAAAGGCTGGAGTGTTCCTCAATTTGGCAGAGAGAAGAAGGCAATTACTACAGATTTATCCCTTTGTCCCGCGCGCTTACTGATGCGCCACTGCACCGTAGACCCATCCTGAATATGAATGGTGTGGAGCCACTTCTGCACAAGCCACTGCTGTTACATTTTCTAAATCACAAAAGTACCCAGTAATGATATTTATATCTAACCCACTTTGATAGCTTGTTACTTCTCACTTAAACCTGCAATGCGGAACTTTTGTCTCCCATTCTGGCAGTGATTACACAAACACTGTGCACTCTGCCTAAATGCTGTAGCTACTCTGTCGCTAAAGTTGCTCCAGAGCGAGATTTGCATCATGTCAGTTCACTTTCAGTTCATGTGACATTTATTGGCATGATTGCAGACATTACAACGTTGTTAAAGCATATGAACACAAACTATACTATAATCATAATAAACAATTCTAAATAATCAATATTCTCTCCATCGAACCCTTTGTCTTTAAAGCAAAACACCAGTTTTAAAAACTCCGGCATACTGAGAATACACAGATACAGTGTATTTGGCGGCTTAATCAGCATTGTGTGAAGTCGTCTGGCGAGGGCTTGATGGATGTTCATTTATGTGTAAAAGTCCGGCACTCCAGCTTTAAAAGCCACTGGCCCTTCTGCTTATGTTAAATAGTTAAAATGTGGTGAGGTGAGTTCAGTGTCAAACCTTGATAGGCAGGGAACATGGAAAGCTTCCAGCTGATAGTAAAAGGGATGATAGGTTTAATATATATTGTACTGCTGAAATGATCAGCTCTACAATAAAGTCAAATAGTAGTAAATATATGGCTATTTTCAAACTTGACCACAAGCAAAACAATAAATCAACAAATACCAAAAAAAAACCATTTGGTTTTTCGCTAACTCATATTAAGTATTTGCTGACATTCCTTTAAACCTGTTTATTGTGGGCCTTTTATTGTTAAAAGTAATCAAAGTAATCAAACATATTTTTTATACTGTAAATATTATCAGTAAAATAGTTTATCGCTTGAGGGAACAAATAAAATATATCAATTAAATTACAATAGACTTCATGGGTCTTCTCGGTCCCTGGTAACGAAGGCCAGACCAGTCTGGGCAGGTCCAACTTATTTTCAGTCTAATCAGGTCGGTTAGACAAACCTTGTTTTGCCCCGGTTCTCAGGGATCTGTAAGTCTAATACCCGAGTGGATCCGAGCAGACGTGTGCTATGAGCTGTGACCTTGTGGTGCGTTGTCATCATCACAGGAGTCAGATGGAGAGTGTGCTTGACAGCTACTGTTCTTTAAATAGTGGATCACCATGCTGCCGCCAGTGTCCATCTTTTCTCTCTGTTTGGGTCTTTCTGGGTCCACCGCATTTTGGATCAGATTTAATTATACTCTTCCAAATCGGGTAGGGTCTTATTTCAAAATTTGAATTAATTGTTGCAGATTGTGTTCAAAATTTTTAAAAACCCAATTTACATTATAAAATTATAACTTCATTTCAGAGATAATTGAAAATTTGTAAAATGAATAAATTAAATGTCAGGGCTGCTTTGTGGAAGAAGAAAGTTTATGCAAATGTAGTCCATTGTCTCATCAAACTTAAGTGTCTCTCAGTCAGCTGGAAGGTTTCTTGTTGCCTGCGATGGCTGAAACTCCACCAAAATGTTATTTTTCCACTCACTTCCTTCTGGGGAGTCAGCCAAACCGTTTGCATTACAAGCTGCTGGGGGCTGAAGGATTGTCTGTCCCTCGTGGCTGAACAGCATCCTGATTCTCTCATATCTTATCCAGCTCACTTTGTATCCTGGTCCTCTCTTTTCACTGTTCTCTCAGATGTGACTACTGAAGTTCTTGGTTCATATCTCTTCCTACCACACTGCCCTCTGATTACTTCCCTGCCCTCCTCTCAGTCTTTCCTAATCTGTTTGTCCAAATCTCCCAAACGTATATCAATCTTTCACACATTCTGATATGCCTTACTTCCTCCTTTGCCGTCACCCAATTTACTCTTTTCTGGTTTTATACGTAGTTGTGTCATTTGTCCATTTCTCTAGTTCCTAAAATACCTTTCTTCTCCTCTTATCTCCTCTCCTTCCACGATCAGTCTCAGCTTCTTTCTCCTCTACTGCTTCAGTCAATCCTTTTCATTTTTTACCAGGATGAGAAAGTGACTCTTAATATTTTTATCTCTTCTTGGACAAATGGTTTTCATAAACTCGCGAAAGGCGGCTATGATTTTACTGATAAATCTTTGCTTGGAGGGATCTCTTTCTTTCATGATTTTCCTCTCCTCCTGTGACTGACCGTCTTCTTCTCTCCTCCAGAGGACCGCCTTCCTCCGTCAGTGGTGGTGAACAAAGGCCTGGTGCTGGATGAAAACTCAATGAAGAAGCTTACCACGCTGCAGCTGTCAGCCAGAGACCAGGACAGCGAACCAGGCGAGCTCATCTACCGCATCACCAAACAGACGAGCCTGGGTCACCTGGAGCACTCCGCCAGCCCAGGTAGCAACCAGATCAGTCTTTCAGGTTTTGGAACATTAAAGTATTTACTGGGTCTGTGATCCCTATGATGGAGCCTATTATTATGCCTTATTCTTTACAACAAGGTAACATGTTAAAGGTACCATGTACAACAATTTAACATCAAAAACATGTCCATACCATTATTTGTGGTGTTAGTATAATCGCTGCAAAAGCGGAAACAGACTGTCAAGCTATTTGCATTTGGCAGTGGTGAAGACTTTATTCACATGATTTGCCTCATTGAAATGTTTCTTTCTTGGAATTTAATAATGTAAAAAGGTTTCTAACTTGTGACCATGCGGAAACATCTCATAAACATTTGGTATTTGTTCTCCTGCTGCACAGTCAAACACACACTAGGACAGCAAAACACGTCACTGGCTTCAGAGGCAAATTTTTACCTAACAATATACAATTCATTAAAATTGCACTTGAGTTTTGTATTTACTCATCTGTACTGGTTTCCTACAAAGGGTCTTAATCACAGCTTTCAGATATGAAGGAAAATCAACTGGACTGCTGGGCAAATAGTTTTGTGTAGTTTATACTAAGTGAAATTAATCTTCTTTTATCACAGAGAACACATAAAATCTCTTTCAACAATCCACTGAAAAAACAGCAACATGCATTATTTCAAAACATGTGCAGAAACCTGTTGTAAAATAATCTGTTAAATCTGAGCTCTGAATGTGAAAAATGAGAAATTGTCAGAACAGTGAAAATAATGTTTTGGCTTATCCTCACCTTTAAGTTTATGAAATACAAAGATGAATGTTATTGTTTTAGGCTTTTAGAAAATAACATGTTGTTGAGTCCAATTGATTTGCTGCAGACTCATACATCATTAATTCATATACAGTGAGGTTCTTTCAAACACACACACAAAGAGGGAAGTGTAATGAACCTTGCTCCAGTTCCTCTCTCATTTATCTCTGATTTATTCCAGCTGCCCCCTACAAAAAAGACACACTCATACACTCATTGGCACATACACACAGATATTGAATGACTGCGGACTTAACTGAAGTTCTAGTGTGTGCTCAGTGCTTTCCCAAACTCACTTGAAATACTAAAACAAAATATCACAAAATCACTGTTTTATTTCCACTGGGAATTAAAACACCTTCTCTTACATTAATCTCAAATATTTAACTGCTTTTATGAAAAAGTTAAATAAAAATAAATTGATGCATCTTCCAATCACAAAGAGGTGATTATTTGCTTCTGTGCTAATGAACAATTCTGAATGGATTCCCCACATTGTTGAGTGCTCTTGCAGCATGCTAATTAGCTCGATGTTAACACTGCTGTCTGATCTTCGAGCATCAGTTCACCCCAGAGCCACTGAGCAGCTCCGGATAATTACCGCTAGCCATTCAGCCAATCTGTCATTCTATGCTAACACACACACCTAGCTGCCTGCTCTTTTGGGATAGCTTGTCAGCCTACTTGGAATGTCAAGGTAACAGCACAGAGAGATAAATGCTTTCTTTCGATGCCCACTTTCAAAGCCAAAGGCTTCAAAAGGCTTATTAACTGGCTAAGGTTACCACACCCCTCTAAGGTGGAGCATTAGTCAAGAGGGACTTGTCGCACAAATCAATGAAGACTGTAACTCACTGCCTCACCTCAAATGTTCTGTATGTTCACTGCAGCCTCTTTTAGAGACAAATTGGGGAAGGGTGTGTAACTCTGACAACAAAACTACAAAGCTCTGTTAGCTCCTGAAGTGCAGCCTTTCATGAATCTCTGTCCTCAGTGGTCATGCAGCTGTTAAGCAGTGACATTTTTCTGCCATGTCACTCCTTAGAGACTGCTGTCAACTCCACCAAGCGGATGTAATGTTGTTGCTTTCAGTTTTCAAAAGGAAGTATAAATATTAAGTCAGCGGCAACCAGACCGATGTACTTATCCAAGAGGCTTTGTTGGTTCCCCTTCGAGGGAACTCGAACTGCGTCGGTGACGACACTATGGGAACGCCTCTGGGCGTGGCAGGGCTGAACTATGAATGAAACTACTCCAATCCTATTGGTGTTACTAGAACGGTAATGTGTGACGGCGTAACCGGAGGGGGTATATAAGCACGCCGGCACATAGGACACATTAGCTTCTTTCTATTCAGCAGGCACTCTGGCTATGTTTGGAAGCTCCATCATCCTACCTGAAGTCGAGACGAAGCAGCAGATCATGTCGAAGCGATTCCGACAGTGTGTCTTTCCATGTGAGCGTTTCATCACGGAAGGTGATACCCATGGGATGTGCGTCTCATGCCTGGGGATGTCGCACGCTCAGGCAACTCTCGAGGGGGCTGCCTGCGACCATTGCAAGGCCCTGCCCCTGAGGGTGCTGAGGTCTCGAGCGGCGAGGGTGCCGGAACGGCTGAGGCTTTTTTCCGGTCCTCGTCCGCGGAATCCTCCTCCCCTTGTCCCCGATTGGGAGCCCGTTTTTCGGTTTCTCCCACTCGAGGGGTGAGTCCGGAGAGGCTGACACGATCTGGCTCTGAGGAGCTAGATGTGCTTAGCATGGAGAATGACTTCGGGGAAACGGAACGTCATCAGCCCTCGCCAGGATACGAGGAGTTGTTAGAAGTGGTGATGCGGGCTGTGGCCAAGCTGCACATTGATTGGCCACAGGTGGTGCAGCAGCCATCGGTGGGCAGCAAACTAGACGAGCGGTTTCTGCAACACCGAGCGCCACCACCGCGTCGGCCCCTACCATTTTTTCCGGTCCGGAACAAACCCTTCTCTGCACGGCTGTCTACGTCCCCCCGTCCGATTTGGTGGGCAAGGCCTACATGGCAGCGGGTCGAGCTGGTGCCAGCCTGCACACGATGGCTGTCTTGCAGGCATACCAGGCCGATCTCCTTTGGGACTGTGACGTAGGGGGAGGTCCCTCTGAGGAGGACCTGACGGAGCTCCGTAGAGCGACGGACTTGGCTCTCCGTGTGACCAAGGAAACGGCCCGTTCCATCAGCCGATCCATGGCGGCTTTGGTGGCTACAGAGCGGCATCTGTGGCTCAACCTATCGGGCATCCAGGGGAAGGAGAGGGCTTTTCTCCTGGATGCGCCCCTCTCACCTTCTGGCCTGTTTGGCGAAGCAGTGGATGCTGTCGTCAACAGGTTCCAGCACGCCAAAACTCAGGGAGAGGCATTTGAGCGATATCTCCCCTGCCGGTCAGACTCCATGACCGCGATGGCCCCATATTTGTGTGTAGGATTTGTGTGACGCGGCTGGCTGGGCCACCCCTCACACTTTTATCTGGTTTTACAGTCTGGACCTTCCTTCTGCACCCGGCACCCGTGCGCTCTCCTCCTAGTCGTGCCGTCAGGTTCTGCACGTTGGGGGCAGGCGGGGTTTCGGCGTGGCCTAAGTGGGTATCTCGTTCCCATAGTGTCGTCAACGACGCAGTTCGAGTTCCCTCGAAGGGGAACGTCTTGGGTTACGTATGTAACCCTTGTTCCCCGAGAAGGGGAATGAGAGACTGCGTCGGTCCGCCACACCTCACCCCGCCTGGAGTGCCTTGCTTCTTAGAAATGGCTAATATGTCCTTACATACGTAACCCGAGACGTTCTTCTGGCTGTGTAGACTCCAAGGGCTTTGAACAGCTCTGGGTTGTTTACACCTTCGTCGTATTGAGTTGAGTTGGAAAATATATTATTGTATATTATATTGTATGTGGTCATGAATATAGAAAAGAAAACAATATAAATCAGTGTTAGAATATCCATCATGCTAATCACATCTGCAAGTTGGTTGGCTTGAATACAAAAAATACCAAACTGTGTTTTTTGGCTCCACCCACAGAAGTTAAAATCATTTATAAGGAGACCAGCTCTGCTCTGTGGCATTTCTTGTGTCCCAGTGCCTTACTAACTACTGACTATGTGCAGCGCAGAGGGGGAAAGTAACAAATTACAATTACTCACGTACTGTAATTGAGTAGTTTTTTTTGTGTAATTGTACTTGTATTTTAAGTAATTTTTTATGTTTGTATGTTTTGTTTGTACAAAAGTATTTTACTTCGCTACATTTTAAATCACATCCATTACTGAGTAAAAAAAAAAAAAAGCATGTTCGCATGTGGCAAAAGACAATACTGACTGTGATTGTGGAGAGTCCCCAGCTGCAGTAACACATGGATTATGTGTAAAATCAGGAGCGTCGGACTTCATCCAGCCAGAGGGAACAATAGAAATGAATGGCAAAAATAGCATGTCATGTCTTATTAAGAGGAGCCAAGCTCCCCTGGCTCCCCTGTAGTTCGCACCCTGCTTGTACCACAGGTAGTGTGAAAAAGAAGTTTTCATAGTTTGGTAAGAGGCTTTGCTCAAATTTGCCGAAACAACATCGGTGCATGATATTGGAGATTTTGAAGTCAACATACTAACCATTTAATTCTAACAGGAAAATACATGCCCCATGAGACGTCAATCCAACTGTGACTTCAGAATGCCTCTGCCAAAATGACAAATAAAAGGCACATTTCTTTTTTGAGATCTGTCTGGAATTGTCTTGCCACGATTTATTAAAATATTTTGCCTCCATTTACTTCATACGATCTATTGCGGGCCAGCAGTAACAACAGCAAACTCTTTTTGATTAAAGATATGTGTGAACACACTACATACTCAAAACATGTAGAAATGTACAGTAATTTAAGCAATAATTTTTATATATAATAAATAAGTTCTCATATAATAAATTTAAATTGGACAACCTTTATTGACCTGACTCTTCCCCATTGGGCATGTTTTTTTTTTAACCTCAACACGTTCTCTGATCTTTTTTATAAGAAGTTTTGAGTAAATTGCTTTTAAAGCCCTTTTCTCTTTTTACTTTATTTGTGAAATAAGAACGTTTTTAACTGTGCTCATACTGTAGAATTAAATCAGATTTGCACACACAGCATTCAGCCAGTGTTTAAACTTCTGGAAAACAACCTGCTATTTCCTGTAAAGACAAGTGGAAATGAACCATTTAATGTGATGGGGCAAATTAGCATGTATTATCATCACTGTCACTGACATATATATATATATATATATATAAATAAAAAACATATACGTGAGTTCACCCCTCACATTTTGATATCTTTTCATGTGACAACACTGAAGAAATTACACTTTGCTACAATGTAAAGTAGTGAGTGTACAGCTTGTATAACAGTGTGTATTTGCTGTTTCCTCAAAGTAACACATCACACAGCCAGATGAACATTATATAATTTGGCCTCTGATTCCCTGTGTGTGTTGAATAGATGACACAACCTTGGAGGATCATAGACTTCAGCATGTGTCACTCTGTCAAAAGTTGGCGTAAAGAAGATTGATGTTGAAAAGCCTTAATTTCCATTTTCTTAAAGGCCCTTAGTGACGTGCTGAATGAGTTATTGTACTCCCTGTATAATATTTGACCCGGTTCATTGGGAGTTTTTTATTTATTTATTGGAAGTTGCTTCCATCTGCACAGGAAAATAACTTTTCACCCATCCTGTCTGCTTAGGGAAATAACTTTGACTCCATCACCAGGCTGTAATATTTTACTTGTTATTACCTTCATGTCAAAGTGAGAGGTCTGTATATAGGTTATTGAAGACCCCTTCATATAATGACAGGCATGTAAAAAACAGTAACTGCCTTATTTAAAATATAGCATCAGGTGATGGGAAAATACTGTTTATAGGACTCACATGCTTTCATTTCAAGGCATTTAAATCTGCCTATACCCATTTAGTATTAATATAGCAGTTTATATGGTAACACTTTTCATTTGTTAAACTGACAATGGGAAAATGAAATGTCAATAAAATGAAATATCTGAGATGGAAATCAATGAAAGAAATGGATTTGGCTGAACTTCTGTCCATTCTCTCTTTTGCATTCATCATACATAACTATTTAATTCAAGTTTCACACACATATGTATCAAATTTAACTATAATTACATTTACGTATGATACAAAGAATTACGTTGACTCCTTTATGACTGTGTCTTTAAGCATCCAGCCTCAACAAATCATCAGAAATGGAACTCTTATGGCGCAAAATATGTTGATGTTCTTTTTTTAGTTTCACACAGAGAAATGTTTGATTGTCAAACCTAATTAGGTTTCCCCCATGTAGTTATCCGCAGAGGCGTCAAAGGAGCTGGAGCCTCGTTAAATAGGTATAACATTAGAGTTAGTTTAGTTTATTTGCTCATTAAAACAGTAAAAGCCAAAAAGGTAAACAGAAAAGGAACACGGGATGAGCTCTGAGACAAATGGCAAGGGGATGCTGATAAAACAGCCTGATGTCAAAATAGAAAAGATGAACATTGACTACCAGAAACAGAAAAATTGGGACAACTGACACTGAAATTAAATAGAAGAAAGATTGGCAGAAAAACGTCTAAATGCGACATAAAGCGAGTGTGGCGGCATGTGTTCAAGAGGCAAGAGTAGGAATGTACTTACAAAGAAGGGTTGTATTTTGTGTTTATGTGTTTGTCTCCATTAGAATCAGAAATACTTTATTGATCCCCGAGGTAAAATCTTTTGTTGCAGTTATACCCGTTGCACAACAATGCAATAGGAATAGAAATAATAATAGAAAGTAGGAAGATAAAGAAATATATAAATATAAGAGTATAAATATAAAATATGAAGAAAAATATAAAGGTGTGGATATGTACAATATTTTCATTATTAAAGAATTGTTATGGTGAACAGTGATAATAAATAAATAACAGAAGAGAATATTGCACATTAAATATTAAACAGATAATAAGGTCCAGTTCAATGACTAACTAAGACACTTAGAGGGAGGAGTTATAAAGCTTGATGGCCACAGGAAGCAATGACTTCCTGTGGCGCTCTGTGGTGCGTTTTGGGGGGATGAGTCTTGCACTGAAAGTGCTCCTGTGTTTGAACAGCAAGTCATGGAGTGGGTAGGAGACATTGTCCACGGTGACATGTAGCTTGGACAGCATCCTCCTCTCTGACACCACCGACAGAGAGTCCAGCTCCACCCCCACAACGTCACTGGCCTTGTGGATCAGTTTGTTGAGTCTCTAAACAGTGCTAGTGCTATGTGGCCACAACAGACTCGTAAAACATCCTCAACATCGTCCTGCAGATGTTGAAGGACCTCAGCCTCCTCAGAAAATAGAGACGGCTTTGGCCCTTCCTGTAGAGGGCTTGAGTGTTCTTGGCCCAGTCCAGTTTATTGTCAATGTGCACTCCCGGTATCTGTAATCCTCGACAGTGTCCACACTGACCCTCTGGATGGAAACAGGGCTCACTGGTGTCAGTGTGTGTACAGTTAGTGTTTTTGTGTAGCCTATATGTGTGTCCGGATGAATCCTGTTTGGGTTCAAGGAAAGAGGAATCAAATATTTCTTGTTGATTGTTTCAACTCGTCTAACAACTATTGGTCTTCTCGCTCCAGGCACCAGAATCAGCACATTCACCCAGGCCGATCTGGCATCGCGCAGCATCCAGTACGTCCACACCAGTGAAGAAGAGAAGCATGCCGACCAATTCTCCTTCACTGTGTCCGACGGGACAAATGAGGTGAATGACGGGGTTGACTCTAATCAATAAAAAGGGCTTCGAAGACCCATTTAGGGGGGCTGGTTCAGTTTTGTCCAACAATGTGGTACCTGGAAGAACATTGTAATGATACTTGCTGGCTTCTGCTTGTGACCTCCCATAACAGGTAACAGTCACTGAGTGCATGTCTATGTGTGGACGTGATACATGAGCAGTTCAGCCAGCACTGGCCCAACGTACACGCTAAGTAATTGCATGGGGCCCTGCAAATCCTTTGTTGTTTGTTTTTTTGTTTTTCTAATGAAACATAAAGCCTAGAACAGGGGGCCCCCTGCTCAATGGATAGACCATGTCAAGCCAATCAAAATCTCTGCTGGTGACAGCTTTGGAGTCTCTGACTGCATCACCCAAAGAGGGGACATGTCCGCATCTACTATACTGCAAATACAATTAACGCCATATATAAATGAACCATACAGATTATTTGTGCAAGAATGAGCTCATCTTTTGGTGACTATTTTGAATTGTATGACTGCTGTTAAGTGTTGGGTTGTATTGTTTTTCTGCCAACATGCCTGGTGTCAAGAGCTGGATCACCCTCATTAAAGGTCTGAGGACATAATTCTTGATGAACATCTATTGAATGAAGGCAGGTTTACTACAAATATGTGTGATTGTGTATTAATGTGCAAGGATTATGCCCACTTTATAGATTGCCCTAATTGTCCTGCAATATTGTGGTAGTACAATATCAAAGGGTTTTCATGTTGTCCTCACAAAACAGAGATTTTTAGAAACCCGAAGAAGTGAAAGTATTCAGTATTTCACAGGAAAAACAGTCAAGAACAGTTGTAAAATAGCAACATGATATATCATCTTGTGACCCCTTAGATTTGTCTTATTTGTCTGACTATAACATTCAGTATTCAGAAGTCATTTACTTAGATTAATTCACCGCTGAATCAGTTTGCCACAGCAGTGCTTGGGTTCATGTTTCCACACAGTGAGTCATCCATATTTTAAAGCTATAATGTGTAAAATTGAGACTATTCTCCACCTGTCAAATTCATACTACATACAAAATAGGGGCATGCGTATCACATATCAGGTCATAACTGCTGCTAACTTAGCAGTCCTTGTAGCTGACGGAGTCTGGGCGAGCAAGCTCACCGCTTGCACACATCTCCCAGCTGAAACTACAGGGAGGATACCTGAGTTCTACTTTCTGACTATTGCCTCTTGAGGCACGAGTGGTAGGTAGGGGATCCAGTGAGGTTCCTTGGGAAACACATCTACTAGAGTTCATTAGCACCTACAGTCCTTCAAAGATTTGGACATATTTAATATAGTGGATTCTTTGTTTTGAACATCTAGAAACATATATCAAAGAGACCCCCACCATGCACACATGCACACCTACCTGCTAGATGCTAGTTCCAAAAAAATCATCCCAAAAACATTTTATTTTTGTAAAGGGGAATGCTCTTTTTCCTCAGGAGCAACTGGTCTCAATAGCTAATTTGTGTTTGGGTGGCAATATTTGAAATGTATTATTTCAAGACTATGTTAAAGAGGGCTGGTTTTCAGGTCTGTAGGACAATTGGTAGGCTGTAACAGAAATCCCTCTTAGCCATGTCTACAGGATGGAAAGAAGTTTAGGATAAGACAACTCTCTTCAAAGAGGCAGACGGGCATGAGCGTGGAGCTTGAGCACTTTTTAATAATAACAAACCCGATTTGGCACGCCTGTGTTCTCAGTTCTCATGATAAAGAATTAAAGGCAGGCAGTGTTTGTCCCCCACATAAAAAGCCCTTCAGACTGCTTTGTCATTGGCATTTTAGCCTGAAATATCTTGCACCAAGCCTTTTATTAAAAGGGGCGGTAAAGATTTTCTGACCCGTAGCACAGTAATTACCTTTCGATATAACGCATAAAAATGTTTATGAAATATATTTATATATTTACATAAATATATAAATAAATATACGTGTCAAATCTAACAAGCCTTTTGAGTGGTGAGGAAGTTTCTCTCTAACCCTTCCAACTCCCCACACCCCCAGTTCCCCTCATGCATAAATCTGCCTTGCTAATCCAGACTAATGAGGACCACAAGGACTTGAGTAAACATGTGAGAAAGGTCATTTGGCCTTCATGCCTGGCTGACTACAGTGTGTGAAGGATTTTGTGGCCATTGTAGTGGTTACTGTGTGTGAAGTGGTTTAGTGCTTTTACTTTTGTTAACCCCCCTCTCTCAAGATGGAGAGTGTGTTTTGCATTAAAACTAAGTTTTATATTGCATTTTATAGTGATACTAAATATTTTACTCACTGTGTGTCATGAGATGGTATTAACTCAATGGCATAGCAGCACACTGTTTCTGTAGTAACTGCAGCTTGTGCTATTTGGGTTATGTTTTAAAGTTTCCATCAGGCGTGTTGTCCCATTTGTAAAATTTCCACCCTAGATGACAGCATAGAAATTGACTGCATATATATAGTTTTCTCACTTGACTGACACTTATACTGTAAGTGGCAAATTTTATTTTATCTGTTCAGCACCATTACCATCATCATTGCTCTGAGTCATTGGAAAAAAATGTCCAAAACATTTTCGCAAGCTAAGAAAAAAACTGCCCTGTTTTCTGCTTTGACTAAGTGTCTCTTTAGATACTCCAATGGGCTTCAAGGATAGGTTCACAAGTTTGCTAATACACGTATATTTAATAGTTATTATTAGTCATTGTTATCATTCTTCCTGCCCATACTGGATGTGAAGAAACCCCATAAAGCAATGTATGTTACTCTGTTTCAGTACAATATTCACATATTACATATCTCTTTACATATGGTGTATTTGAGCATGTCAATATTGTTTTAACACTAAAGTAATATTTCCCAGTGAATAAAATGAGCAGTGTTGCCTTAGAGAGATGGACAGAGAAATTTAGTGAAAATGAAATGAAGCCAAAAATACTTCTAGTGGTGACTATTTGGAGTTACATTTACATTGCTTCAGAATGGATTTATATTTTCCTGTGTTTGTCGTGTCCAGGTTGCCCAGACGTTCTACATTACCATCAAGCCAGTGGACGACTCCCTGCCTCTGCTCCAGGTTCCTGGTATGAGGGTCCAGGAAGGAGTGAGGAAGACCATCACCGAATTTGAGCTGAAAGCCACAGATGCAGACACTGAAGTAGGACACTGGCTTCACAAATCCCTGAAATGCTTCGGCAACCTTCATTATTTATTTCTCTTTTTAATCAGTTTAGAAAGGAGCAGGACCTCTAAATAATAGTTGGATATCAGCAGCTAAGCTGGCAAAACTAAGCTTTGTAAGCTGGCCTCTGTTGTTTAGAAAGACGGCTGTTCTCTACAGCTTTATTTTCTCTGGCAACAACATTTCAAAGACTATTTCCTGTTGCTTAAAGGAAAAAACCCTGTTAATCCCATCAATCTGCCATCTTTGGTGCACTCCAGGAGTTATTTTGTGATTATTGCAATTTCCTGTCTTCCTGCATCTACTTTCTCTGAACAACCTTGCCTACATCTACTGCAATTACAGATTTTCTCTTTATTTCACAAGATGTCTTTTAAAAGCCACTAAATGTTATGTGGTATACTTATATGTACTAACTTCTAATTATATGTGCTAACAAAGCAAAATAAGAATTGCCTGTTCTTCTAGAAAAGATTTCCCACAGTATGATTGTTGAAGTTGCAAAATAATAATGATGAAAAATTTTAAAAATAAACCCTCACTGTTTGACTGATTCTTACTAACAAACTGACACCACACATAACATACTCAACACTCATTCAAACTGTCTCCTCTCCTCCATTCCTCTCCCTCCATTTTGTTCTGCTAAAACACAACGTTGTCCAGGCGGAGTCCATTGTCTTCACTGTCGTCCAGGCTCCACGTCACGGCACCATAGAGCGCACGGGCAATGGCCAACATTACCGGCAGACCAGCAGTTTCACCATGGATGACATCTACCAGAACCGCATCAGCTACAACCACGACGGCTCCAACTCGCTCAAAGACCGCTTCACCTTCACTGTGGCTGATGGCACCAACCTGCTGTTCATGGTGGAAGAGGGCAGCAAGGAGGTAAAAACGTGCACCTGTGTGGGCTTGTTTTACCATATTTGTGGGGTCCAAAAACAGGGAGCCCATTACACTTGTAGGGTCCGACAGCTTTGTTGGAACCAAAATGCTAGACCCACAGGGTTAAAGGGGCTGTGTGTAGTTTACAGTGGCCCCTAGCGATGAGGTGTTAAATTGCAACCACTGCATTTCAAGCGTGTGCTCCTGCGCGTGCTTGAACTCATGAGGGAGCACTCAACTTTACAGTAATAGTTTTATTAGCATGACATTGAACCACCTTATCCATAATAACGTAGCTGGCTGCCCCTGCCTTGCATCACTATAGGCTAGTATAAACAAATCGTTACATCATTTTTTGCAGGCTAAAATCGACACAATACTGGTACACAGGATAGTAATATGCTGTGAAGCAACACTGCATTGTGCCCAAGCAGAATTTACTCTTGGGGACAATAAAGTTAACCTAAACTAACCTAATGTGGATCACGTTAGCTGGTGAAGTAATGTGGAAAGACATACAACTATAGTATTTTGCAATAGATAACATGTTAGATGTCACCCGACATCGATCTGATTCTCGTTTGGCCTTATGGGATTCAACACTTAAAACTTTTTCCTTTTTTGTCCTCACTGGGAGATTGTGTTGCAGTCGGTGTTATGCTGGGAGCTTGTTGTTTTATGGTGTTAGCGGACTCCATTTTGTTTGCTGTGGTGTTGTTGCTGTGTGTACAGTTCACATTCATCAGGCGAGAGGGGAATGCACATGCAGGATATTCATAGTTTTCACTTGACGTCACATTCCAAAGAAAACGCTCCCTTGGAGGGCAAAAAAGACGTTACTTTCCGCTGCCTGCCAACCAAGAAGCAAGTGATACACTGTTACTTTGAGTTTGTTACTTTTGCGTTGCCAAAAGGCTGGATGGTTGTTGTGCTTTTGGATCCACTAATCGATGAGGAGACAAGCCTGGGCTGTGGTTTTTAACAGCGGGAAAATGGCAGTGGATGCTGTTTATGGATCGAAAGTACCAACACTTGCAGTTTGTGTCCATATCTACTGTATCTTTTTCTTCAGTTGAAAGGTGATTCAAATAAAATTTAACAGCTTTTGCGGCGTCTCTACGAGGGAGTCCGGTGTGAGCAGCTATCTTGGTCTGTTGTTTTGCCCTCCAGGTCAACGCACATGTCACGTGACTGAAAACTATGAATAGGATGTAAAATAGTGGCAGTTCCAAGCAACAGAGAAAGCAGGCATGTTGTTCATTTTTGTGTGAGGTTACAATCCGTTTACAAATAGACAATAAAAAAGTGATTAACTGATAAGTGATTTCATTGTAAAACTACATAAAGCCCCTTAAAAGTACTGCTTGAGAGTTAAGACTTGGTTTTAGGGTTAGTGATTTCAAACTTAGTGATGGTTAAGGTTAGGATCAGGGGAATTCATTATCTCAATGACAGCTCCCCACGAATATAGTGACACAAGGCTATAGTGTGTGTGCACTGACATTTTTACCACAGCTGGAAGGCAAAATTTGCAGTCAGATTTTGTGTTGGCGTGTGTGTCTGTGTGTGTATGAGGCAGCTTCCTGACATTTTTATTACAGCTAGATGATTGAATTAGCAAAGGCCACGGGTGGGTGCGTCTGTGTGTGTGTGTGTGTGTGTGTGTGTGTGTGTGTGTGTGTGTGTGTGTGTGTGTATGTATTTGATGGTAGATATTTTTGTGTGTGTGTGTGTGCGTGTGTGTGTGTCGGGATGTAGGGGTGGTGGAGTCACTGCTCTGACCTTTTTAATGACGGAAGGGGTGAATCAGCAGTTTGTGTGACTGCTATTATACTTCTCACTTTGTGAGGTGTTTTTTGAAAAGTGATGCTATTTGGATAAGTGAGGTATTATTTGAAAATAAGGGCATTTTGAAAGGAGAAGACATTTTTGGAAAATTAGAACAATTTTAGAAAAGCAACGCAGAGTAGTACTTACACAGTTTAGTGTAGCAGAAGTTTTGTAATTTCTTACTTCTTACCTGATAATCATCTTGCAATCCCTTAGATTCATCTTGCCCTCCCCAGTGGCTTGTTGTCTGGGCTAGACCAGAAACCACTGGTCTAGAATGCATTAAAAGAGGGTCCTCACAGGTACAGTATGATCTTCAGTACGTGTGTGCGTTAATGTCAGCTTCATGGCGGTAGTTATAGGTATGTCAATTTAGCCGTCCCTCTCAGCTGCGCTCCGCCACCTGTCACTACAAATGGTCCTTGATTAAGTAAATGACAGCAGGCAGGTATTGATATCCCCAGTCACACACACACACACACACACACACACACTCTTCCCAGGCTTGCGTTTATTATCTTTCAATTGCCTGGGTTAATTTGGCTCAATGGTCACACGTTGTCTGCAGCTCAAAAGACGGTTTGTGGCCTTAACGTTGCTGGTGTTTGAGGTGAACTTGTTCCCACTGGAGCTGCCGTGTTATTAAATAATTTATGAGCTCATATAACACCCTTCGGATGAACACATCCTTCAAATGGCACCTGTCAAACTTGGCCTTAACAGCATCTGTGTGATGACAGGCTGCTCTCTCTGTATTCCCTCTTGCACCTCCAACATAATGCTGTGACTAGTAATATTGGAGTAGTTTGTCTGATTTAGCCTGTCATCACATCTTGAAGGGGGATAAATCAATAAAGTAATAACCGGCAGTGCTTGTTTTTTGCCCCTATAACATTCAGCCTGTATCCAGTTCATGAGAACTTTTCCATTTCCTTGTTTTAACGACTCGTTCTTATCAAAAGGTTGTCTTAACGTTTGTCTGTGTGAAGTAGTTCAAAGGGGAAACTGTTGCAGAACGAAGTCTCTATGTTATCCGCTGTATCCATGACAGTTTCTGCAGCCAGATGTTGCTGCTGATTTATTTTGTTGTAATTTTTGGAGCACCACAAATTACACTGTATTCACCACTGTTGCATTGCAGCAATCTGAGACACAAATATCTTAAAACCTGGGTCAAAAGAAACTATTAGTAATTGAGAATTGAGATGTGAATGTGTGATATTTTCGATGAACAGGTCGAGGTCCAACAAGTTTTAAAGGGAATTAAAACAACTTAAGTAGTTAAATCCTCTTTCTTGAGACTGTCCATTAAATTATTCTCGAAAGTATATCCACCATCTTCAAAAATCTATTTTTTATCAACTTTTTTGGGATTGCAGATAGTGACGGCTGCACCACAGAAGTTCAAGATCGATATTCTGCCAGTTGACGATGGCACTCCGCGTATCGTCACCAACCTGGGACTGCAGTGGCTGGAGTACATGGAAAACAAGGTACAAGATCATCTCTTCATATATGTCTCTCCAAACATACAATACATACAGTTTTTGCTCAGTTTCATGGTGATGTTTAATAGCTGTAAAGGGAGTAATGATGGACCCAGTGATGCAGATCTTATTTTCTAATTAATTTACCTTTTAAATTGCCACAGTTAAGTTGCATTGCACTGAACCTTTAAATACTTCCTTCCTGCTCATTGGTCTCAATTAGAGGACTGTGGTTTCGCTGGACATTTTACAGATAAAAAGGTTTGAATGAGCAGGAGGCTGTTGCAGAGTGGTCTGCATGCTTAGAAATTTGTCCTTAAGTAAATGTAAATTTGAAGAATGACTTGATTGTGTATAAACAGCTCTGTTTCTTCTCTGGCTGGCTGTATCACAGTAACTTCTTAAACATGTTGTTGTGATTGACATAAGTGCAAAGAGAAGCTCTTGCACTGTGCGCTCACAATGTGTAATTTACTTGCTCCCCCTGCTGGTTTGAACACCTCAACACAATGCGACCACTAGTTTCTATGGCAGTCATTGTAGAAATGTCACCCTGTTCATTTATCCTGAGTCTGTGCCATGTTTGCACTGCAGGTAATTTAGTCTTGGATGTTTTATCATGATGACCCAAGAGAATGTAAAAGGGATATACTAAGTTAATAGATCTGCCATCAAATGCTAATTTAAATTAAAATTAAAATTCAAAACAACTACTAATTTCCAGCATTTCCTTCCACTTTGGCAAAAACACTTGGAAAACACTTGCTAACTCATTTGCCGTATAATATATTTGGTTATAGTATATTTGCCACTATAAGGTGGTCATTTACAGTAATTTCTGCTTGTGTCCATCAGGCTACCAACCTGATCACCAAGAAGGAGCTGCTGACTATGGATCCAGACACAGATGATGGACAGTTGGTTTACGAAATCACCACAGAGCCAAAGCACGGCTTCCTGGAGAGTAAGCTGAAACCTGGAAACCCCATCACCACCTTCACACAAGGTACACAAGTTCCATGTCATTTTCTGGCCCTAATGTTTCATTTTTGCACCAGGTGCAGCAGGTTGTGTTGTTACATATTTTTAAATCCAAGTTTGTTTTATACAGATTCACTGGTTGCTCCTCTTCTCCTCGTCACTCTAGTATTTTTTCTTCTAAGACAATTTACTTTAAAGGATTTCTCAATGCCTGCAGAAGGAAAAGTGTATTGTATTTCAAAAGAGAAAAGCAAAAATTCAGTGTGATTTTTTTTTTTTTTACTTTCTTATCCTTCAATCATTTTGGAACCCCTTCTCCAGGTACATGAGGCTTCACTGCCCTCTCCTGTTCATCCTTTTTTTCCCCTGAGGTGATTCTTAGTATTATGGGAACCACACCTGGAGGAAGTTTTGAATTGGAACTCCACTACATTTTTCTTCACAGTGAGAAGGAGTGTTGAGAGGTCAAGGAAGCGCTAGGAAAGGACAAAAACTTGGCCCCACATGCCAACCTGCCCAGACTCACTCTTTCCTTCACTGAAAGTTTTCTTCAAAGGCACATCAGCAGCCGTGGGAGTGTTTTTCTTCGAATTAGCAGTGTTCTCATCACGAGCCTGCTTATCTTCACCTCTGGGCTGCAGCCAGGGATCAGTGCCAGGGTGCTTTTGTGAAATGTTGATCCTCTAGGCTGGAGAGCAACTCGAAACACGTCACTTTGATGTGTTGGATTTTAGATTTGAAGCATGTAAACATAATTTCCTTAATGACAACAAATATCCAATTACTACAATAAACACTTACCCTGAGAGAGGAAAAATGTGAAAATAGATGGTTAGATTTACTAGTACAAACTGTCAGCATCATTCCAGCTGTCAGCATTTACTCTCACATTCTGCCATTTGCGCTCAACAACATATTTCTGTTCTGGTTAGTTAGTTTAGTGCTTAAATTTTCTTATCCTTTGTGGTCCCATTTGGTTATATTTTCTGTTCATCACTACAAGTGTTTATTCTAAGCTTCCTGAAGGTCATGTGAACATCTCTCTAGCTCAGGGACTCTCATCCATTTAATGGCTTGCAGCCCCCAATTACAGAGTACTTTTGTACCTTTTCTCCAACCTCCTCTTGAAGTTATAAATGAGCAGAAATTGTGAACCAATGATGACTTTCATCTTCATTTTCAAGTTTTTTATATGTCTCTCAAGTGATGAGAAAAGGGCTGGAGGCTGCAAATTATGGAATCATTATTTCACAGAAAACTCATTCTTCACAGTGATTTGTATAATTAAAATTCGATCCCTGTAGGGACATTATGTTTTCGGTTGTCCCCTTACGCACAGTAAGGTACATGCTGCGTAAAGATCAGTGCAAATTGTCTTGTAGGACAATTGTTTAATTCTGGTTCCCTCTGCTAAATGCCTACTGCAATGTTCTGTGACATTCTTTTGACTTTCCATGTTCTTGTGTGTAATGTGTGATGCATATTATCGACTTTCATTCCCTTTGTGACCTCAAACATCTGTAAAAGAAGAGAAACAATAACTAAATCAGTGAAATATAATATAAATATAGAATGTTTGTTCATTATTAATCTGTTCCTTTCTAGCTGATGTAAACTTGGGTCTGATCCGCTACGTGCTGCATCAGGAGAACGTTCAGGAAACCATGGACAACTTCAAGTTCCTGGTCAAAGACAGCAAACCAAACGTGGTCAGCGACAACGTCTTCCACATCCAGTGGTCACTCATCAGCTTTGAGCACAAAAGGTCCGTAATATGTGTGAAGCTTTTACCAAAACCAACTGTTCGCCATACATGTACCTTTCCAGCATCCTTAAGTAAGATAACCTGATGGTTCCACAGCTACAATGTGAGTGAGAAGGCCGGCACGGTGGCTGTGACGGTGAAACGAACAGGTAACCTCAACCAGTACGCCATCGTTCTCTGCCGCACCGAGCAGGGCAGCGGCACCTCCACCAGCAGCGTCGGATCTCGTCCGGGCCAGCAGGACTATGTGGAATATGCTGGACAGGTAACTGTGCTTTACCAATGTAATTTATTTTATCGTTTTGTTTTCATTGTTGTTTAGGAAATTTTAAAAACAAAACAACAAAATGTCAAAGCTTCAGCTGCCTCTTCTTCCTTTGGCTCATCATCCATAACCGTTGGTTGAACGAACCTTGACATCCAGTACGCACGTATTGACCAGTACCACAATGTGTCCTGTTAATTCACAGGTACAGTTTGATGAGCGCGAGGACACCAAAGTGTGCACCATAGTGATTAACGATGACAAGGTGTTTGAGGGAACTGAAAGCTTCCACGTGGAGCTGAGCATGCCTGTGTATGCGCTGCTGGGCGGAAACACGCGTGCCATCGTCAACATCAACGACACAGAGGACGAACCAACTCTGCAGTTTGATAAAAAGACCTACCACGTCAACGAGAGCACTGGCTTCATCCACGTACCCATCGAGAGAAAAGGTGAAGAACTACAGCCCTGTTAACCTTTTTAACTGTCTTCCTATTTAATTTCCCCCTTTTTATTTAACCAAAAGGGACTTTGCCTTTTTGCAGATTCTACATCTGCTTGCTGCGACACTGCTTTGAGGCCATATGATGCTTTCACTGAGTGATGTATTCATATTTGAGGCATTTGAAGATAAAAATGCTACACAGTTTGTGCAATTTTCTTTACTGATATACTTGTATGTCAGTCAGAGTTAAATAAGGCATGGAGCACAAAACATATCAACCAAAGTTAAACTAAATCCAAGCAAACATGTCTATAATTTGGCACAGAGGGCAGTGACTAAAACCCCCAAACAAAACAAAGATAAGCTATACCATCATGTTTAAGTATGAACTCTGAAAATCAGGTCCCTTAAATGTATGCTATGTTATTAGCTTTTAAAAGGGGCGTATTTTAGAGAAATGTGAAGCTTTATTTGTCAAGCACAGAAGAGATGTCATGGCAAACATTCCCTCTCTTGCCTCATTTCCACTCAGGTGACACCTCCAGCACCGTGTCTGCTCTCTGCTACACCGTGGGCAAGTCAGCTCAGGGCAGCAGCCTCCACGCTCTGGAGTCCGGATCCGACTACAAGAGCCGCGGCATGACCAACGACAACCGCGTCATCTTTGGCCCCGGCGTCAGCATGTCCACCTGTGACGTTAAGCTCATCGACGACAGCGAGTATGAGCTGTCTGAGGAGTTCGAGCTGGTGCTTTCAGATGCCTCGGATAATGCCCGTATGGGGGACGTGACGCTGGCCAAGGTCGTCATCGATGGACCCAACGATGCTTCGACGGTTTCTCTTGGGAACGCCACCTTTACTTTCAGTGAAGATGCTGGTATAAGCTGTTTTCTTACATCCACCTGTACACCAAGTAGTTCTTTTTTCCTTCTGCATTTTCCTAGAAGTTTGCAGTGTTTCTCTATCGCCAAGAGAAATTCTTATTAAATTATGGCACACTCTCTTTTCAGATGTCACAGCTTAGCTTTACTATTTAAGAGACATGTGTAAATTTAATGATGTCCATGGGGAAATTAGGAAGGTGCCAAAAAGAGAAATTTCATAACAGCTATATCCAAGGATGTAGCATTAGTTTCTTGCCAGTAGTGCAATGTCTGTGGACCCCCTACCCTTTCCAAAGTTATTTACAAAACACTATACATGAAACAGAATGTAAGCATACTACCTGAACATTTACGTAGACTATTATATTGTTTTTACAGTTAGTCGTTACATGGCAGTCTGTCACATTTTAGCCTTTTAATTTCTTTTGGAACAGAGAACACATTTTAAAGTGGGAAACACAGGATTGATAGATGCCTTTTGTAATAATTTTATTGTCTTAAAAGCTAATGTCATACATTACTCGGTAGAAAGATTTATGTTAACAGAGTCCTGCTATAAATACACCTCCCACTCCACCCTCATCTCTCTGTCAACCCTCTTCTGCTCTCAATCAATCACTGAGTCTCTCTCTTTTCTTTTGGTGGTACTCTGCTATAGCTTTAATCTTGGATAAAGGAATCAACCATGCAGCATTGTACAGTCTTCATAATTACGCTCAGCAAAATTAGCTGAAAAATTCAGTTTCTCTGTTAATGTATTCTGCTACTATTAGTTCATGACTTAAATTACTTTAGAATTGCAGACCAAAGCAGACTTTGGTTACCTAACACTGTGGCTGTCATTTCTGTATCATTTCTATGCCCTAATAAAATGCCCCAATAAAATTCTACTACTTCACATATTTTTTAAACCTGCATTTCATTCAGGCACAATTGAAATACCAGTGCTGCGCCATGGCAGTGACCTGTCCTCTGTGACTTCTGTATGGTGTGCCACCCGACCTTCAGATCCCCCCTCAGCCAGCCCGGGGGTCGACTACATCCCCAGCTCCAAGAAGGTGGAGTTCAAACCTGGAAAAACTGAGGAGGTAAGGACAGAGACATCTCACCTACAACAAAAACATATTAAACTAAAGACAAGGTATCCTACTTCTGTTCCCTTAAGACAACAGACCTGGTCTAGGACACCTTTAAAATCCTTGTAAACGCTCTTGCTTCCTTTTTACAGACCTGCAGTTTGACCATAATGGACGACATCCAGAACCCGTCCATCGAAGGATCTGAGTCTTTTGTGGTATTCCTCAGTTCCCCGCAAGGTGCTGTCCTCCAAGAGCCCTATGAAGCCAACGTTGTCATCACTGACACCTTCCAGGACAGTATGTACACACAATAATGACTTTAAAACATTCACTTAAAAAATAAAATATGCATTAAAAAAAATTTATTTCAGGCTTCTGACATCACATATGCCTTATGAATGATTGATATCTCAATTACATTTACCAGTACTAAGAATTTAGAGTCAGCTTTCTCACAGCCATCATCTCTCCTCTCAGTTCCCAGCATGCAGTTTGAGAAGAGCGCCTACATTGTGAAGGAGAAAGACAGTGTCCTGCACATCCCCATCATCCGTACAGGTGACCTGTCCTTCAAGTCATCAGTGCGGTGTTTCACTCGGACCATGTCGGCCATGGTGATGGACGACTTTGAGGAGAGGAAGAATGCTGATGAGTCACGCATCACTTTCCTCAAAGGAGAGAAGGTAGAATTTTGTCCAAAATATCTAGATCAAGTCTGTTAGTATCTTTTTTTTTTTTTGTCAGTTGCCTGCCCATTCACATGTTTTGTTTTATTGCCCAGGTAAAAAACTGCACCGTTCACATCAATGATGACTCTGTTTTTGAGCCCGAAGAGGAGTTCCAGGTGCATCTTGGGACACCGCTTGGTGACCACTGGAGTGGCGCCATGGTGGGCGCTAGTGACATTGTCACTATCACTATCACCAACGATGAAGATGGTAAGCAGGCGCCTCATATGTGATTTACAGCAGATTTGTTTGCTGTTTGCTGGTGTATAGACGTAGTCTCTGAAATAATGTGGCTCCTGAGTTTTGTTCATGAAAGAAAATAGGTGATTTGTCTAAATTTCATGAAAGTCATAGATCGTGAGAACAGCCTCAACTAAACTCAGATATTAGTTTTATTTAAATATCAGATATGTTGTTGTTGTACTATAAGTAGAGATGCCAAAAGGTTTTCTGTAATATAAGTATTCAGCATTGCTTTTTGAGAACATTTTCTGTGATCAATTTTGTAAGTGTGATCTAAATAGTTTGGGCAGTTGTTTCTAGTCAAAAGAAAGACATGACAGCAATGTTACACGACTCACTAACACACAATATGTACCTTGTGTTTAGAGTGCATGAAGAGATTGAAACTAAGAAAACATGAATGCTTTTAGTCCTGTTTAGAAAATGGGTTAGTGTTGCACTTCAGCCTCAAAATTTAGGAATTTAGAAAGATTATCCTGGCAGAACCTTAAATTTACCTGTTCTTTGGTCATAAACACAAGAAAGAAAACAATTTAGATCAGACTTTGCACACAAATAAATATTTCTCTATTGTTTTTACGTTTTTTGTTTGGTAACAAACTTCACCATGTTAACCCTTCATCTTTGCATGTCTCTTAGGGGTTCCTGTATATCTTGTATTCTGTAGATACACAAGCTAAAACTAATTCAGCCAACAGCCAACCTCACTAAACGTCTATCCTTATTGATAAAAAGGGGGTGGATACATTTTAGAAACAGCCCTCAGTATAAAATAATAAAGTTCAACAGTACCACAAACTACAGCCTACGAAAATGACCACACAGTGGAATCAACACCTCTCTAAAACAGTTAATTTCAACACTTCATGAAGGGAGTATTTTTTTCAGGACTGTTGTATGTGACTTCATTAGTTTTTTTCTAGATGTACCAAAAAAAATGGCTACTGAGGTGTACTGTATCTCTTAATGTGCAAAGCACTACATAAAGTCAGTGACACATAAGTAACAGGGCTCTTCAAACACTCTTCTGTTTCTCCAGCTCCAACCATTGAGTTTGAGCAGGCGTCCTACCAGGTGAGAGAGCCACCTGGTCCAGATGGCATTGAGGTGCTTGACATAAAAGTGATCCGTCGGGGGGATCTGGACCGGACCTCCAAGATCCGCTGCAGCACCCGGGACGGATCGGCCCAGTCTGGAGTGGACTACAATCCCAAGAGCCGAGTGCTTAAATTCACCCCTGGTCAGTGCTTAGAATTACAAGTTATTTACAACTGTGTTTGTAAATCTAGAGACTAAATATGGCTTAAAATTCTGCCTTTGCTTCACTTTGTAGGGATGGACCATTTCCTGTTCAAGGTGGAGATTCTGTCCAATGAGGACAGGGAGTGGCACGAGTCCTTCTCATTGGTCCTCGGACCTGACGACCCTGTGGAGGCGGTGCTCGGGGAGATCACTATGGCCACAGTGACCATTCTGGACCAGGAGGCTTCAGGCAGCCTCATCCTCCCTGCCACGCCTATTGTACGAAATGTTAAATGTAACATGACATAACTGATTCATCAAGTCTGTCTGCTTTGATAATGACACACGCACAGAACAACATAAAGATGAACAGCAGGACAAACTGGTACACAACACGTATTTGGCAGCTTTTTGAAGGACTGCTTGTGACTTCAACAGAGAACGTAAGCTTTTGTCTGTTCCAGCAGTGCTCAGAGTGTAACATGTTTTTAGCGCTTAAAGTGCCTGGAGCTAGAAACCAGAAACGCCTCCACTCCAAACAAAAGCACTCCTCTCCTCTAATACATATTCAGTAACTCCAAAACAGCAGCAGGAAACATGGGCAGCATTTTCCTTCAGGCGTTTGTTTACAGGCTGTTACATTTCTTTTGCATTTAACCAGAACCACTTACATTGAGGACATCAATTCAGCTATGTTCAAATGCCATTTAAATAAAATGTGGTGTGTGATTTGACCCCAAATGCCTTTCAGTTCCTCAACAGGAATCTCATCTGTGTTTGTGCTCTACTCAAATCATCTGGACGGTGTTCAAATAGAAACAATGACAGAAAGATGAAAAGAAAGTAGAATTTCAAGCAAATAAAATGTCATTATTACCCATCCTCCTTCCTCCTCAGGTGGTGTCTCTCGCCGACTATGATCATGTCCAGGAGGTGACAAAGGAAGGCAGTAAGAAGACGCCCTCTCCAGGTTACCCTCTGGTGTGTGTCACCCCCTGTGACCCTCACTACCCCAAGTACTCTGTGATGAAGGAGCGCTGTGAGGAGGCAGGCATCAACCAGACCCAAGTTCACTTCTCATGGGAAGTGGCGGCACCCACCGACACCAGCGGCGCTCGGTCCCCCTTTGAGACAGTCACAGACACCACGCCGTATACCAGCGTCAACCACATGGTGAGTTGGGATCTCTAAAAAGGAATAGATGGAGCCAAGATGATCACTGCCAAAACATCAATAACAAATGATGTTGGCTTTGGTTGAAACATGTGTCTCATTCACCCTGCCTGCACTGCTGTCTCTCTCAGGTCCTGGACAGTATTTATTTCAGCCGTCGCTTCCACGTTCGCTGCGTTGCTCAGGCCAGGGATAAGGCTGGTCACCTTGGAACGCCGCTGAGAAGCAACATCGCCACCATCGGCACAGAGGGCTCCATCTGCCACACGCCGGTTACCACGGGAACCGCCAGAGGCTTCCAGGCTCAGTCCTTCATCGCCACACTCAAATACCTGGACGTCAAGCACAAGGAACACCCCAACCGGTGAGAAAGGACGGATGGATGGTGGCTTTTTAAATTGCATAAACCAAAACTGTATGCGTTGTTTGTTAATTTTCTTTCCTGCCCTGTGTGTCCTTGTTTAGTATCCATATTTCAGTGCAGATCCCCCATCAGGACGGCATGCTCCCCCTGGTGTCCACCATGCCGCTGTACAACCTGCATTTCCTCCTGTCAGAGTCCATCTATAGGCAGCAACACGTCTGCTCCAACCTTGTTACCCTCAAAGACCTACAGGGTCTCTCCGGTCAGTCACACAAACACACACTCCCATAAACACACATAAAACAGGGGAGGAAACATGAAACAGGATAAAACTCATGGTGAACTCTGTATTAGGGAGAGTTATCATCTGGTATTTCGACACCAAGCTGAAATACTTCTTATGTAGTTATCTGTTATGTAATATAACGTGTAAAATGGATTAGAATGGTGGTTAAACATTAACCAGATGTTTGTTTAAATCAGAAAATATTGTTTTCTGTGGACTTCTAAGATCTTTTTCTGCTAATACAAACTTTGACAACATTCCTCCACAGAGACAGGTTTCCTGGACGATGTATCCTACGACAGCATCTCTCTGGGGCCGGGTTATGACCGCCCCTATCAGTTCAACCCAAACGTCCGCGAGGCCAAGAGCATCCAGCTCTACAAGCACCTCAACCTCAAGAGCTGCATCTGGACCTTTGATGCTTACTACGACATGACCGAGCTCATCGACGTCTGCGGGGGCTCAGTCACCGCTGATTTCCAGGTACATCAGACCGTCAAGGGCACGTTCTTTCTGTGACCACCGAAAATCTATCAATTAGAACTACTTAACTACGTAGCAGATGCCTCGACTGAGTAGCTTTCCAACCTGATCTGGATCATCACCAAAATGTAATCAGTTGTTTATAAAACTCCCCTCAAGGTCCACTATTAAGTTGTTCTGGGGCTTTTGACCCCAATGTCACACTGTCTTCATCATCACATGTTTGGTCACTTGTCATGGAATTGTTCACACTTTACATTATTCTGAGCACTTTGAAAGTCCATTCTTGGCCATGAAAACAACATGCACCATACCATCCGAGTCTCCAGAACGAGCAAGTGAATAGAGATTTGAGCAGAGATTGTTTTGTCAACTGATGTTTCCAAGGTGAACTATAAAGCTCAATCAGTTGTTAGTCTCACAGAAGTATACCAGTTTTCTAGAAACAAATTAAAAGTCATAAGATCCTTGGCGGAGACAATAGGAGAAATATGGAGAAAATGTTGCATGACATATACTCCACAAGAACTCAAGTACTCAATCACAGCAGGTGCTCAAATCCTTATATGACCTTCTGAGGGTTCCCAGCCCCCAGGTGCAGAACCAATATAAAGCAAGCTGCTGTTCTTCCAGGTTCGAGACTCTGCCCAGTCCTTCCTGACGGTGCAGGTACCTCTCTATGTGTCGTACATCTACGTGACGGCACCGAGAGGCTGGGCCTCTCTGGAGCATCACACCGAGATGGAGTTCTCTTTCTTCTACGACACCGTACTCTGGAGGACAGGTCAGGAAACTGACTTTATCGCTTTATGAGCAAATCATAAAATGAAGTCACTGCAAGGCATCCATTATGCATTTCTTCTGGATCTACTACATACACTTTTAAAGTTTAACCTACTCTGTGTATCGCAAAAGAGTCTCTTCCAAATGATTATGAGAACATTTATTGCAGCTTTTGAAAGCAAATAATTTTTATCTTTCCAGGCATTTATTGTGAAAACGGAGCAGAAGAGGTTCGGGATGAAAATTATTATAAGATTAATATATTAATATATATTATAAGATTAATTTAGGGATGGATTTGGTCCCTGTTTGCAAACATCTGACACATTATGTGAAATGATCAGAATCCATATATGCTGTTTTATTTAACAAAACTAAACCAGTGTTTTAATCTCGACCTCGATCTGACCTTTGACACCCTTGGCTGGTGCTTCCTGTCTGCAGGTATCCAGACTGACAGCGTCCTCTCAGCCAGACTGCAGATCATCAGGATCTACATCAGAGAAGACGGACGACTGGTGATTGAGTTCAAAACTCATGCAAAATTCAGAGGTCAGTTCAGTACATCCACCACAACATTTCATATGTTTTGGGTCAGACAGAAGTCCATACCTCCTTGTTTTTTCTTTAGAAGGTGTCTGCTGTCGTATTAATACAACAAATGTACTTAGAAGACTGATAGACAAAGAGAACAGAGGGTTATTTTGGTGTCATATTTCCATATTTCCTTCCTCCAGGTCAGTTTGTCCTTGAACACCACACTCTGCCGGGCCACAAGTCCCACCTGATGGCGCCCGACCACCTCGGAGGCATCGAGTTTGACATACAGCTGCTGTGGAGCGCTCAAACCTTTGACTCACCATACCAGCTGTGGAGAGCCACCAGCTCCTACAGCAGGTCAGTCGGTTCATCCACAGCCGTAATCAGAAGGGGTGAAGGAAGGCTACCATTCGTTTTTCAATCACACTGACATTTCTCAGTTCAGCTGGATGGGAAATATGATAGTGGTTCAGTTAGTAGTTTTTAGTAAATGTTGATCATTTGCTCAACAGTGACATTTAAAGTAAAGAACAAACGTAACCAAATTTGCTTTAAGATTTAGGAAAACATAAACATCAGGATATTGGGAACTTTCAGACCTTTTTAGGGTAGGATTTCTCCAGGGAGCCTCAGACAGTTCCTTGTGGAACAACTAGAATGTCACTTTATGTGGAATGTCAATATATGTCAATGTTTCTTTAATCATGCTCCTTTGGATTCAGAAGATCAACCCTTTGATCCTTCATTGTAACTCACTGTGCATTGGTAATAACCTTTCTGTGTTGTCTTAATGTGTATCCTTCAACAGGAAGGACTATTCTGGGGAGTACACAGTCTTCTTGATCCCCTGCACTGTCCAGCCCACTCAGCCCTGGATCGACCCCGGTGACAAACCTCTGTCCTGCACGGCTCACGCTCCAGAGAAGTAAGTCCCTGCTTGAGTCCAAACTCTTGTGGTTTGATGACGACATATTTTAGGGAGCCAGGTCACATGAAACCTGTACTGTCTTGCTGTTCTCCGTCAGGTTTCTGGTGCCGATCGCCTTCCAGCAGACCAACCGGCCTGTTCCTGTGGTTTACTCCCTCAACACGGAGTTCCAGTTGTGTAACAATGAGAAGGTGTTCATGATGGACCCGGCCACCGCTGATGTGTCTATGGCTGAGATGGACTACAAGGGAGCATTCTCCATGGGTATGACAGGAGAGAAACAGAACTAACCTTCTTGAAACAGCCTTTTAGAAATATTTTCTGAAGAGCAATGAGCTGCTTTTTGATTTAAAATGGTCATATTTGTTCATTTTCAGGTTCAAAATCCTATTTAGAGGTCGTACCAGAACAGGTTTACATGGTTTCATTTTCAAAAAACTCCATATCTTTGTCATACTGCACATTGCTGCAGCTCCTCTTTTCACCCTGTGTGTCTATGGAATGGTGCATCTTACTTGTATAAAATCTTGGGAGTTGCACATGCGCAGTTCATAGATACGGACTTCTAGCTAATCAGAAGCCAAGTAGGGCAAGTCATGAGAAGCCTCTTCGGCGTAGATTAAGCTGTATATGTTCCCCTTACCATCTTAGCAACATAGACTGGAGCAAGAGTTTCAGAGTGGTGAGTTATTAATCTGTAACAAATGTATCTTTCATCTATAAAGTTTTAACTGAGCTCTGTCTCTACATCACAGTGACAACTTTATATCCATTGACTGCCTGGAGGGTAGCTAGTGTTTGGAAGGGAGAGGAGAGGCAGTAGGCAGTTGTCTTGTCACTGTCTGCTGCAGCTCAGTGTTGGATTAGCCGCAATGGCGAGCATTATGATGCGTGTTTCTCTGTGTCGTCACAGGGATCAAAGGAAAACGGCTGTGCTACAAACGAGCTGTTTTCAAGCAGTTCAGAACAGAGTTTTCTGTGGGAGATGGGAACTCTCTTTGGGGTGGACTTTGGGCTTTTTCACTTTGCAAACCTATTACATGCACAAAAACGCATAATATGACCTCTTTAAATAATTTTAGGAGATTATCTACTGACCTTTCTTTGAATTTTAACAACACACTGTCCTGCTTTGTTTCTTACATCCATATCCTGGTATTGAATCATATTCTTTCAGCCATATACAAACAAATCCTGTTCATCATAAAACCTGCAAAAGACCGGTGTAGGATCTGAATTTATTTCATGTTATCAGTTACTAAGAAGTTCTTACCAAGATAATGTTGTAATCTTGACTTCTTCTAAGTCACAGATCAAGAATGCTTGAGGTTTATGCAGAAGAAACTGAAACATTTTTATGCACTTCTACAAATAAAATAAAAACCTGTCCTGATCTGTCTGCTGCCCCCTGCAGGTCAAACTCTGTATGGCAGAGTATTGTGGAACCCTGAGCAGAACCTGAACGCAGCCTACAAACTGCAGCTGGAGAAGGTTTACCTCTGCACTGGCAGGGACGGATATGTTCCCTTCTTTGACCCCACAGGAACGCTGTACAACGAGGGGCCACAGTACGGCTGCATCCAGCCCAACAAGCACCTGAAGCATCGCTTCCTACTGCTGGTACAAATATATATTTTCTTTACTCTGGTCTGGGGTACATATTTAAAGATTATTCAAAATACTGCCACCCTCAGGTCAAATATCATTACCATAATCAGTATTATTTTATTTTTTAATGTTACCTTTGTTTTACCTGGAAGTCTCATTGAGATCAAAAATCTCTTTTACAAGAGAGACCTGGCCAAGGTAGCAGCCATACATAAACACAACATATTAAAATGCTACAAAAAAAATACATAATGTCTCCTTCACCACATTCTTTATGACGCTCTTAAATTTATCAATTGATATACACGTTTCTAATTTAAGATCTATTTGCAAATTATTCCATGCCCAGGGAGCATAGTATGAAAATGCAGTTTTCCCCAGATCTGTCAAAACCATGGTTACATTAAAAAGCAACCACTTGGAGAAGCGTATCTGGTAACTAGTAGGACTGAGACAGAGAAGGGTATAGAGGTAAGCTGGAAGTTTACCTAGCATGGCTTTATGTATAATAATATGCCAGTGCTGTTGTGTCTGCGGGTGGTCAGTGATGTCCAACCCACCAGATCATAAAGAATGCAATGGTGAATGAGGGACTTTACATTTGTAATAAAGCATAGAGATGCATGATACACTGAATCAAGGCTCCATAAGATGGAGGAGGCTCAGTGCATATATAATATGTCACCATAGTCAATCACAGACAGAAAAGTAGCTTCCACAAGTGTTTTTTTGGCATTGAAATTAAAGCTAGATTTATTTCTAAAATAAAAGCCAATCTTCTTAGCTTCCTAACTAGATTAGGAATATGTATTTAAATAAAAGTTTGTCGTTTATCCATATACCTAAGTACTTGTATGTGGGCACCCTTTCAATGGATTTACCATCAAAAATGCAAAGATCAGCAAGCAACTGTAGGAGAGCTTTTGAGAAGACCATGAGCTTCGTTTTCTGAGGATTTAAAACCAGTTTTAAAATGAGCAGAGCAGTTTGTAATGACTGAAATGCAATCTGAAGCTCTTGCACAGCCTGTGCTATGGAAGGAGCATGTGTATAAATGACAGTGTCATCAGCATAGAAGTGTATTTTTGCTTGAATGTCCTTACCTAAGTCATTTATAAAAATAGAGAACAGAATAGGTCCCAAAATAGACCCCTGTTTTCTGTCTAAGGCACCATAAGATCGTTTATTACCACCATAGCAGCAGTAATAAATAAGGATCCAGATTGTTGGGACCTGCAGGTTTTTTGTGGTCAATGTCTTTCAGAGCTTTACAAATTTGAGCAACTGAAATAGTTTTAAAATCAAACAAATCCAGTTTTCTATCATTTGCAGCTCGGGGACAGGTGCATTTACATTTGCTGTCAACTGCAGACCCAGCACAGATAAAGTGTTTGTTTAACTGACTGAACATTGCAGCTTTATCCTTTATTTCATCTGAGCCAACCAGAATATGTTCAGGGAGGCTTGAAGCAATATGTGTACCTGGCATGGTTTTAATTACTTTCCAGAATATTGCGGGGTTATTTGGATTCTCTGTAACTGTCTTCAGATAAAACTCTGATTTGGAATTTCTTATCATCAAGGTGCACTTGTTCCTTAGGGTTCTAAACGTAGTCCAATCAGCAGAGGTGAGCCACATAAGGGTATTCAGAGAAAACATACCTCAAAGCCCGTTGGGGACAGTTGCACAACGTTTCAAGGAAACATGTCGTTCAACCTGCAAACCGCAGACAACGGTGCCAAATGTTTTCAGACTGAACACGCTTCTGCTGTTGTTTCACAATAAAATACTTTCTTTGCTAGAAGCCTTTTAATGTGAAATGGATACAGTAGATGTTGAGTCATTAAGAGTACTAGTGCAGTGCCTGTTCACAGGGGCTGAAGTGACACCTCCCTATGCTTTTTAAACTGTGCAGTGCTTGTTCAAAATGTGTCGTTTCACCTACAGCATTAATGACAGTTCAAAGCCTGTGTGTGTCAGCCTGGTTATTTAAATTACTGACGTTGTTGTCGTTGACAAACCATCGTAATCTGCAGCAGAAATTCTCCACTCGGTCAGAAGCTGTGGAATTATACCTTTCATCTACACTATTTTTTAGACAGCGTTGAAGACAATTCTTTCTTGAATGTCACTATATAGAGCCATTGGTTGAGTTCATTATTTACATTTTTTGTAACTTCCAACAGGTAGATAAGGAACAAACCTGACTTTTTCAAAAGAAAACTTACATGGAACATACATTGACTTTAAACTGCTCTGATTATTTTCTCTCTTCATGTTTCCTCTGCAGGATCGTAAACAGCCTGACGTTTGTGACAAATTTTTCCATGATGTTCCCTTCGAGGCTCACTTAGCGTCAGATATCCCAGAGCTGCAGTCCATGACAGCCATGCCGGGCGTCGACGGCTTTACAATGAAGGTTGATGCTCTCTACAAGGTGTGTGGAAACACCTGCGCTACATCATGTGTTGTGTTGAACTTCTTCCCCCATTGAGTGATTTGATGGACGTTTGCTTCCTGAATTCAGGTTCCCATAGATATATTTTAGGGATTATTATTTTCATAGGGAACAAGACTAGTAGCTTTTATGTTTTAATTGTGTAAAGTCAACTTTACGTGAGCATACAGACCTGGATATTGTGGACTTATTTTTGAGAAATGTTGAGTTTGTCTGTTTAGCCAACTTCCCACAAGCTTAAATGAGCTTCCACCAATCAGAGACTGTTACCATGAACATGTTACCTAATTTAAAGTTGAACAGTAGGCAGTTGCATTGTGGGTAATGTAGGCAACAACTTTTCTCAAATTGTCTGCATTGAATTAGAGTTTTTTGAATCTTATGATGTTATAGGAGTGCGATGATATTTCACTGGACTCTCTTTAAGCATCTTACGTTGTTCGCTGATTTAACAGGCAGTTGGATGTCAAAGCATAAAGTCTTTATATTGTGACTTTTCAAAAGTGGCACTTATGGTAAAATGTACGTGAATCCAGGCTGCTGAAATAAAAGACAGATTTGTTCAGTGCAGTAGCTAACCCCCTCCTTCTTTCTCTCTATTGATTGACAGGTGGAGGCGGGGCACCAGTGGTACCTGCAGGTGATTTATGTGATCAGCCCGGAGTCGCGGTCCAGCCCCAGGATTCAGCGCTCGTTGACCTATGAGCTGAGCCGCTCCAAGCGCGACCTGGTTGATCGCAGCGGGCGTCTGACGCTGGACGAGTCGCTGATCTACGACAATGAGGGCGACCAGGTGAAGAACGGCACCAACATGAAGTCGCTCTACCTGGAGGCCGGGCCCACAGCAACCTTCAACGCCCACATGGGCAGCACGGTGGGCGGGGGAGTGGCAGCCGTCACCCTGCTGGTCCTGGTCCTGCTGGCCTCCTGCTTCCTGTTCCGCCGCTGCCGACAGTCGGGCAAGAAGAAGAGCAAGAAAGCTCAGAAAGTGTACGAGGAGTATCCGCTCAACACCAAGGTGGAAGTGTGCATGGACAAGTGTGTGGAGAAGAACTTCAGCAGCAAACACTGCACAGTGAGGAACATCAACATCCTCAACCGCAACCAGGAGCCCAACGGCAAGGCCAAGGTCAAACAGGTCAACCTGGAGGTCAAACTCCACAACAACCTCAACGATGGCACTGAGGTCTGAAACACTGACGAGGAAGGAAAGGAGAGGAGGAGGAAGAGGAGGAGGAGGAAGTAAAATAAAAAAAGGTATTTTCTAAAAGAAAGTTTGTACTTAAGGAACGAGATGTTTGTTAATGTATTTTTATACCACTTTGAAAAAGGGAAGAGTGTGACGTGCAGACAGATACGCAGCGTTGTAATCATTTCGCAACTGGGCTACCTCAGGAATCCATAAACCACTCAGCTGCGTGAAACAGCCAAAACATCTGCGTCTGATCATCCAAACTCTATCTGAAGCTGTGGCTAATTTCATCACTGTCTTACTTGACATTTACGTCCTTTTTAGCACCAAAATGGTGACTGGTAGCTCAGACACTGGTGATTATTCTGACAAAAAAAACACTACTTTGCTGCATTGAGTCATTTCACTGCTACTAAATATTACTACTGTAGAGTTGTAGCCAGTGTAGAAGTCCTCCTTTTCAGCATTTATCATCCACTGTTTCTGCTGAAAAATGAACTCTGCAAACTCTGATTATACAGAACAAAGTCTCATTTTCCCGTGGAGTGGCTTCTACATCGGCTACAGCTGCTTCTGACTGCTGTGAAAGTATTAAGCACGTACAGTGTGCTGCTATTGTCCGAGGCTGAATGAGTGCAGAGTGTAAATAATAACAAAAATGAATGATACCTATTCAAGTGCAATTATGCCATACCCTTTGTTAATCCTTCCCTCATAAGCAGGAACTTTATTTGCATTTTTAAAAAAACGTGTATTTCAAGCCTTACTTAGAGACATTTGTACTCTCACGTTGAACAAAGAGATAATTCTTCTTGTTTCAACACAAATTCTTATTTTCTTGTTTGTACTGTACTCTGATAGCTGCCAATATTAAGTGCCATGCAGTATTTTTCCTCATGAATTTCAAAACGAATCATCCAAAGTGTTTTCTTTTTCTTTTCCAAGAGTGAGAAAGTGGACATTTCCATGTGATTGTTAAGACAACAAAGGTTTCAGATCCCGTCCACATGACTGAGCGCTTTAGCCTTACTACTGTTCTACTGAAAGAATCATTTTTTAAAATGATGTATTTTATAAGAGATGTGTGTCTACCTGCCTTCGTTCTGCCCAAAGACACAAATCCCCTCACTTTTTAGTTACTCACATCTCACTAAAATGTTTTTTTTTTCTCATGTATGTATTATTTTGTTACCCTCTTATGATGTATTATGTTACGCTCAGCTACTGATGTACCCATGATGTAAAAGTAAGTGTAATTTTTTAAGTGTATGACACTGGTTGGAGAGCACTGCAAAAGAAAAAACTTGTGTGAGATGTGGACGTGTTTCTCTCCATTCCCCTCTCTGATCCCACCTCCTGTTTTCTTTTAACTGTGTGCCTATCAAAATAAACACGGGAACAGGAAATGATGGGAAATGACAATATATTTTTGGTGCTATCATCTTGTGGAAAATAACAATGCTATCAACATGATGCCTGTATTTGGTGCCTTTTTTAGTAATAAAAAAATGTTGAAACCCATGATTGTCTGAATAAAATATCCATTATATTTGATTCTTTTCACAAAAAAGTACAAATGAAAAATGAAATCTTACATCAGTGAAGATGACTAAACTAATGTGAATGTTTTTTTCTGCAAGATTTAGTAGAAATATTTTAATATATTGTACCCATAATGTAAATGCAAAATGTGGGTGTTTTGGGGGCATTTGTTCAACAATATGTTGATGTTTACAGACAGTGAAGTAACAAAAAGTGATATCACCAACATGTTTTCCGGGAAGCTATCTAAATGTTAGCTTGTAAAGTTCTACTGTTGTACTGTACAGTAAAATGTGAACACTTCATTTTAACAAACACAAATAAATTATAATTATCACTGAACAACTATAGCGCCAATGATGTTGTAATCACGCACCAATTGTTGAATTCTAAAGGTAGATTGCCCAAACACATCCCTACCCAGTGCAAAAGCAAATAGCCATTTAGCTTCGAATATGGTAGAGAAAACCACAGCGTAATGTCAAGGCTATTCATAAATTAAAAATAAAAATTCAATGTAAAACTTCCCAGAGAACTGAGAATGTCTTGAGCTGAAGCTACCCTGTGCTAAACCTCAGCTCTTTATGTTTATCATAAAGAGTACAGTCTAGATCTGATCTAAATGAAAAGTACCCTGAGACAACTTCTGTTATGATTTGGCACAATATAAATAAATTGACTTTGATTTTGACTAAACTAAAACTCCAGTCTGTATCCTCCCAACAACCCAGCTGACTAAACTCACCTGCTGCATTTCCGGGCAGTGTGGTGGGAAGACACTGTTATCCCAGCTAGTGTTACTGTCCTCCTGTCAGATCTGTCGGGCGATCACAGGGACTGTGTGATGTGCATTAGCTGAAGAGAGGACTAACACTTGAGGTCTGCCAGAGGCCAAGAAGAAATCTGCTCCCTCTCCCTCACCGCAGGCCCTCTGTCGTTCTCTGATGCTTTACTTTCATCTTCAAACTACTAAACTGGTAACTTGTTTACAGTCTTAGAGCAAGCTTTGATAGACAGACGTGATTTGAAATCATGAAGGTTCAAAGTCTTGAGAGACATGCAGACCATTAAAGATTGATTTCAAACATGAGCACAGCCAGAGCAACAGACAGCCAAGTTAAAAATTAACACTACTGTACAGATGTAGTGCAGCAAGTACACAGTAAAAAATGACTTCTATATTATAAAAATATTAAGTTTATCCTTGCTGAAAATCTTCAGAATAGAAGACACACTTTTTTTAAATCACTGACTGTAACTGTTTAAAATTGCATTCAAAAAATTATGATTCAGTTTGAATTAATGATTTGTCAATGAATAAAAAATAATTGATGTAAATGATGAAAATGGATTTGAGTGTTTTTGATGACTTTGTGATCAGATAACTTGTTAGGCATTTGTCATTTATTAACTGAATGGTTCAATCCAACTGATTATTACGTTTTTTTAAAATCATTAAATGATGACATGAACTGTTTATTAGGCAGATTCTGACTCAACATATAAACAACATAAAATAAGCAGTTTTGTCATAATTGTGTTTACTCACATAAGAAATACTCTACATGTATCAAATAGTTTTCAAAGTTGTTCACAAAGTTTTAATAATTTACTAACAATTTCCTCTGTTTTCTAAAACAATGCAATATAATTACATCCTAGTTACAGTAATTTGAAGTATATAATTCCAGTTACTTGCTAGCATAATGCAGCCAATGCGCAGCAGGTCAGCTAAACCTTCAAAAATATGGAAGTTCTATAGGAACGCATACAATTCCACAAATCAAGTGGCACAACTAAATAAATAATTCATTAATAATATGGAGGGATTTAATTGCGCTTAGAGCTTAAATTGAGGGAATTTACATGAAACATCCTGCATAGATCTTTACTGGAAACCCTCTGGGAAATAATAGAAATATATTTGGAAATTACAAAACAAGGCTACACTGAAACAAAAAAAAAACAGTCGCAGATGTTAACATTGTTAGAATATATCTTAAGATTTAAGATTGTACATAGAATACATGAAGTCAGAGGAATGCAGTCACCTTATTACACACTTAGGTTCCTCAGATGTTTGTTTTAGTTTTTGCTTAATACTGTTTTGACCAACAATAGTGCATCGATTGTTGACAAAAGATTGAGATTTACCTCTCCTCCACTATGGTGATGTGGTGTGCAGCATAGTGCAGACTATTGAACTTCCTTGTAGTCCTGTCAGTAACCAGATAAATTATTATATTTGATCTTGTGTCACTCTTGTCCTTCAGCTTGTTCAGCTGGTGATTTTGTTTATTTTGTTAAACAATTTTCTTTACATAGTAACAGTATGGTAATACTTTAAAGTCACCAGCAGGGGGCAACCCTGACTCAGCTGCAGGGGTTTCAAGCTTTTTAAGTGTCTCTCAGGGGGCTTTGAGAGGCTTGCAGAGGCCATATTTGGGGAAACTCTGAACTGCAAAGATAAGTAGAAGTGTTTTACTGCACTTGATGATTATAGGAGATGCACATTGTTGTCCTTCATACAGAAACTTCCCCTGATTATGTGAAAAACATAGACGTATCCTTTAATTAGTCTCATCGAAATCAGGAGGTCTTTTAAGAGAGATCTGTGTCATAAAAACATATGAAGCAATCAAAATTTATAGACATACTAAATACATTCTTGTATTTCAGGAACTTCTGTATTTAATGATTTTACAAATAATATAGTAGAACAGTTTTTATGTTTATTCATTAAAATGTGCCTTTATTCATTTCTCATTTATATCAACCGATTGTATCGTACATGCTCATGTTTATACATATCTATCCTGTATTGTGTTTACGTTTACTCATAAAATGTGTGAACTGTACATCCTCACACTTTTATGTAATTTATTATTGAGCTGATTTCCATGTGTGTACGGAACTTCTTGTTTCTGAATTTTTTATTGATACATCACAATTTTCCTTTTCCCAGCTTTCCTCCGAGTGATCAACATACCTTCAGTGTAGGAATATAAAAATGGCTAAATTATTTGATGAAGACAGAGGACAGGGGGGTTGTTGCTACTTTTTGTTTTAGCCATTTAATAGTGAAGATGTTACATTGCCAGTGTGTTGTAATAACTGTTAAAATATAATTAAATATACTTTCAAAAATAGCTGCTAATCCAAATTGCTCTATAATGCAGTAAACAGTACTGTTGTATCCATCAATTTATAAGGCAAGTCAAATCTAATTGTTAATCATGTATTATTTATAATTTGATAAAATGATTTTGTGACACAAAGTTTACAAACTGTAATAAGTTAGTAATACATTACAATGTCATCATAGGTTGACAATCTAATCATTACACTATTTTTTGATTTGTCACCCATATTACTTTTTGTTTCACTTTTATTTTTCAGCCATTATTATTAGAATCCACAAATCACAAACTGTCTGACTCTGGCAAATTAGAAGAATAAATATTAAAGTACATAGTTAATAAAAGTTATTAAGTAAAGATCAGTAGTTTCCTGATAGTAATGCAGCTCAATAATCTATACTAAGCAAAAAAATGTCTTGTCTCATACAAATGCTTTTATTTTCAGCAAACTTAACATGTGGTAATATTTGTATGAACACAAAAAGATTAAGCAACTAAGAGAAAAACTGAACAAAGTTTCACAGACAGGTGAGTAACAGAGATGGAAAAATGTTTCCCTGAACAACGGGGGAGTCAAAATCAAAAGTAACAATCAGTATCTGGTGTGGCCCTGTACAGGTGTTGTCCCATGTGGTCTGCCACTGTGAGGATCAGCTGTCTTTCCTGTCTCCCTGTAGTGCTTTCTTAGGTGTCTCACAGTACAGACATTGCAATTTATTGAAACGATTTATTGCTTATTAACATTGGCGGTATTGATGCCACCTTGCAGCATGTCTAGGGCGCGTTCATACAGATGAGAATCTTCCTTTTGGTGTTTTTCAGAGTCAGTAGAAAGGTTTCTTTAGTGTTCTTAGTTTTTATAACTGTGACCTTAATTGCATACCGTCTGTACGCTGTTAGTGTCGTAACGACCATTCCACAGGTGCATGTCTATTGATTGTTTATAGTTCATTGAACAAGCACGGAAAAACATTGTTTACACCCTTTACAATAAAGATCTGTAAAGTTATTTGGATTTTTACAGAATTATCTTTAAATAACAGTGTCCTGAAAAAGGGGCGTTACTTTTTTTGTTGAGTTTATAATAAGAATAAAATACTGAAAGTTGATGACCTCATAGTTGTTATTGTTCATTTACTCATTTCATCTGAACGGTAGAACAGACAAATCGCAAACAATGCACAATACTGAAACAGGCTCACTGCAATGGTTTTGTTTCCTTTTTTGTTTTGAAAGTATCCTTCCATATGTGTCTTCAAGGTACCAGGTTGTTTATTAGTCACTATACAGCACAAGGCTGAATAACGAAATTAAATTTGTAGTTCCTTCATGCTACAGGCGCAACATATAATTAAGTTTAGGCCTATATTAAAATATGGTAACATGAAATAAAATAAAACAATATATACAGTTATTTATGTACTATCTTGTGTACTTATCCTGCCTTTCAATGTTTCCACCTTGATTTTCTGTCCAGCAGTTTCACTTCTATCTAGTTATTCTCTCCTCACTTTTGTATTCACTGTGTGCTCCCTTTATCTGTTGTCACACATTCCTGTTCTTTCCCAGTGTTTTAGATTTCCTAGCTGATTTTCTGTAGCTTTTGGTTTTTGTTTATTGCCTGCTCCCTTTTGGATAAGTTTGTCTTTGTGGATTGCTTGCCTGATTTGGACCCTTGCCAGCCTTCACCTTATTGTATTCCAGTGTTTTATTTTAGTATTAAACTGAACCTGCTCTGTCTGTATCGGGGCCCACTCCCTTGATTTCCGGTTTCCTCGTTTGACATACCGTGACAATCAGTCCATTAAGGAAGAACAGGTTCAAAACAAATCAATAACAACTCATTTGCAGCAGCCTTCGGTTTAAAAATGCCAGATGGCCTTGTGAAGACAGACAATATCCAGACACATTCATAACTCACACGTATCTGGAGACTAAAACCTCCTGATCATCAGAGTAAGTTGTAAGAAATCTGTGAGACAGTGCTGCTAAGAGATGTCATTTAAATATTGGAAGAATGTCAGGAGCCTGAGGGGAGTCTGGGAGAACTTTCTTGGTAAATCGAAGTTTTGTTCAAAGATGATTTTTTTTTCTTGAGCTGCTTAAAACTGTGACATCTGCTCTGAAAAATAAATTTAAAAATAACAATAAGTAAAATCATATCTGGTTCATTTTAGAAAAAGTAACATGACTTGAGGTGACTTGAGCAAATGATTAAATGATGACCTTAAACTGACTAACTTTAAATGTTGATATTCAGATGTTTTACCCCCTGGGTTTATGCAGTTTTGGAAATTAAATGTTCAGATGTTGCCCAAAAACGTGTCGTGACAAAAAGAACGCAGACTTCAAAAGGTGGATGTCTTTCTCATCTGTATACATAGCATACACTGTTAAATAATATAATAGAGTTGTTATTGTTGCAAAGTATTCAATGTCTCATATACGGCATTTGCTGGTAAACTAGAGAATCGGAAAGGTCAGACAAAATTCCTGCAGGTATAGCCAAAGAGCAGAAGACTTTAAATCAAAAGGCAGTAAAAATGTGACTGCTCTTTAGTTACGCCTTTACACAGAACCACAAATTTGATCACACATAAAATATACCTAAATAATGTAAAGTAGACCTAAATACCTGAAGTCTGTGTTCTAACCTGGAAGTGACAAAACACAACAATACTGCAGAAAACTGAGAAAAGACCATTACAGTAATTTAACCTGCTGGAAAGTAAAGCGTAGACTCTCTAAGTTTCTCTAAGTCCTGCCTGGACGTGAACATCTGCGAGGAAATATAATGTTTCATAAATTCCTGGACATTTTATGTATGCTGTAAAACACATCAGCTGCAGCCTCTTATTGCCTCCAAATGAAATCTACAGACTTTCTGCGTCTTTCTGCAGCACCTCATGTCGCTCTGTCTTTCAGTGCTGCAGTCAACGCTCAGACTCGGGCCAGACACACTCACAGACTACTGAGGTGGATGAGAGCCTGAAGGCAAAGACGTTTTCCTCATTAAAGCCAAAACAATCACCCAGAGTCCTTCACTCTGCCCCCCAACAACCTCTCCCTCTTTATCTGAACTGAAGGAAAACAGGAAGAGACGCTTCAGGGCTACATCTATACATCTTAATATTCTGAAGGCTCACACACCCTGTGTTTGTGTGCGTGTGTGTGTATGCAGTATAATAGTAAAACAGCACAAAGCATAACACTGTTATTACAAGCCATGTTTGTGACCTATTTAAAGGCAGACTGTTAAACTGCAGATATTCATGCAGATAAAAAATGTTTGTGAGTCATTAATACATGATATTTGGCCTGAATAATATGCAGCTTTGTCTCATTAAATAGGGTCAATGGGAGGGTTCCTTCCTGGTTAATCAACAAGCTGACTGTAACAACAGAACAAACAATGTTGGAATATGACACACACCAACAAAAGTGGTATATCACTTGATGGAAAGGCTCACTGTGTTTCAACCTAAATGTTATTAAAATATGGTTTACCATAATTTTTTATGCATTGCAGAACGTCAGTGATGGACACTTTTTCCACAAACACAGTCCAAAGTATTAATTGCTCAGGCTTTAGAAACAAATTAGAAAATGTGTGGTCTTCTCTCAGACACATATGCCCTATCAATAACAGACCACACTACTTTTTATTATTATCATTGTTATTGGACAGCAATAGTGTGGAGACGACAGAAAACAGGGGAGAGAAAGATGTAACAAAGGCCGGGGATTTGCTTATGGCAATAACCATAAAGTCCGCGATCCCACACTGCATTTATAATTGACTTCCTGCTTCTGGCACAGGTGTGGCTAAGAACCAGTCAGTCGATAAAACCTGAATAACCTGATTGCAGGCATGATTTGAAACCCTCTTGTTTTCAGTAGAATATGTAAACATGTCCGACCATCCCCTCAGCCACCTATTTTGCCAATTATTTATCATTTTTATTGTCCTGTATGAATATAAGGTATTCCTGAATGTACACTCATCATTGTAAGTCTGTTTTGTCTAATTATATATAATAATAGCGTTTTTGAGCAACTACTGTATTTTATGTCAATCCTATAATCCTACAATACTGAGTTTTTAATGACCTTGTGCGTTTTTTTTCATGCCCTATTTATATTCCCTCAGACATTCTTACATGGGCTGAGAACTTTGTTAAGTCTTCCGTATAGCATTACTGAAGTTCTTTGTATCGGACTCATGCATGAATCCCCTAATTTGTGGCTGCAACATCTGTGACAATGTGTGCTCTCAGAGCTGTGTGGAGACAGAGCTACTCTCCAGTGAAGAAGATGAAACTCACAGGGGAAAACTAAGAAAAACGTAGGCTCATGTAGTTCACCCATGCTCGCTGAGCTCCAGACTCCCAACTGGTGTGTGATGCCAAGTGTAAAATGTAACAGACCAGAATTCAAGAGACGAGCTTTTATCCCTCCTGACATGAATCCAGGAAATGCAAGATTGTCCGTGGATTTCTCCAATTACATTCTTCCCACAGAAAAGTCTCCATTCATAAACTGGATTGCCATTCAGAAGTAGAGTAGACCAGTCATACAGTCTACCAACAACTCCCTGCCTCACTGTGTGTGAGGATGAGTGGAGGCTGCAAAGAAGGCTGGCAACACATTTAATCCCTAAACATACAGTTTCCCCCTTAAGTAGCTTTAAGGATGGAAAGATTAGGTTAGTCAATGGTTGACAGTATCCATATGTTCTGTATCAGCTTCTTCCAGCTCTTTCACTGAAGCTGGTTTGCACAGAGTCAAATATTCGAACACGAAACATGTTTTTATTGCTGCACTTGACTTATAACATCTTTGGAAACTTTGGTGGTTTCAGATTTTTTTACAAGGTGTAACGGGGGTCTTAATACTCGTCTGCACAACATACGTTTGTAAAGATGGAAGAAGACAGAAATCTACCTTAAAATGAAGCCACTTAGAGTAGTGAGTAGAGTTGTGATTCATGGTCATGGTCTTAGTATGGAGCTGAGTTGTCAGAAGTTAACAAAAAATGCATTGTTGACTTTTCCTCTAACGTTTAATTTGAAGGATTTTTAGAGGCCCAAAGAGATGAATGAAGCCAGCATTACAAGAATTATTAATAATTAAGAAGTCGGAATAATACCAATAAAAGTAAATTTTTTGGGGTAACTGGTTTGTCTTTATTATCACTGTAATTATCTTGTGATCAGGTTTATCAGGGGGCCCCTGTTGGGTACTGACCTACAAGTTGGGAACCACTGGTTTAAGAAGTTGCAGCAAAATGGCTCGTTTGTCTATGAGTATTTTTTGTTATGCTTGCTTTGTGAGCAACCTCTCAATGCCCAGTCAACTTGTCAGTGGCCAAACAACCCACCAAACTGTCATCAGAATTGAACTTAAATGTTGCTAAACTGTGATTGGTACAATGTGTCACATCACCTTTTTCTGAGTCGTGCCTACTTCAAACCAATGAGAAGAGCTCAGTCAAAAACACAAATCTCTCATGTTAAATAACCAAAACAATTTTTATCTTGGCAGCATTAATGTTCATTTTAATTATTTTGCACTGCTTTGAAAGACTCTTCTGTTTGTTCTGGACCGTTGGTATGAACTGGGTTTGTCTTCACCCATTGAGATATGCCCTAAACTTCCAGACGGTCAGAGGTCAGCCCTAGAAGTGGTACAGTTTTCTGCTCAGATACTCCAGCAAAGTGAATGTTTGTCAATACATCTCCTTGCTAAATGACCTAGTTGGACTGTATTTTTCTGTGTGTGTTTGTGTATTCAAACACCAAGAGGTGGCAGCATACAGCCAAACAACAACAAGTGTGTCAGAGAGGAAAGACTCCCCCCTGCAGAAGCAGGATGTGTCCAGACATGGGGGTTTATACAGTCATGTGATCCCGCTCTGCTCCTCCTCATCTCTTATGTAATCCCCATCTCAGCCATGTGCTCTCCTATACCCACTGACTTGAATATGGAATTTATGGCCGGTTACCCACAGAAATAGACATTTTCCACCTCTAGAAGCTGGTGTATTAACGACAGAGGTGACGTTGAGTGATGTTGCACATGAGTTAGACTATGAAGGGATGAAAGTGTGCAGAATTATGAGGCGGATTCTCCAGCCTACTCACATGCCTTTGTTCACAAAACCTGTAGTTCACAGAGCCAGCTGTCACACCACTTCCTCACTGGCAGTGTCTGGTGAAAAATAATGTTGTTTTTTCCACTGTGGATGATCATTAAAAATTAAGAGACTTATGTGAGAACAGTTTATGCACTTACTGAGGAAGTAACAGTGTACAGTGCCTTACAAAAAAGGCCAGCAATGTTTAACAGGCAGAACAAAGACACTGATGAGAATAGAGTTTTGCTTAGGATATTTAATAATGAAAAGGATGATAAATGTGACAGAGGCTAACATATTACTTTAGTGCAGCCTGAGGTTTGTTTATTTCTCCATGCACTGCATTCTTTCCAGCCGTTTTGTGCTCAACCTCAACCAGACTGCTCAGTCTGTCACTCAGGCCGCCCAGTTATACATGAGCATTGTCTGGCTGCTTCTTATGGAAGCTCATTCCCACCAAGAAAAAAAATACCCACGATAAGTCAAAAAATATGACACTATCTCTTAATTTTGACTTACTGATTAAAATTTTTGTCTCAGTACTATTAAACTGGGCCTGGGCTTTTATTTGCTTCAGTCACGGAAAACACCCTGCCTGTAAATGGGACACAGCTCTAATTTCTTTCCCTCAAATATCTTGCTCAGCAAAAATAGCTATGTAGGTCATTGTCAAACAGTTTATTTAAACCATGAATATTACTTGTATAAAAATTTGCACATCAATTATGAGTCATTCATTTGATCTAGCTCTGAGAGACTGCTCATCTAGGCCAATCTAAAGCACTCAGAGAGAGAGAGAGAGAGAGAGAGAGAGAGAGAGAGAGAGAGAGAGAGAGAGAGAGAGAGAGAGAGAGAGAGAGAGAGAGAGACTACCTTAGGGCGTACTCACACTAGGCGATCCATACCATGCCTAAGCATGTTTAATCACCAAAGTCCGGTTTGTTTGACCGCTCCATGCTAAACTCTGCCAAGGCCTGCTTGAAGAGGTGGACATAGGCACGGTTAGGCCGGACTCCGGCACGGTACGCATCAAGTGTGATCAGTAACCGTGATCAACTACGGAACTCGACATGAAATCCACTGTGCCGTGCCAGAGAGTGCACTTTTTTTTTCTCTCAACGGGAAACGGGTGGAGAGTGTTTCCTCTTTTAATTTACTTGGGAGTAACACTCCTAATTGTGTTAGATGTTTTTGTACAATGCCAATAAAGGCTTTCTATTTTATTCTAAAAAACTAGTAACTTTTTACCCGTTATTTGTCAAAACGTGTAATCACACTGCGCTTACAAAGGGTTAGTGTTTAATTGGGACTTGTATAGACGGGGTGTAGACACATATTCCAGCATGTATTTCAACCACAGATGATGGCAGAAAATATGAACCAGACTCAGAGCTGTTATCAGTTTGTTTTACAAATCATACCCTGTCACTAAATTAAATTAGTATGAATTTTTGAAAAACCATTTAGATTTTGAATATGCGTTGCATTCATAAAAATAACAAATAAAAGATTTGCAAGCTGGGTGAGATCACTTGGTCACCTTCACCCCTAGCAGCCCAGCTGCTGATGTGACTGGCCCGTCAGCCTCCACCATCATCCAGGGGTGAACAGCCTTATCTTGCTCTTTGAAAATTTACAGTGGGCTCTATGATAGAATTCCTTTTGGAAAAAAAATGTTGGTCTCAGCTTTGAAATCTCATATGTGTTGCTGCCAAATCGGTTTGTCTGAGGATTAAGTTCAGGTTTGTGTTTTTACTGGGCAGTTAATAAAGAAAATCAGTACTGCCTCTGTGTACTTTTGGGTCTTTATTTACATGTCTCACCAGACTTAGATGAAAATCTTCTTATCTTATGTCATCTTAAGCAGAGAACACTGTTGCCATAATTTGTTGATTCATCATGAGTACCTTTATTCATATCTGGCATAATGTAATCCATTATTTTTTTCTCTCTTCCTGCCACTAATGGGCTTCCATACATCTCCACTTACACCAATCATAACAATATGAGGGGGCGGAGCCACGTCAGGTTAGGTTGTCACTCTCATTGGGTAAATAACAAACCACCCACTTATTTTGTAGGCTACCGTTGGGAAGTCACTAGAAGTTTAACGTTAGCGAAGCTCCACGAAAATGACACAGACGAACCTAATGACTTCGCTGGGGTGGTTCTGATAAGAAAAGGACGTTTACTTGTGTGAATTTCGGGTTACTATTTAGTTAGCCCACCTGCAGTGGGGTGGCTAGTCTTGTAGAGGAACCGCTGTGGCTGCTAGCGAATATCGTTAGCCGCTAACTACCGCAGCTAGCGAGCTAACTAGCCGTTTCGCCCGAGTGAAGTGACTAAGTCGCGGCGTGCGACGCTAACAACGCCGACCCTGCTTCTGGAGGGCTACTAAGTTGGATATATTCCTTGGAGAGCTTCGTTGCTGCCGCAGGTGCCACCAGACAACACCAGTGCCAGCTGCATTGTTGTGCTTCTCCTCTGTCCTCTTCTCATTGTTGGCGGCGCGTCCTCACTGCACATCGTCCAGGCATGCTAGCAACGGCTGCAGCCAGCTAGAGTGATGACATTAGCTAACGAAACTGTTGTTGTTTTTGGCCATTTGTGAGTGGATGCTGTCACTGGTACGAGCTTTGGGAGATCGAAGGGGTTGTATCGTCCCATCGTGACGCCTGTACTTTCATGTCGTATCACCCGACAGCTAGTAATCTCTCCAGAAGAACCAGACGCGGAGCATGCAGGAGAAGAAAAGATTTCAGATAAGTAGATAGGGGACGTCGGACACAACCGAGTTGAACTGGACTGTGTGGTTCACCACCAAACAGGGATTGCATTGACAGAGAAAGTAAAGGATGAAGAAGTTTTCCAGAATGCCAAAGTCCGAGAGCGGCGGACTCGGAGGGGCGTCCGGGTCCGGTTCCAGCTCCGGAGTCAGCAGCTACTTCGGTAAAGTGTTTGCTGTCGGCCGGTATCAAGTCACCGTGGAAGAGCTTGTGGCAGAGGGTAAGTACTGTAGATTATAAGTACAGTGTGTTCAGTAACCGTGTTCTCACCTGAAGCACCAAGATACTTTCTGGGACACACCGTTATCCGCTGTTTGAAGATAATTTCTGAAACAGGTACAGCAGCGAAGCAACTCCTCCAGCGCTGTTCCTTTTTATGGGTTGGTAATTGGTTTGCACTCCTCAGTAAAAGCCCTAAACATCTGCTTATTTCCCAAGAAATTATATTCAGTGATTGAAATAGGTCGCTCCTCTCTTCCAGGCTATGAACGCTTTGGTGCTTAAACTGGGGCACCAGGGATTTGGTACATAGCTGGAATTAAGCTGGTAACTTTTCCCCATACAGCTGCAGTTTACATCCTGCTTCAGCTGCTCCACTGGGGGTTTGCCCCCAGGTTAACAACGGCCCAAGCCTCCTGTGTCAACATACAGCATATAAAAATCCAGCCAGTTCAAAAATCGCTTTGTCCAACATGCTCACGCAAGTGCTTCTCCAGTCGGGTTTTGCCCCATCAGGCTTTTTTAAGGCATATGGAAAGTTTTGCTCTCTTTGCAGCTGTTAACATTTACAAAGACTAGTTTATCCATAGGCTGACTAAGAGACACACTTGTGTTAACATGTATTAATGATGCATAACATTAAATCAAGTAACAACAGTGCTTGCTGGATGAAGACATAGAGTGACATATGCAATGGCTGTGCCTACCCAGTACTTCAGGTTACTAACAGGCTTCTTGGAAATGTTAGAAATTTCCTTCATGGCTTAACAAAGCCCTGTGTTCAAAATGTTGAAATGAGAATCTCCTCCACGCACACGTCAGAAACGCCAAAAATGAGGAAGTGTGGAAACAACCATGTTTCACAAAACAGCTGTTTTTCCACAGATGATTCAGTGCTTGTCACAGTGTATTAATCATTTGATTTATAGCACTGCACCAGCTAACCCAGCTCAGCCAATTAGTCAACTAATTGGTCGTCAGGGTCTTTTCTTTACTAGGAAGTAGTTAGTCATATTTTTACCCTTTTTGATACAAAATAAGGTTATATTAATTAGAAATTACTAGAAAAGTGTTACATTTCACCCATCGTATTACTGAAACTCTTCCTCTAATGTTTAAGGATTTATTAAGACAGTGTCAGCCGATTGAGGGCTGTATACACAGATCACTCCAAGAATCAAAGTAAATTAAAATCACAGGCTGAGGCACAACTTGGTTGACTTTCATCAGGGCAACGCATAATGTGACTCAGTAGTGTGTTTGGCCCCCACGTGCCTGTATGCACTCCTGACAGCTTCTCTAAGATTTCAAACCCATTTTCAAACTATTTTGATTGTTTCGGGAAGTATTTGTCACCTTTTGAGTTTGCAGCCCTGATCACTGACCCGCCGCCAAACCCGTCATGCTGGATGATGTTGCAGGCATTATAACGTTCACACTTCTCCACACTCTTCTCACGTCTGTCACATGTGCTCAGTGTGAACCTGATCTCATCTGTGAAGAGAACGTGCCAATTCTGGTGTTCTCTTTTGCGAATGCCAGTCGAGCTGCATGGTGCTGGGCTGTGAGCACAGATCCCATTAGAGGATGTTGGGCCCTTATGCCACCTCATGAAGTCTGTTTCTGACAGTTTAGTCAGAAACCTGTACAGCAGTGCAGGACGGCCCTGTCCAGCTCTCCCTGTGAAATGGCCCGTATCCTGGTATCTCCTCCATAATCTTGAGACTGTGCTGGGAGACACAGCAAACATTCTTGTGACGGCATGTATGGATGTGCCATCCTGGAAGAGCAGGACTACCTGACTAAGATTGATATCCCTGAAGTGTAATTGACTTGATGTAATACTGTGACAGTTAAGTGTTACCTTAAGTTTTTTAGCAGTGTAATATAAACATCTTGGAAGAGATGAGGTGAGTGAAAATGAACACTCCCAAGCAAAATTGCAGAGCTACTCCCACCTGTCATTTAATCAAATCAAATGATTTTATTTGTGTACTAATATTACTGAAACCATAATCATTCTTTGGAAGTTACTATCAATAAAGAACAGCAAAGATCTAAATGCTTCAGATGTGACAAGCATGTCTTTTCAAGTAACTAAACATTCTGTTCAGTCAACTGCAAACCCGATCTCACTCGCACCCCCCAAAAAACAAATAAACAGCAGGCAGTCACAAGTCTGTGTCATCATATAATCATGTGACGTGGCTATGGCTGGTTTTGTTACCAGAAGAACAAGGTTACATTGTGACCTTTGCTCATCAGTCTGTCCCAAGGTAAGAGCTGGGTGTCTGTGCCTGTCAGGGCTGCACAGTTAATCATATACTTGTCTATTTCATTCCACTTACAGCGTCTGCTGCATTAAGACATAGACAAAATGTTGAAGTAAGACTCCAAAAGTAGAAAATTGCGCCTCAGTCATTAAAGTGGCGTAAGAGTGCTAGGTGCCAAATCTGCTTACCAAATAGCCATTTGCAGACTCCAGAGTGAGACAACATGCTTATAGGAACAAAAATGGGATATTTATATCGTCAAAAGGCAGAAAGTAGAATTCAAACTATAATTATGTGTGGAAAAAAATGTTTTTGCAGTAAAGTAGAAAGTGTGACGACAAGTCTGTCAGTATATAAATATGTATTGAAGCAGAATACTTTTCAAAGCCAAAGTCAGCCATGGCGTCTAGTTTATGTATCAGTAGGATTACCGCAAGTAACTTCAACAGTAACGAACAGTAAACTAACATCATTAAGCGAAGGACATGAAAGTACACTAACACTACATCCAAAACGCAATGGATTTTATTAGTGGGCCGCATGCTTGTCTCAGATGCAAAGAAAACAAGGAACGTAACGTCTCCAGTATTATTAGGCTACCTAATAAAGCATTTCATATTATGAAGCAACTGAGATTGTTCTTGCAAAACTGGTATTTTTAGTTCTTTGTGGCCATACCAGCCGTCCCCAACGTTTTATGGACAAATCATATAATGTTAGAGCGCACAAACACGCAGCACGATTCATTTTCTTTTGCCCTCATAGTTCACTGACAAGGTTTGTACTGTAAATATGCACCTATTAAAGGTAGGATATTTTTTCAATTAACATGTCAAATATCGATCATCTAAACGTTAAACTTGGAAGTGCAGCGTCAGACAGTCCGTGGCTGATCAAGACTAGACAGGGCGGAGTTATGTGACTACATACGCGGTAGTACGGTTTTAAGGGGAAAGTACATGAACACACACACAGTGGGGGAAATATTAACAGGAATTAAAAAACAAAATAACAGACATGGTAAAATTACGTAGTTAGAGGTTCTTAATTTAGGTTTGGATTACTTTTTGATCCCACCCTAATTTCTATTCTTCAGACCTTTTTCCTCTTTGGCTGTTTCTTAGCCATCTCTCTTTCTGGACAGCGCCTAGCCAGCCATGAATCCAGCGTGTTCGAATGTATCTGTGTTTTGGACTTTCTCTCGCTCACTGCTCCTATGCATGAGCGCCACCGCCATCAGTTGCTGATTGGCTGGAACAATGTTGTGGGGAAGTTCCGCACCACTTTATTTGTTTTCCACTTACAAATCCAGGGCTGTGTAGGAAAACTGGATTTTTCAGAGCACATACATAACTGAGAGCTAGCGAACTGTGAGAAAATATTTGCGGAATTTAACAAAATTTACAAACTGCAGAATTTTGCCGTAATGTGAGGTTTTATGTGTAAAGTGAAACGGGACTCTCACGATAGCTGCAGTTCATCCTTGTCAAAAAGTTTTGCGTGAGAAAATCAGACGAGGCAAACCACAGTATAAAATGGTGCTAACATTGTGTTCAATTGGCAATTTGTGTATTTAGTTTCCTGTCCTTCTTTTCATAAAAGACAACCAGGGAGGTTTATCAGTGAGCACAGCCTTAATCAGGCTGACAAACCTGCTGCTGGACAGTGTGTGGCACTGGGTCACTTATGTGACTGATATGTAGGTACTGAGTGGGTCATGTGATGTTTTTGTGAGGCTCGTCTCCCACTCCCTTATTCAGCTGTTATCCAGCAGCAGTGTCTGTTAAATAAAAAGCACGAGGTTCCCTTAAAGCCAAACACACAACTATAGTTTGCTGGAGAAGTGAAACGGATGAAAACGTGTTTGAACTATCAGGTATCTTTTGTTCAAAACAGTGCAAACGTCACTATATCCTTCAAATCTATTTAAAATTAGACTTTTGTCATGCTCAAATTTCTTTTGGTGCCATGTGGTTAGCTCTTTTTTCCAGTGACATATCTGCAGAGCTGAACTGTTCCTACATTGAGTAGGAACATAGTCATTTCCCTCCACTCCCCTTTAGCCTCTGTGGTTTCTCATGAGCTCTATGTCATGCTATCTCCAAGAGGAACACAGAAATGACATGTAGGAACAGGATGCATCTGTGAGCATGTCACCCACTTCTCCACTACCTCTTATCATTTGGGGTTCCTCATCAGGGCCTGGAAATTTCTGAAGTGTGTGTAGAAAATAATTTGATAAGTTATGGCTTTGGAAAGTTTGCTAGCTGCACAAGAAGCCTGACAAAGTTTGGGGACGGCATAGTAGACACACATAAACTGTTGTTGATGGGGAATGTGTAGAAATGTAAATGGTAATATATTTTCTGCATATCAGATAGCTATTAAATTTCTGTCAAAAGTCTGAAAAAAACACTTTTAGAATGTATCTTTTTCTCAGACGCCACCCCTACTCATCCGCACTTAGTTGCCAGTTTATTAGGTACAACAATTCTACAATAAATCCTCCTACTATACGTTTTTGCTGGGACTGCTGTAGAGCGGTGTTGATTCAACTTTATGAAAATGTTGCCTTATACAGAGTTAGTGTTTCTGTTATTTTGCTTACCCTCTGTGATATAAGTGGAGTGCACAAAAACAGCTGTCAGAATAACACGATTCAACAGCACCACAAACTGGCTGCAGCCTCCGAATGACAACTCAGATGAATCAGCACCTCTTTAAAACAGTTTCAACACAAACTGAACATTATAACCTTCATGAAGGAAGGATTTACTGCAGAACTCTTGACTGTTAGACTACATTAGTACATTAGCTGAGAATACATGTTAATCGACCGACCCTTGAAATTCTCTATTCCGTAGCTGTTTTTTCTGTGGGTGTTATTTAGGACGCTTTACATCACTGGTTTAAAAAGGCAGACAAACTGATCGCTCTGTACCAGCAGTCAGAATATTTAATCAAGCAATTTGCTGAACAGCCGCTAAGCATTTAACAGATAACTGCATCTGGAACATGTCCTGTTGTCCTTAACTTGCGGAATAGCACTTTATGTCACTGTTATTTATTCACAACCTTTACATGACTGTTGTACCTGCCTCACTGCAGGATTAAGGCAAAAAGTTCATGTTTGCATATATTGGTAATTCTGTGTTAACTGCTTCTTTCTAATTAAGAGAAAGACCTTGGCTCAGTGGTTTCTCTTCCTTTGTTTGCAGTTTAATAAGTATGTTAACAGCAAGGTGATCATTTATCGCTGCCTCATCTAATTAAGGTCACCTCCATGTTCAAAGCAGAGATTTGCAGACACTGTGCTTCCTTGTGGTTCCCTGTGTTTTTCATGCATGATTTTAACCTTCTTCATATAGAAAGCTTCAAAACAAGCTCGACTCTCAGCTGACTGGTCCTCTGAGTGTTGTCTGTGCAGGCTAAGTCACAAAACAAAAAACCTTTCTCTGGTCACGCTGACTTCACACAAATTTGCTTTCTGTCAGCAGAATCTTGAAACGTTTACACTGATGGTGCTCAGTAAGTCGCAGGGTGAAGAGATGAGAGCTGTGTAAGTCTTTCAGCCTCGGTCGCAGGGACTCCCTAACCACGACAAGTCACAGATCATGTAAACGGGAGAAACTTAAACACTGTTTCCATGCAAACAGCTGCTGTGTTCATAGTGAACATGTGGCCTTTTCACCTTGTCCTTTGCCACTGGACAGACGCCATCCATTCACCAAACAGGTGATGTGTGATACGTCTTGTAGTCCAAATGCCAAAAGCCTGACATGTTTGTACATTTGATAAGCTCTTTGTTATGAATTTCTTAAGCAGTGTTTTGCACAAGTTAAAGCAGCTTTGTTACAGAGAAGATGATAAATGAAAGCTAAAGCCAAATGTTAAGTAAATGTACTGTAGATATCTGCTGCCTTTTTTTAGATAAAATGAAAAGCAGCTGGCTTAGGGCTGACTGATTTGTTGAAATCGGTATCATGGTATTAATGATAATATTTTTGAGCGATGGAGTGATGGGACGTGTCCTCTTGCGTGATTGGCTAACACAGTGCCTTGCTGCATGACGTCACGTTGTGCCAAAGTTGAGCAAGGTTCAGCTTTTCTGGTGGAAGACCCTGTGTTTTTATTGTTTTATTTTGGCAGCCCCTTTCAAATGAATAAACGGGTGGTGATTTTTGCAGTGCGGTTGTGTGTCTGAAAACAGTCAAACATGTCGATCCGTATGGAAGAATCTGCAATTATGTTACTTTACTCCTGTTTTTTCCTGTAATTTGTCACCCACTTATAAAACAAATGCATTAAAAATAACATACAATAATCAAACTGATGCTCTTTGCAGTGTTAATCAATACTATCTCAGATAAACCAATGAAGTGAATGACTGATTTGTTTTGTTTTTCAGCCATTCTGAAATGGCAATGTCAGTCTGTCAATCAATTCACCGCTTTGATCCACACTGAAATATCTCAACATCATTTGTTGTTTTGAGTAAACGGTCTCAAAAACGATTTGGATAACATTTGGTACACACTTTCAGGCCCTCCTTCGATGAATTGTAGTAACTTTGGGGATCCCCTAACTTTTTCATTAGATCAACATTTGAATTTGTCCATTACATTTGACGACGATTCACCTGCAAACGAATGACATTAGCCTCAGCTTTGTCATCAATTTGTGTTTAGCGCTAAGTAGCAAATGTTGGCATGGTAACATGCTAAACTAAGATTGTGAACAACATGGTAAACATATCTGCTTACCATCTGGATGATAGCATTGCCATATTAAGGAAGTTAGTGCAAGCAGTAACACAAGTTTTGTGAAGCAGAAATGTCACCATATCCTCATGATACGATCCCAGTGCAAGTAGATAAATGAATCCATGAGTAACTATTGGACTATCACTTAGCCCTTAGGAGGATAAAACAATTTTTGCATAAACAAGAAACATTGTGATTTTATTGAAACAAGTGGATGTCCAATTGCTTTCCATGTCTGTCTTATGATTTAAAAGAGGCTTCATCAATCATTGCAGAGTGTTCCTTTTGAAAATGTTTTTTTGAATGACCTATTTGATCCTCTCTCTCTGCCACGGGAGGGTGGTGAAAATGCATCCCTTCTACATTATTAGCATACTGTATTGGTGATGAATAGGCACATTGTGTCCCTTTTGTTGTCTTATTCTAGCACCCTAGAAAGAATGTTGGTACGATGCAGCACTTGGTCCCGTGATGGGTATTGCTGCCTTTGTGCTTGCTCATTGAGGCCTTCTGTATCTGCCTCTCTGTGTTGCCGTCCCTCCCCTTTTTGTGAAACTGCAAATTAATTATTTTCTACCAATTCACCCGATGTGAGGGAGGCGTCAAGCCAAATGTGGGAGTGAACTAGGGTCATATGGAGACGGCAAACAGAAGGACATTGATTCGTCCACTACAACATTTTGCTGTGTGTATGTCAGTGTTTTGACAAATTGTGGATTTATCAGCACTCCATATTTGGGACAAACAAGTGTCATTGGGATTTAATTTAGTGGCTTTAAATAGATAATGCAGCGTAATGACAAACAGAAATGAAATACAGCAGTGCACTGGGAGACCATATTGCCTCGTATTTTTTATGAAAGAAATTCTTTGGTTGTACTGACCTTGAATGAGAAAAACTTTTACAAATGTGATTGCAGATGAGTTTGTGAAAAGGTCAAAGTTTTCCTAACTCATCTGAGGTACACTTGGTTTAGAGGTTTGTCTACTCATAGTCAAGGTCAGTTTTCCGGAGAGACTAAGTACAGGTTGGAAACTGATCATAGGCTTATGTGAGTTTGCTTCACTCCATGACTACACACGATTGGACGGCGAGTCAGAAGTGATAAATGATTGCTTCACTCTTAATGACTGTGGGCACTGTAAACAACATGTCACTCTGGTCTGCCAGAGGATATATGTAATCTGAAAAACATTTACGTGTGTTGTACTTTGAATTTTGTTGTTAACACTTGTTTTGTAATGGATAAGAATGAACAGGCATCCATCTATCACAGTCAAATGAAATCATTTCTGAGTGGTCTGGCTCTGATGGCTGGGATGTCAGTCCATGTTTTGAAGCTCATTGTGTGCTTGTTGTTTGGCATACAGTGGAGTACAAAATCATTACAAATATTCTGTAATATAATGCAAGATTTATTGTTTCTTTCTGTGAGAACACTTCGATCACCTTGGTGGTGAAATAAATCCATTTCTGGGTGTCATGACAAATCAGAGCAACAAAAACAGGGTAGGCCATGTTATGTTTGAAATTAGATTTCAGTTTGCATATGAGAGTACATTCATAACGTAACCTACTATCCTTATCACTTGGTGACTTGGTTCATCCTTGACAGTTTACAAGCTACGCCTAGTCTGCATCAGAGAGCGCAGGATTACCTCGACCGCAGTCTCATAGTGACAAAATTAATTCTCATCTCAGTCTGACCGTATCCTAAATTATGCCCAACAGTTTTATGTTACTGTGATGAGACAGATAATTTGTCTCCCAGAAGGTAAGAAAGGTATAGATGATTGTGTGTGTGTTTATTTTTGTTTTGTTTTTGTACCTTGATCCCTTTTGACCTTTTTGAACATGAACGTACAGCTTTTTCATGTCATTTTTCAGAATCATCAGATAATCTGATTTTAAAAAAACGAGGCACCTTTCCCCTCTTGCCTATCCCAGGATGGTGTTGAACTTGGACTTCTCTTTCTCACAACAGACTCTGTTGTAATGTTTGTGCATCCATTTTATCCAGCAGCACCTCTGTGTCCTTCCTAATTTCATCATAAAGCCTCCAAAGTACAGTCACTTATGTCTGTCGGTTCAGTTGTAAACCCTGTTGAGGTAAGATGCATGAGAGCTGACTGCCAGAACCTTTCAGCTCACTAAGCCCGGGATGAAAAAAACAGTACAGCACCTCCTCATATCACCTTTTATGGACTTGCTTCTTTAAAAGACTCTCAAACTTGCATCTGTGTTTTAAACTGAATAAGGAGGGGGAGTTGTAGTCCAGGATGACAGTTTTGTGAGGCATACCACAAACTGTCTACAGTGGCGTTTGCAGTTCTCACTTGCCAAGCTGGAGTTACAGTGCAAACTGGAATTGAGGTGTAGTGTGTTATGCAGGAGATAGGTGAGTTAGATTTTTGGTGGCTAAAACACAGCTGGCAGGGCATTACTCAAAGCTGCTCTTTTGACTTTTCTTTGTTTAACAACCAGTATTTCATTGACTGCTACTGAGGCTATGCTGTTGGATTTTCTTGTTGCTTTTCCCAGTGTGCTTTTTAGACAGGATTGTTTGTAGATTTGACCCATGTGTTTTATTTGAGTCTCTGAGATTAAGATTTTTACAGATATGTTGGACTGATACTGATTTTTATATTGCCCTGACAGCAGCAAGCAGTAAGACTTTTCAGTCAGTTTGTCTGTCCAACCTTTTGATCCAGTGTGAGAAAGTTTGACAATTGCTAAGAAGATTGTGGATGGAGAGAGGATGATCCATCTTGACCGTTAATATACCTGGGTGGCCAGCTCAAGTAAAGTCTGTGTGTGGGAAACACTGATAGCCTTTATGTACTGGTGCCGACATTCAGTATCTTCTTCTTCTGACCGGTCAGATCAGACACTGTGGTAGGCTATAGACAGATGACACAGCTGTGCTATGTCATATTTAATTGACGCCCCTTTTAAAATGACTGCTCAGACTCAAGGATGTCGCATTGTTAAATCTGTCTCAACTCTCCTCTCCTTGTGCCTCTTCTCACCTCCTCTGCTCAGATCTCTGGTGGAAGGGACTAAGATCCGAGGAGAAGAAATAAGGAAAGGCCTTGTCTTTTCGCTGGTTTTGTTGGTGTAGGCCGCATTTCTTGGCATGTTACCGCCACCTGTAGATCAGTGAAATAGTGTGAAACCGTCGTCAGGTGTGTGTACTGTATCAGCATCATGTCCTCATGTGAAAAACAGGTACCAGAGCTAAAAAATTTACAGTACGTCATCATAGGAAAAAAAATAGTGGCATATTTTGCTCTTGCAATGCTGTCATGCTCAAACTCTGCACTGGTACTAAGCACAGTACAAGGCACTTGCCAGCTGAAAGTGACCTCTTCATTGTGAGGTAGGACAGTGTGGTGCTGAATACAGAGCAGATGTACTTGTAAATGCAGTGAAGTTAAAAGGGAGTCTGGGGAAAATTACCACTTCAAATTACTCACGAGCGGTTTTGCAGGACAGAGATCTGATTTCAATAAGGAAGACAAGAAACATATTAAAAAGACTAGGTGTAAACACAAGGCAAGATCAGATAGTTTATTATCTGGGTAACGTATATGATACAGACCACATTTTATGCCAGGATGGGGTATATTTGTCCAGTTTCACGATAATTGGTGGTGTGGTCACTTTTTCCCTGAAGTCAAGCTCGAATGAGATCAAACATACACATAAATTGTTTATATTAATTAAATACACCCCACATTGGGCCCACATGCACAGACAGGAGAATTGTTTGTGAGTAAACATCACCATGAAAGATCTAACGTTCATGATTGTAAAGTTGGGGCATGTTTGGAATGTGAACAGTATCGTGTATAATAATTATTTGCTTCTCTCAACGCCATTAGCAATTCATTGATCAAGAGAAAAGGTTACAGCTCACAATGTGAGCCTTTTAACATGAAGCTAGCTAGCTTGCTAACTTAGCTTACTGAAATGAGTCTTCATCATCCAGAGAGCCAGCATTACGTGCCTCCTTCAGATGCAGATGATGTGTTCACATGACGGAAGAGGTCAGTTTTGCAGGTGTTGCAGTTCACAACCTTTTGGCTGAGTGAATAAGTTGTGAAGGTGTTACCATCGCTAATGTTGCTACTGTTCACTTCACTCCAGTAAGAGGACAGTGTCGCTATTGCCTGATGATGTCATAAACGAATCGATAATTAAATTCACTGGCAACTAATCTCATCATCTGATTTTTGTCGACTACGTTGATTAGTCATTGCACCCATGCTCTGAATGGGCCCATTTAAGTTTAGTATGCCTGCAGCATCCTACTATCTCCTCTGTGTTTTGGCGAAGTGCCACCCTCACCTCCAAACGATTTAAAATACCTGCGCTAACCTTGGTTATAACCTTAGGTTAGCTGTGTTAAAGAGAGGTTGGAATGAAGCTGAGTGCAATATTATCTTTGTATGTTTAAAACAAAAACTTTGACATGTAAAATAATTATCTTGCTATAAAATTAAGATCCGAAAGTGTCCATTTTTAAAGATCTTAATCTTTCAAAAACCCAAAACAGGATTTCCACCTTGAAAGGTCCAGAAAATATGACATGGTGGTGTGGTGTTCTGTCAGGAAAAAGCTCACAGAGTGCGGAATCTTGCAACTGCTTGCTAAAAAGCCGGTACATGTCTATTTTTAGGCCGACAACTTATGCTACTGATGCTTTTCTGAGAGTTGCCACAGTGTAACTTTTGAGGACTCGAGAAACAGATTAAGTAGTATTCTTAACAGATAGTTGTTAGTTTAAAGTGTGTTACAAGGGCTTGATGTTTGCAGACTGATATGTCTGTCAGTGCCTGAAGAACATGAAAAATGTCAGGGTGAATGGTCAGCGTTTGGGACAGGTTGTTTGCACATTTTGAAACATGTTTGCAGCTTCTGTTACTTTCAGTTATTCAGGCTTGTTGTAACTCTAGTTTCAGTTACCAAATGGCATGTTTGGTCACATTGCCAAGCCAAAGAACAAAGGTACTTTCCGCATTAATCTGTATAATACAAAATCTCAAAGGATTTGCTAAAGCGCAGGGGATCAAAAAGTCGTCATTAGTAATTTGCAAGAGCAGCTGGCACCACATGGCAAACTGGCATAGACATTGAAGCCTGTTAATGGAAATCCATTTCCCACATTTATAGTGGAAAAATGACAATGACCTGTTGGTCTATATAAAGAATTCAGTTAAAGTTAACGGCCAAAGAGAAGTCCATGTTGTACATTGTGTCCACACTCCTTTTGAATTAAGGACCGAAATGAAAGTTCTTGGCCGAAGCCGAATATAATGAAAAGATTTGCCAAACACCAAACCAGTACATTCACATATAGTCTCTCCACAGGTTGTAGAGAGACTATGGTGGGTGGGTGGGTTCGAGGCCCAAGAGGTAAAGTCCTGTAAAGTAAATTACATGTGTCCATTTACTTTTAATGGGCACATGTAATATGTTTTATACTTTCTGTGAATATAATCCAATTAATCTTATTTCCATCCTGTATAGACACCTTAATTTGAAAACTGGTCGTTGTCACATGTGTATCCTTGCAATAAATTCATCAAGTCTGACCCAATTTGATAAATAATGATGATGTGTCTCATAACATGAAGACTTCACAGCCTCTCTTCAGGTAGGACTCTCATACTGCAACACTTGTCTTTGTAAAGAGAGAAAATGACAAGATAAAGTCGCTGCCTGTCAGCTCCCTCTGGGCCGTTTCAGTTAGGCTTGAATACGTGTGCACTCCAATTGTAGGTGCGGCTAGCTTAATCGTCTTCTCAGAAACGAGTGACAGAAACACTCAAAGCGGATCAGACCGTTTGTCGCCTTTTCTAAGAAGTCAGCCACAGATGGAGTGGATGTGCTAGGAGAAAATTCAGCAGAACAGTGTCTGCAAATGGCGATTTTTGCTCCTTTCTCTGACACTTTAAAATGTTTTCACGCTGCCATTTTTTTATTGTTCGATAAAATTTAATCGGTCTTATAAACTCATCAGGCCAAACACAGAAAGTGCTATTTTTGCTATTATCGGATGGTAAATTTTGGTGGCCCAACCCCAACAGCGCTGGAGCCTTTAGTCATGATGTCATAACTGTCGAATTTGCTTCTTTGAAAACCCTATTTAAGAATAGGTTTGGTTTGATTAGGTTGATTCAGACAATTCAAATATTTGCTGGTTCTAGCTTATATGTAGGATTTGCTTCTTTTCTTTGTCATTTATGATAGTAAATTTGGGTTTTAGACTGTTGGTTGGACAATTTGAAGATGTTAATTTGGTCCCAAACTTGTAAATATTTAATATAATTGGTATCTTATTTAGGAATGATATTTTTAAAACATCACCCTATTCGTTTAAGTTAAGTGGTCAAATCGATAACTTCTTACAGTTTGTTTTCTTCTAGAGAGCTGTCCCAAAAGAGTTTCCCTTTCCAAGTTTAATTCTTATGAAATTACACTCACTTGAGCAGAATTTTGGGGAAGGAGGCCAAGAGGAGATTTGCTGGCGAAAGGCGGCACAGAAAACAGTGAATAGAGCCACAAAGCCACAATTTCATCATTCACACACAAACTATAAAAGTCATACAAGTATTCAAATAACCACTTTTACTTATTTTAAGGAGAGATTTCCTTCACACTTTAATGTAGTGCAACGTTGTAAGTCCTTCTTAGGGGATGGGGGCCTCCAGGAGGAAATACCTTCACCAAATGCTCTCTAAAAGAAATGGCATTCTCTCCTCAAAAGCAGCTCTACAGCTGAAGGAGGCAATTGAACTACATTCTTATTTTGTAGGTTTTTAACAAGCTAAGATGTCATCAACAGAGAGAGAGAGCTGAACAGAAAGAGAGAGTGGTCTGTTATCACAGATGACATCATGCTTTAGAGGAAGAACATCTGCGCCTTGTGCCTGAGCAGAAACCATAAACTTATCATCTCTGTTCGCTGCATGCTTCTAAATCCTCTAATCCTCCCTTTTTGAGACTCTCCTCTTACCACTTTTGAAGTTTTTTTTTTTTTTTTTCCTTGACTATATCACAAGGCATGCTGAGTATCTGTTTCGCAAAAGGCTGTTGAGATCCTTTTTCTCAGGCTGTCATGTGGGCTGCCTGTGACTGTCCTAGTTAGTCAGGCTTTGCAGTGATGTCAGGGTCCCTAGCGCTGGATGCAGGGCCGGGGAACATTCTCCAGTAATCGCAGCCCTCGCACAGTGCCAGGCTTTAATGTTAGTACCCCCCTACTTTCTTCTTGGCCTGATGGATTCGGGGTTTTCCTCCTAACTGTCACTGACAACCGACCATGTCCTCAGGGTGAAGTGCTTCCATTTCCTCTCCACAGTGTAAGCAGGAGGGGAGGTGCAGTTACATTGAGATGTGACTAATGGAGGCTGAGTACTGGAACTAGACATGCCCATCAGTGAGGCTTTAAAACACTGAAAGGATTCAGTTACACTTTGTGCAGGAGAAACTTGTTGTGATGTATTATCAGTCTGTGCATCGGTCTGACTTGAGCAAATCATCTTTTGATTTGCACGGCAATCTGTTAACATGTGCTATGTGTCTAAAATCTTTCTGCCTGTCTGAGTTACAGATTGATCAAGAGATGAGACATGAGAAGGCAAATCAATCAAGTTTATTTGTCACATGTAATCATAAAAGTTACAGTCTCATACATTCTTCTTTCATGAAATATGGGAAACAAAAGGGTCTATTTATGTTGGGCTGGGATTCAATAGTATTTTATCAAATCTGCTTATCCAGTGCTCTTAAAGTGCTATCTCAAATCCATCTATATATTAACTTAAAGTTACAGAAGTCATAAATAAGTTGATATTTAAGATGTGAAAGCTGTCACATAGAATAAAAATCAAAGGATTCACATTCAACTAATTTCTAGATATATTAGATACATATTTGTTTAGCTAAATGGCTCCTTCACATTACCTTTCACGAATTAAAATGACAGGGAAGATGTTAAAGATTGAAAAGACATGTCTTACTATAAATTGGAACCGTGTTCAAAATTAATCTGGCTGTCGTAGGATTTGGATCTTGGCAATAAGTACGTACAAAGCCTCCAAAGGGACAATAAAATAATCATAATCACTTATCACAGTTCACTATCTTGCATCTGTTTACTTTTGCTACCAGGAGTTGTAAGTGGGCATCACATCTTTCTGAGGTTTACAGATCAAACCGGTTGAGAATCACTTGTCCTGCATTGACAGCAGTAGCTTTTGAATGAAATTAAGATCTGGTTTTGAAAGATGAAAAAAGGATGAAATCTCATTTTTTTTTTATGTGGACTGTGTTTCTACATTTTTCACAAATCATTGATGGCAGGCATTATTGCGCTTCACATTTCACAGTGACGGTCATTGTTTAGGCCTACTCCAATCAGTTTTTCTGAGTCTACTCATGAAGGTATTTGCATTCCTCACTCAAGTTCATTGTTGTGTTTCGTCTGTGTAGCCAGTGTCTGTTAGTTACAGGCAGCATTGTTGTTATCATTTGTTGAAGCCAGTCTCCTGTACATTGAGGGACCTTTTGTGTTGTTTAGGGGTCCCTTGTTTGTTCAGGAAGTTGGTATGCTGGGCACAAAGCCCCTCTCAAACAAATCAATCCATCCAGAGCCACTCAGGAGAATAATACACTCAATAGCGTACCACTTCCGTGGCTGGCATAGAGGCAACAAAAGCCCCAGGGTGGTGATTTAGTGTGAACCTGATCCTGGAGCATATGGCCCCAGTCAGTCCTAGAGCAGGCAGGCATGAAGTGTTTGGTAGGATCCCTGGGCTGAGGCCTCTTCTCTTAACTTTCCAAAAGCCACCTACAACATAGACTGTCAGGATCTGTGAAATAATCGCTTTCTAATGACAGATAGGTACAGCTGGTGTATTCAGAATGTGGCCTCATGAGCTTTCAGACTTTCACGACTGACTTGTTGTGGTCTACAATAAACTACAAGATGTGTGCGTTTGGAACGCCACGGAGATGGGTCAGAGACAAGAGATGTGCAGATTATTCACTACAGTTGAGTTGTGGCTCTCTCAGACTGGAATAATCTTGCAATCCAGATTCCTAATCTGAGATCAATTGTGTTGTATTGTGCATCTCCAAGTCTCTTCAAGGTTAAGGCTACACATTGAGTGAATTTTGTTGTTAGGATGTTAAGTGTAACTTTCCAGTTTGTTGAGTTTTCTGTTTTTTGAGCAAAGTTATTCTTTTGTATCTTGCATTAGGGTTGGGCGATATAACCATATGCATGGGTGGTAGACATGTGTCCACCGGTAGAGCTTTGGCAATACAGTTTCCACTGTGGGAGCTATCCCTTAATGTCTCTCTATATTTGGAGTATTATAGTATCAAATTTAGGGTGATCTTGAGATATCACTTGATCTCTCAATCTCTCGATTCTAGCCGCCTCGCAAGGTAATGGGATTTGGGCAGCCGGACTGCTTACGCTGTTCTCACGTGACGTGAGACTGACAGTTGGTGGCGGTAATGCACCTCTAAGCTTGTTTGCCAACCACAAATAGAAGAAAAGAGTGACAAGAAAACACGGAGGAGGAGAGTAAAATTGTAAATACGAAGCAGTAGGAGTTGTTTCTGTTTGTATGGAAGTTCTAAATTAAGGAAGAAATAATGAAATATGTATGGTTAGTTCAAATAATTTCTTAATTGAAATTACATAACTTTTACAGTATTATGATATAGTGATGGTAAAACATATATCGTGATTGAGGATTTTAGCAATATTGACCAGCATGCATACTTTCACAGCCTGAACCTTTCAGGCTCCTGGCCTTTTGCCCGAGCAAATGGATTTCTGGCAAAATCTGTCACCTATTTTAGTTTGATCTTTACTACCTCTGCATCTTTGTGTCAAAGCAGTACATAAAGCTTGAGATTTGCACAAGGTGACTCATAAGTAGCCTGTTCTTATACGGCAGGGTCATAAATCAGTGCATTCTGCTGTTTTAAATGTAGGTCTTTAATCATTTGTTATGTGATTCTGTTTTCAGCCTTAAGTTCACTCCCACTCCCCCAAGTCTCTGGATGGCTCTGCACTCAACTGCATCGTTACAGGAAATCAATTTAAACCGGCCCGCAGTTTGGAATGACCATCAAGTTAACCTTAGCGCACAGGGCAGACCAAGGCAAATCGATGAACAGCATCCAGCAGGCGTAAATGGCTTTGGCTCTTGTACTTTGTTTTGGCAGAATTTCTGTCTCAGTTTTAACTTTTTTAGAGGTTTGTGGGTTCAACTACTGGGTAGCTCTATTCATACATGCAGCAAATATCGTCATCTCTTTCTCCTGTTACATTATACTATTCTAATTATAAGTCAATTCCCAGACACCTTTCTTTTCCTGTGTTTTATTGTCTCTGCAGTGGGTATTTGGTGTCATTATGAGTATGTTACCCCTCTCAGCAGCATCAGCGTTATGCTTTATAAGCTGCTTGTTTCGTTGTCAGCAGTTTATTATTTTCATTGTAATTGTTAATGTTTTTAATCATTTGTCTATATGCTGCTAAACCAGTGCTAATCTGAGATCCTGGTGATTGACACTGATCAAAAAATGTTTTTTGAAATGAGGCAAAAACAGATGAGACACAATAACCAGTCTCAGTCAAAATGTACCATCATAATACTCTGCCTTGCTTTATTATCAGCTGCATCATCTTTTGTATCTTTAGCTGCCCGTTCATCCCTCTGTGCTTCAGAATGGCATCAGTCACCCCTTATAATCTAATCATGTCTGCTACACTAACTCTCACTGTAGTGACTACATATTAGCAAACACAAACCTTCAGTTTTTTTATGTTTGCTTTGCCTGACGTTTTTGCCATCTTCTGTTTACTGTCCTCATGGGGACACACAGGTTTAACCTGCATGAATCATTTGTACTTGGTTTTTATGTTGCACTGTCCTCACAGAAACAGTGTTGATGGACTCGTTCAATGAAAGCCTTTGTGCCCACTGGTCACTTCACATCTCATTCCCTTCTTCTCATTCCCAATCCAAATCCATGCATGCATGTTTTTCAGATGACCCAGGTTAACTTATTAGGCAACAAGCACGCTATTGTTGGTCCCTTCTTTCTCTTCATCAGTCGGTGGACTTTGATGCCCACCACTCAGTGACTCTGTGAACCCCTCCTAATGAGACTGGACACTATCCCATCACAGTACTAGTGGACATTCACCCAGAGAGGCACACAGGACAGTCACAACATCTAAAGACCTTGTCCCTGTCTACACTCTACATATTTGATTTTATAAAACAAATTTTCATTTAACTTCAGGATTACACACCTTATGCAACACAGGGGCTTGTGTTATTTATGTATGTATACTTGCTGTCTTTTATATGTTGGAAACTTATTTTATTTATGCTACATCTTGGCCAGTTTAATCTCAATGAGACTCACCTGGTTAAATAAAAAAAAAAAAAAAAAAGAGAAGAGTCAGAGTATAGTTGGTCTCACTTTAAGCACTGCTTTGTTTTGCACTTCTGTATGTTCTACATTCACACCTGACAGCACCCGCAGTCTTCCACTGTGCAGCACAACAGGGTCACTTTAGCATTAAACGTAAAAATTGGAAACCTGTCTAAGCATGTAAAGGAATATTTAATGGAAGATTTGATTTTTAACTACCCACGTGTACGCGTCAAATCTCATGTGAGCATACCTAATTCATCCTTAATGACAAATGAGCAGTTTTTCCATGTAGTATGCCTCTGTGTGAGCCCTGATAACAGTTCATCATTTGTGTTCATTCCAATTAAATCACATTAGCTGTGACTTTTGAAATAGTTTGTGACAGATCAACAAATAACCCTAGCCAAAGCTCATCCCCAATTACATCATAATGGGCATGGATGACAATTAGTGGATTAAGTCGCTTGTGAACACTCACAAATGCCACACCTACACAAGAAAGTGATTTAACGCACAGAAGACATGAGTCACGACATAGCCGTTCTGTGGCTTGGTAGAAACAAGGCACATTTTTAATAACACATCAGTCTGAAAATGGGTCTCCTTATTTGTATATTATAAGAATGCTGCTGATATAATGCAATCTTGTCATCTTGTGTTTTTCCAGGAGGCTTTTCAGTGGTGTTTCTGGCTCGTACGCACAGCGGTGTCCGCTGTGCTCTCAAAAGGATGTATGTCAACAACGTCCCGGACCTTAACGTCTACAAGAGAGAGATCACGATCATGGTGAGAGTAACATCAGTGTTTGGTTGAAGTAGTTAGAGACATTATCATCATCATTCATGCAGCACACCTGGACACACCACCGGTCACTGAACAGATCTCTGCCTCACTGCCACAAATAACTGTCTCTACCTGCCGGCATGTAAAGCCGTCTGCTCCCAGCGCTGTTCCAAAGACTTCTATTCCTGTCATCACGCATAGACCAGTAAACCGAAATGTGCACATCCCACACAGAAATAATAGTAATCTCTTAAGGATTAGGACAACTGCACCAACTCCAGCACCCAGAACAAACTCATTTAAAATGGCTCTCTTCAATGTGAGATCACTTTCAAGTAAGACTTTTATCTTAAATGAGTTTATCTTGTCTGCAAATCTAGATTTTATGTTTTTAACTGAATCCTGGCTGCAAATGAATGACTATAGCCAGCTAGCTGAACTGTGTCCGCCTCAGTATGATTGTTTTAGTCAACCGAGGGTCAGTGGTCGTGGTGGTGGGCTAGTGAGCGTGTATAGGGAAAATTTAAAATGTCATCAAGTACGCTGTGATGAATTTAACTCCTTTGAAGTTCTCACTCTTAAAGTTGGAGGGCTGCAACCTATCATATTTGTTATAATTTATCGCCCCCCAAAACTGCCTGGAGGATTTTTATCAGAACTTCCTGAATTTTTATCTACTCTGGTTTTAAATTATGACAGAATTGTTCTTTGTGGCGATTTTAATATTCATGTTGATGAACCCAACAATGTTAATGCAACTAACTTTTTAAATATGGCCACTTCTTTTAACTTCAAACTCAAAGGACACAGAGACCATTTTACACGCCTTCATCTCATCACGCCTGGATTATTGCAACAACCTTTTCACTTGTTTAACCTAAAAATCTATTGATCGACTCCAGACTGTCCAGAACTCAGCTGCCAGGCTTTTAACCAGAACAAAGAAATATGACCACATTACTCCTATTTTAGCTTCATTACACTGGCTCCCAGTATGTTTTAGAATTGATTTAAAATTATATTGATCACTTTTAAAGCTCTTCATGGCCTCTCGCGTTATATTTCTGACCTTTTAGTCCCATACGCACCAGCACGTACCTTGAGATCCTCGGGCAGAGGTCTGTTGTCTGTTCCAGAGTCTCGACTGAAAACTAAAGGGGACAGAGCGTTTGCTGTCAGGGCCCCGAGGCTCTGGAACAGCCTGCCCGAGGAAATCAGGTCGGCCGAGTCAGTGAACTCTTTTAAGTCCCTTCTTAAAACATACTTTTATAGGAGAGCTTTTCCCGATCTTATTTGACTTTATTTTATCCCTTTTATTTTATTGTATTTTACTAATTTTATATTTATCTGTATTTTAGTCTTTTCAATGTTTTCATGCTTTTATCTTGTATTTTTTTTGTATTGGGTATTATTGTCTTTACACTTGTTAAAGCACTTTGTAACTTGTTTTTGAAAAGTGCTCTACAAATAAAGATTATTATTATTATTATTATTATCTCTTACCTCAGCTGAAGTCTTCCTGCTGGTCTTCATTGCAAGAGCTTTATTTTAAATGTTTATTGCACATTAGTTTTGATTTACGCAAACATTGATCATGCAACAGGAAATTAAGATAGCTGTAGGTTGTCGTAAAGTTAGATTAGAAACTTGTACTGAAAAGGAAATTTGAGTTGTGAATTGAACACAGCTTATCAGTTGAAAATGAAAGTATTGGCTAATCATTTTGCTGGTAACCACACCATTATATACCTGTGTTCTGTTGTAGTGTCAAGTGTAATTCTTGGTTTTAGCTGCATTTGCTTTCAATCCTTTCCTGGCTGCCTGGAATACAGATTTATCTCACTTTTTGGTTTGGAGGGCTTAAATTGCACTTCAGGTATTTAGTTTAAGCACATAAATCCTGTTTCAAATGGGGACACAAGTCCTCATAAAGACGCACATACTTGTAAAACAGGGTGCGCAAAAATGGCTCTACTCCATCTTCCATACCCATCCCATTTTCCAGCATTTCCAGTCTGGCAAGAGCAGAAGGCTTTTGGCTGTGGACTGTGTGACATTGTATTAATGCACCTGGTCCATTGACAAACACTTTTGATCTATCACACAGAGCTGGCACCCACATGTTAACCGCAGATAATTCAAGGTATTTTATGTCATTCAAAGTTAAATATTCTCATTTATTCTGTAAGCTAACGGATATGTATGACTTGGACCAACAGCAGATGTTTCATGTTGAACGTTTCACCCCAGTGTGTCAGTGAACAGCTCACTCTGAACTGTACATTCATTGCCTCATCAGCTATGTGTAGTACACACACACACGCACGCGCACACACGCACACACGCACACACACAGAGTGGACCTTAAACATTGACACAGTCCTGGCCTGTTGGGACGTTGCGGTGTGTCGGTTTCCACAACACACAGCAGTCTCTCTTCTCATGCTGGCATTTAGCAACCAAACCAACAAGCAAAAACACTGTGATGCTTTAATCCTCCGAACGAATTTAGTTAAGAAAGATTAGTGGCGTTAAGAGATCAGCATGGTGTAAGAACATGACAGAATACAAAAAGCATTCATGCTTGACTGCACAGATGAGACTGGACTGAATTCAGCTGGATGTTGAACTTTTTAGGATATGTTCTCTGAGGAAGCAACCACTGGAAGTTTTTATTTTCTTTGTTCTTTTGCAAATTTGGATGTGGTTTCATAGATTTACAGTACTCATACACGGTAAAACCAGGAGGTGTAAACAAATGTCATAGGGACTCACACGCTTGTTTATGAGGCATAATTTCAGTTTATATTCTTCAAAGTTAGACGTTTTGGTGGTGTTTTTTTCTCTCCCCTAAATAAATCTGATTTGAATGTCTACAACGTTGGGCAATATTATTAGTTTATCTGTAACTTATCTAACATGATTGGTTTGTCTGCCTTCTTTAATGCATTTTTCATCCATCATTGTTTATTTGTGTCTTTTTAAAAAGACATGAGCAAACAGCAGAGCATTATTCCAGACTGCAGTTTCTTCATGCTTTATTTTAAATTGTACATTGAGTGACAAAGTAGCAGAAACACTACACAAGACCAGACATGAATACTCCTCAGCACTTACTGAAAGAGGACAAAGTGTGTGTACACAATACACATATGTCCTTTGTCATTGCCTCAATAGCTACCTTGTATTTTTGTACAGCTTCCATATTTAGTAGAAGATCTGCATTACTTCCTGCTCAGTACTTCTTGAAAATGTCTCTCTGTCTGTCCTGATAAGTTCCATCTTTTCATCCTGTATGTAGAAGGAGCTGTCGGGCCATAAGAACATTGTCGGCTACCTGGACTCCACAATCAACGCAGTGTCAGACAGCGTCTGGGAGGTCCTGATCCTCATGGAATACTGTAAAGGTATTTCCTCTCTGTTTGTAAATACACACGTTATAATATCTTCTGATTTTTATGTGGGTCGGGGATAAGTTAGTATTATTTTGGGACAAATAAACTAAATGAAGCAAAACTAAAGGACTGGTTTCAACTCATTGTCTGTTCTTGCAAATTTGAGTTTTATGTTTTTGGTCCTAGTCATATAATGATGGTGAATGATGTTTGGTCTTCATATCAAATCACCACTTTTGCAAATTACAGCAATGCCTGCCCAAAAAAACAGCAGAGTAATAAACACATTCTAGTACTCACCAACTATCTACATTTAGTTTATATAGTTAAAGTGGCTTGTGGAGAATAAGTAGTTAGTCTTTGTTGCTGTCATTTGTGTGGTCCCTCTATTGATCATGGCAGCTTCCTGGCTAATCTTGGCTTTCTGTAAGGCTATGGTTTTGTTTTCATTGGCCAAGTTTACATGTAAACATTACTCTGAGAGACTCTGAGTTACTTTGCTTCTACCGCTCTCCTGCAGCGGGTCAGGTGGTGAAGCAGATGAACCAGCGGTTGAATGTGGGCTTCACTGAGGCTGAGGTCCTCAACATCTTCTGTGACACCTGCGAGGCTGTGGCCCGCCTGCACCAATGCAAGACGCCCATCATCCACAGAGATCTCAAGGTGAAGAGAGCATTACTCCCTTTTTCTGTCCCAGGTGTGCCAGAGCACCCTAATCTACTGGTTAGATGCATCTAATAATTATTTTCATTGTCAATGTTTCTATGAAATATAAGCAAAATGCCAGCACAATTTCCCAGAGCCCAAGGAGACAGCCTTCTAATTGCTTGTTTTATTAGAGTCCAAACCTGAAAGATTTTCAATTTACAGAGATATTTAACAAAGAAAAGCACAAAATTGAAGCTGGAGCATTTTTGGAATTTCTGCTTGATGAAAAACTATTGATGCTATCTAATATTTTTCTGCAGTCACTTATCAACTAATTGATTTACTCTTTAGGCACTAACTCAAACTGTTGACAAAAAATCTGGAATACATAAACCCAAACTGCTGTTTCTCTTCTGAAAAATGCAATACACTGGTAACAGGTTATATGTATTATTTCTGGTTGGGCTATCTAGTTTAAACTTTTTAAATGAAACCTCCCAACGAAAGATGTCTCAGTACTACGCACACACAAGTTGTGAAGCGTGGTGCTCAGCACAAAATCTACAGCAATGGTTTTCCAAAGACCTAAACAAAATCAAAAGAATGAAAGTGGAGATTGCAGCTTGAACACTTGAGTATTAAATTTAATGTCAGATGATGTTTATAAACATAAGTGATGTAAATCTGCTTGGTCAGCAGAAGAAAGAATGCTGACAGCACTTTTCTGCTTGTTCTAACTCCTCTGCTTCCTCTTATACTCCCCCGTTTCCTTTGCCAGCTTGTTCTCCTATTTCCTTCCTCCATTCGCTGCTCATCCACCTCCTTTTCCTCTTTCTCCACGTACCCCTGTTAGAGAACCAAGCTTACTCTTTGCACAGGGCCTGGTACTTCTTGAAATTCCTCACTAACTGTCAGCTAACTTGATTGTGGGTGGTAATTTCCCACCCCGGTTGAATTCTCCTCAGTGCCCCATCACTGGGCCGCTGTACTCTGTCCAGTTGGACAAGCCTCTAAACAGTGCGGTCCCTTCAGCTTCACAGGCCTGTCCTCTGTTCGCTGTCTGTGTCTATCTGTTCAGCCTACATGGCTTACATAACATCGCAGGGACACAAAAGACCACGGAGGCCCAGTCATGCATTGCCAGGGGAAGTGAGAGTGCAAAAAAAAAAAAGACCCTTAACCCTGAGCTGTCAACACTATTGAGACACTGTTGCTTTCATTAGCTCTGTTTTCCTTTGGACAGTTTGAAATCTTTTTTTCTCGATCCTCTTTTTGGTCTCTCCTCCTCTTCTGTGTTCAAGCTCCTACAAATGCCTTACTGGCTTTCTATTGTCAGATGTTCACTTTACATTTTACGTCTTATGCCCGTGTTGCACAGTCAGCCAGTCTCATCTTTGTTTTTCTTTTGATTGTCTTTGTTGCCTGTCTGTCTCCTTCTCTTCTACTTGTTTACCATCTTTCTTCCACCTGCTGTCATTTCTTTCTATCATTTACTCAATTATTCCTCATACCTATCTTTGCTGTTTTTACGTTGTTACTTAGGCTTGAAATCTCTCTGCTGTGGCCCTAAAGTAAAGTTATCTAAAATCTGAAACCTGAAACCAAAAAAAGAAATGCATCTGATAATATACAAATAGCCACAGAATAGCCACAGAACGGCTATGTCGTGACTCATGTCTTCTGTGCGTTAAATCACTTTCTTGTGTAGGTGTGGCATTTGTGAGTGTTCACAAGCGACTTAATCCACTAATTGTCATCCATGCCCATTATGATGTAATTGGGGATGAGCTTTGGCTAGGGTTATTTGTTGATCTGTCACAAACTATTTCAAAAGTCACAGCTAATGTGATTTAATTGGAATGAATGTGTCTCAATCACTACCACAGTCTAGCTTTTGCTAAATTATACTAGATGCGGATTGTCCATCGGGAAGGAGCTCTTTTGTAATTGTCAGACCACTTCCACACATTTAAAAACTTATGGTAAAACCTATATCAAAACAAATAAATATCAGCAGTTGTCATGTTGTTTTAGATCCCTGCAGGCAAAGATAATTATAGCTTCTGCCACCTGCAGGTGATGAGCATTGTGACTGAAAGTTTGTCTTTTGTTTTGATAGATGTTTTCTTGGTATGTGTTTTTACATTAAACACTTCTACCAGTGTAGATTATTTAAAAAAAAACAAAAAAAGTAATACAACTTTTTTGTTTTGGTGACACCCACTACCCTAAATGTAATTGTTTTATTTTTTGGACAAATTAAAGCTGGTTAGGTCTGTAAAGTAAGTGTTGCTGGAGTTTTGACCTCTTTAGATTTGTTTCCCTTCTCCATGCATCTTGGAAGTTGGTGAAGTTGTGCCAGAAACCCCTACTCTGCTTCTATAGGTCTGTAAAGTACCCAGGTGGACAGTCATGGAGGGCAGAGGACACGATGACTCTCTGAACAGGTTTAAAATGTACAATTTGAAACCTCAAACACACACACACAGTTATATAAAATGAAAAACTGCAGTTGTTACACAAATGGCAGAAGCTATTACTTTCCTTTTCTATAAAGGGTGCGGACTAACATGTTTGCATCTGTGGGCGGTGCGGGTTGGATTACAACCGAATGTTCTGGGGTCTCAGCTCTGTTATTGGATGATCACTGACACTGTCAAATCAACCATTTACATTCAACTGCATCTGTCCGTGTATACTGTATATACTCTGTCGTGTGTGTGTTCTTGAGTTTTCATTATGCCTTTGCAATATTTTAGTCAAGTTTTTCCATTAAAATGTCTAAAACCTCTGTTTGTTTGTTTTTTTCAGGTTGAAAACATCCTGCTAAACGACCAGGGAAATTATGTGCTATGCGACTTCGGCAGTGCCACTCACAAGATTTTGCTGCCACATAAAGATGGAGTGACCGCTGTGGAGGACGAGATTAAGAAGTATGGTGTTTTTTTTTTTTGTTGTGTTTTTTTTTTTTTTTTAATAAGTGAAGGAAATGTTCAGCATGTCAGTCAATACAGTAATATTTACCTGTATTCTGTCTGCTGGAACAGTATTGTTTTATTTGTCCAAGTGGCATGTAAAGTTGACACTGTCATGTAAAACCATTGCCAAAAAAACAGCGTAGAAGGGGACTTTTGCACCACAGGAAGTTTGAGAGAAACCCAGGATTGGTTTTAAAAACTCAGGATCTTTCACCAGTTTCAGTTTTAGTTCCTATCCCCAAAAAGTCCCTGCTACTGAGATGGTACTTAATGATGGATTGTGGGGTGGAAATTTCTTGTAATGTTGTTGACATTTAACAGAGTTATGGAGCCAACTTCCCAGCTAGACCAAAAAAAAAGAGAGAGAGACTGTTCTAATGTGAGTGTAAGCACTTTATAGAAATTAAATCGAATATTATATTAAAAATTATTTTAATGCAGTTTCTTTCCAAAGCAGACAAATAACCAGAATACACTCAGCGGATCTTTAGATAGCTTTTCTGGTGTTTTTGCCACCTCTGCATGGTCACCTTTCCAACATCATGCAAACATCACACTGTCACACAATATAAAATTACTAAAAACAATGTAACTCTGCACAGCATTTCAGAAGCAGTGGGTATGCAAACAGGAAAACACAAATAGGACTTGTGGTTTCTAATTTAGTTCCTGGAACTGCTTGATCGATGATACCATCAACTGGTAGCTTTATTTGAGGGAAAGCTGCTACTTTTATCTTAACAGGGTAGTCTCCCAGGCCAACAGATCAACCTACTGTAATCAGGTCTGTTTATTTGTGTCAACAAAGCAAATGAGTGAGCTTGCAAGTCATACTGGGAGCAGATCAGAACAGACATACACGCAACTACAAACAATCACATCGTCGTTGATCTGTTGCAGATGATTGTGTATTGGGAGGTTGTAAACGTGTCTGTCCTTTGTAGTCACAACCCCTGCACTTTGGCTTTGTGGTGTCTTGTACAGTGTGTGTGTATACGTTTTCTAATTTTGTACTGTCAAATCACAGCAGTCCGTTCAGAGCAGGCCTGTTAACTTTCCCATATTTATTATTGCTTATCAGTACATGACCGTGTGTAAACTCTTTGTAATCTTACTGTCTTCATGACACTAGTCGTACAGAAATCATCATTCCTCTGAACTGTGGTGACTCTCTGCATTTTCATAACTCAGCTGGGTTTATTTTAAACACAACTAGCTGCTTTGATTATTGTAAGAATGACTGAAAAGAAAACAAACACTATCTGTTACATTGAACTGGGCAGGCAACCTTTGCTGGACTCTAGTGATTTATTATTAACACATGCGTGATCAAAGTGTGCTCGCAGTGGTGAAAGGGGGTGGCGATGGAGCAGCGGATGAGACTCATACCCTTGGTGTGGGATACCGGGGTTCAATTCCCACTATGATATATCCACCATTGTGTCCCTGAGCAAAACACTTAACCCCTACTTGCTCCAGAGGCGTCTGACCTCTGACATGTATAGCAATTGTAAGTCGCTTTGGATAAAAGTGTCAGCTAAATGAATAAATGTAATGTAAATGAAAGAAATACTCAAGTTAAAGTAGCAATACCAAAATCTAAAAGTACTCTATTGCAAAAGTCCTGCTGTAGCAAAACTATGAAGTACCGTAAAACTTCAATTAATAGCCAAGTCCCAAATAGACTCCTTTACTGGCCTGGTGTGGGAACACATTTTGACAAATAAACGCCTGCCTCAATTTAACGCCTGGTCTATAGAAGTTCTTTGGATGTATAAAACCTCTTAAACCCTGTGGGGTCGCCCGCTTTAGCTGCTTCTAAGCTGCTTAGATCGTGAACACAAATATTAATGTTTAAGCGTATGATCAATGTGTCCGTATGGACATAGATCAAATGAATGATGTGTATTTGATATTATTGGATAATTTTTATACTAGTATTATTCTGTTTGAAATTAATAAACTGTTTTGATAGTAGGTTCAGTTATGTGCAAAAGGAATTGTCCTGTCTCAAATATAGGCAAAGTGATTTTAGCAAATAAAAGCCCTGGCTATTATTCACAGTTTTACGGTAGTAGCAAAATATACTTGAAGTATCAGCTCATTGTTAAGCTATCATGCCTAAACAAATGATAATGTTGCTGCATAATTGCCGTTTGTGAAAATAAACAAGTTTTTGCTGCTATATGAATTGGTGATATGTCATTGTTGTGTTCACAACCTGTTTTCTGCTTCCCCTAAGTTGCCAGAAAGAAATCTGTTATTGCAGGTTTAATGATCCATTAACATATAAGAAGCCTTTTAGCTGACTGAGGTGGAGTTTAACTTTTTATATATTCATGTGTAGTTTAATCTATAGAAATGTATAATATTTTATAAATGTTTGCATGTAAAATAATATTACAAGCATCTATAGTTGGCAAAGAATACTATAGAGTAAAATAGAGTAAAAAATAAAATGTGGAGAAGCTCAAGTATGAAGTAGCATTAAATGGTGCTGCTTAGTCACTGAAACATTGACCTGCTATTGACAGCTTCCTCTTGTTGTGTGTCACAGGTACACAACCCTTTCATATCGGGCGCCAGAGATGATTAACTTGTACGCAGGGAAAGCCATCACCACTAAGGCTGATATATGGGTATGGTCCTATTTCTTCTTTGGGGCGTGTGTGTGTGCGTGTGTGTGTGTGTGTGTGTGTGTGTTATGCACCCTGTAGGGCTGGTTTGTCCTCAGCGTTACTCTATCCCAACTGGTTCCTCTTCTCTCTCTCTATGCCTCTCTTCCTTTTTCTCCTCTCTCAGTCTCTCTCTCTCTCCAGGCTCACCCTAGGCTGTTTGCCTCCACCAGCTCTCCACAGCGTTTTTCCCTCATAAAACATTAAGCGACATCATTTACAACAAAGCCAGGACTCCGCCTCATCCTATTCCTGCTGCCTGTCCTCTTCTATTTTCCCTCCATTTGAGACAATTAGGCCCAGTCGAGGACCTCTATATGCTTGTGTGAAATAGGCCCTGGCTGTTATAAAGGTGCGAGATGGAGTTGCTTGGACTTGTGCAGGAATGGTGTAAATTGATGCCTGTTGTTGGGACACTTTGTGCATTTAAATGTGTACACTAGTGCCTATCAATACTGTCAGCCAAAGTTTTTATATTGTCTGCCTGTCAGCCACTGAAACCAGTCTTTTTATATTTGCTTTAATAAACCTGTCACTGTAGATAAATGTGAGAGTGTGCACTATATATGTGTGAACATTAGCAGACGAATAAACAGAAGCGTTAAATACGCTTCTGGTTGTAGAAAGACACCTACTTTGGGACGTACAACAAAAACACACACTTCCTGTGGACTACCCCTTGCATTCTCACTTCCTGTTCTATGTTTAGCCACGTGTTTGAAATTCAGCTGTTTATACATTGTGCCTCACACAAATAACAAAAATGTCATATGCATTTATCCACATGTTTTGGGGTTGTTGGCAGATATTCTGTCTGACTCGGATTAGGAGTCTAGTATCATACTGGATTAGCCTGTTGAGTGGAAAACTGAAGAAAATCTGTCTTTAGATCGAGCGGTTAAAGGAAAACATGCCCTAAACGCTGTTGCTAATTCCAAAGTCTCTTTCATCTCCAACTGGATCATCAACGAAAAGATGCTGGAGCCAAATATAGCGCTTGAATATATGATTTGGGAGCACAGCCCTTTTGCATGTGGATTTGTTTGGACAGAGATAATACAAGGGAAGAAGATTCTGTGCCTGTTTTTTTTTTTTAAAGGCGTCTCTTTATCCTCTGAAATAAGGAACATTAGTTCTTTGCTAAGCAGGTCCAGGGTAGACTGTAGCTGACGTGTTAAGTAGGCTAGTTGTAGAAGTCTATTTTTCATGTGTGTTTCCGGTATCTGTGATGAGCACCACAGATAAAAAGTACAGATTGATTAGTTTTGTGTTACAACATACTGCTAGTCGTGTATGTCTCGACTTCCAAACGATATGCGTCTGTAGCACTGAGCATCAGAAACTGAGTCATGCATACAAAGTTGGCATCAAATGCTTGGGCAGATAACTGTCTTCTTATTTGTTCAGGACTCTGCTGCTCCTATCATCACCAGAACACTCCTGTCCTTCAGCAGCTTCATTGGCTCCCAGTTAAATACTGCATTGATTTTGCTCCTCTCCTTCAAGGCCATTCACAACCATGCTCATCTGTACCTCACTGACTGTCTTCGTATCAACATACCCACCTGTACTCTTTTTCTATTCACCTCACTGCCGGTTTGACCACCATTTGGTTTAGAGCCTTCAGCCGCTCTGCCCCTTGCCTCTGGAACTCCCTTCCAACTGGACATCCGTAACACTGACTCTTTCCATTTTCAAATCTCTCCTAAAAACACATGCTTTTAAACTGGCATATCCAATGTGATCACTGTTCATCTGGTCTTTTGTTTCTGATTATGTAGCCTTACTGATTTTTATGTACTGTAATTTAGTTTTTGTTCATTTTATTGATTTATTGCTGCGCTGTTATTTCATTCTGTCTTGTAAGGTGACCTTGAGTGTTTTGAAAGGCACCTATAAATAAAATGGATTATTATTATTATTATTATTATTCTTTGATCAGATATTTCCTTTGTTTTTTTTGTTTTTTTATAATAATTTAGCTACTTTTATGCTGTATTTTATTAAGGGCGAATTTCCTTTAGAGCTTCCTTGTATTGAGCCAAAATTAATCTGTGATGGATTTGAGGTTTTGCTTTTTTGTTAAAAATAAAAAACTAAGATTTATAGAAAGAGTTTTAAATTCTCAAAGAAAGGTACTGAAAGAAGTTTATGGTGCAATACAATAAACTCAGGTATCAGAATATTTATGCGATTCCTAGCCCTAAAAGTTACAGGTTTTCAGGTATTTATCAGAGTTTCTGTTTTCTCCACAGGCACTTGGATGCTTGTTGTACAAGCTGTGTTTCTTCGCACTTCCATTTGGGGAGAGTCAAGTTGCCATATGTGATGGAACCTTTATCGTTCCGGATAACTCCAAATTCTCCTTCAAGTTGCACTGTTTAATCAGTAAGTTTAAGACTTAACATGGATTAATGATGTGAGAAAGTGTGTTCTAATGATACAGAAGTAATTAATTACTACCAAAGAAACACTTTCTATCACTTTTTAGTGAGTCACTGTTTAAAAAAAGGATAAATAGAAGCTATACTAAACAGTATGGGTCTGTTCTACTCTAGAAGTACTGTACAAGTACTGTGTCTGCCATATTTTCAGTTTATAATGTTATGAAGGACATGTTTGAGGTGGAAAACTTTCTCCACGTGATGGAACTTGACAGAAGGCTTGACTGTGTCATAATATAGTCACTTGCTCACACACAGAATGCAGCACAGACTTTTGAAGATGTGAAGTTTTCCAGAAGGAGCTAGTTTTTGTGTTTTCCATTTTAAATATTTATCATTATCATATCATTGTCATTAGCTAATTGTAATTTACACCCACAGTTAAACATTATGCTGTTACTTTGACAATGTTACCGCTCTGCTGCATTCACTCAGTGATCTGTGTTTTTATATATTTACACAAAACATGTTTAGCCTGTTTGTCTTGGTCTGTTAGTCATGGCAACCTTGTTTGCTTTCAAGTTATTTCACTTCCCTAAATGCATCCTTCAGTGGAGCTTGAGACCAGACAAATAAACTTATCTTACCTTAAATTATTTGATCAACAGCTCTACCAAGTGGCCAAAGAGAGAAGATGCACATTAACTGCAAGTGATCAGCCAGTGGTGTTCTGCACAGCATGCTGTATAAAAGTACCTCTGTCTTTTCCAGGATATATGCTCGAACCAGACCTGGAGAAGAGACCAGATATTTACCAAGTGTCCTCCTTTGCCTTCAAATTAGCTGGAAAAGACTGTCCAGTGCCAAATCTCTTTGTAAGTCACTGGAATTAAGCAGTCGGCGTGGTTTTAGCCTCTGCGGTCACTGCTTATTTACATAATTCTCCTGCCCCTTTTCCAGAACTCCCCCATCCCTACGTCGCTCCCAGAGCCTCTAACGGCTAGTGAGGTCGCTGCAAGGAAAAGTATGACAAAAGCCAGGTACTGCTTACTGATGGGAACAGAGTTTTCTTATTCTAATTTTCTTGTTACATACAAACAAATGTGGTACTAATAGATACGATACAAAATATAGTAATATAAGAAAATTTGCATTTCATTTACATGCTTTAAAGAATCATTTATGTTTGGTGCTGGAGTTCACATGTATCTAGGCAGAACAACACATTAGACATCAGGCTCACAGACAACCACATGCTGAGGGACACGGTGTATTGGTATTGGTCAAGGAAATTCAAAGCCATAACTATCTCCTCTTTTCCAGGATAACGGAGTCTGTGGGGCCGACGGAAACATCAATAGCTCCCAGACAGAGGCCAAAAGCAGCAAACAGTAACGTCTTGCCCCTCGCTAATACTGTCACCCCTGTCAAGATGACCGTGCCTTCAGCACCTGTCAGCAACGGCCAGAAAGGTTTGTTGAGCAGTTGTGAGATTTATATTTTATCAATAGAAGTTAGCATCATCTTGATGGTATGTTCTTATCTCTATACAAAAAAGGGGGGAAAAAACAGAATTCTATATACTATACATGATTGAACATAAATTCAGAAAACTAAAACCTGTTTTTACCAAAACGGTACTGAAGCCCTATAAGCATGTATTGTAGGACACTTGATGCTTAAGTGTTTAAAGATGTGTTAATGTCTGACAAACTAAAGTGAAAACATTGCATTTCTGCAGAGTTCTTTTTGTCTTTTATTTACAGTCCGTGCTTTCTATTATACAGATCGCTTGTGTTTGCTTCTGTGCTCAGTGTGGTGTTCAAAGTAATAAATCAATTAATCCATACCTGTCCACTCAGCTCCCACCCCTGGCTCAGGGCAAACATCCATGCAGCCCCAGCCCAGCAGTCAGCAGCACCGAGTCCTGCAGCAGCTACAGCCTGGTGACCTGCGTTTACAGCAGCTACAACAACATCCCCACCACCACCACCACCACCAACAGCAAGCTGTGCAGCAGCATGCACAGCAACTCCAATACCTCCAAGTACATCCACCACACTGACAAACGCACAACACATAGTAGAAGTCAAAGTCTGGAACTGTCACAAAGAAAAAATGTTAAGAGTTTTAATCCCTTTCCAATCCTCCTCAGTACCAACAGGCTGTACAGCAATCCCTCCAGCAGCAGCAGCAGGCCCAGCTCCAGCAACAGCAGCAGCAGGCCCAGCTCCAGCAACAGCAGCAGCAGGCCCAGCTCCAGCAACAGCAGCAGCAGGCCCAGCTCCAGCAACAGCAGCAGCAGGCCCTGCTCCAGCAGCAGCAGATGATGATGCAGCCGATGTACCAGCAGCAGGTTGCTCAGGCCCAGGCCCAGGCTCAGTATGCAGCCATGGTGAGTTCTGTCAGAGGTCTGAACTTGAATTTGATTTTCTGACATCCATCAAACTGAATTTGCTTTTGTTTGCATTCAAACACGCTTCTACCTCAAAATCATGACAGAATTTCAGAGCAGAAGATTTGATCCAAAAACTGCAATAAATAGTTTGAGTAAATGACAGCAAAACACATGGAGACGCAGCATGAAATAACACGGAGCTGAATATTTCATTTAATGTCAGAATGCCCTAAAATTGCTCTCTCTGTTCCAAACACTGGCAGCCAATCCTCTTCAGTCGAATAGCTTCATGTCTGTGCCAAGCAGCATTGGAAGCAGACGCTCAAACTTCCTACTGACTCTGTCCAAATATTCAGAAAACTAGTATTTACGCAGCTATTGAATGAAACACACAAACACAGGTCCTCCAAATGCGCACTGTTAGGGCGGTGCAATTTTTAGTCTGTTTCCCACCGAACGCGTACCATCTGTTTTATTTCAGAGGCAATCTGGTCTGAGCGAAGCCACGAGGGGATCGAACAGAGGGTGAAATCGAGCAGTTTCCTCTGTGTTGCATGCTGACATATGAAGCAGTTCACACGCAGGGGAAGAGAGCACCTCTTAAAATTACTGTTCTTATTCCCAAGATACCTGCTAAATGTTTTAAAGCAGCGTTTCCTCGTTGATCTCAGACCTTCTCCTTATTGTGATGAGGAAGCTCTGCTGAGTGACTGCAAATGTGTAATATGGTGTAATGACATGAGATCAACTTTATTTCTACAGTACTTTAAAAGCACAACAGTGGTGTGTTTAGACTTGCTTTAGACATATGGTTTAAGACATAAGGTTTTATTGTGGCTGCAGATTTTTGAACATAAGAAAGATTTTGGTTTGTTTGTTAATGTGAATTCTCTAATGGAGAAGGAGCCTCTATAAAGAAGTCATATTCAGATTCACCAGGGGAAAAATGTTGTATCTGGAGGAAAACGGAGAACATTTATCAGCTAAGGAGTCAGACACTTTCTAAAAAGTTGTCAGACCAAACCGCTAAAAGAAGCGTGATTATTGGAGTTCAACTGAATGCTCCAAATGAATGCTAATCTTGCTTTTCTGATGTGTAAATTACTGTTGCATATTATCAGTGGCAAAAAATAATCAATTAATAGAGCTTTAAAATTGTGAGCCTGTGTTTGAGGTGATTGCATCTTGAACTTATTTCATTTGTTCAGTTTGGTTTCCTACGTGCTGTTTGACTTTCATTCCTTCATCCCTCCCCTCCACTGTGTCCCCAGCTTTCCAAATCCAGAACTGGTTTCTAACAACATTTCATCATCTTGTTGCCATCATTGTGCGCCATGAAATCAAAGGTCCGTCCCTCATTCCCTTCCCCCTCTTCTCCCTCTCTTCCTTCCTTAACAGCTGCACCAGTACCAACAGGCTTTTGTCCAGCAGCAGCAGCAACAACAGCAGCAGCAGCAGCAGCAGCAGCATCATCAACATCAGCCTCAGCAGCATCACCCCGCTCAGCAGCCTCTCCCCTATATGTCCTCCCCTCTTGAGTTCCAGATTCCGTTGGGTTCCTATAATGCGACCACGCCCACAGCAGGACCTGGCCAGATGGGGGGACCATCTCCTGTGGATCCCTCATACACTAACCCCAGGTGATACCCCTGAAATTATCCTATACATGTGCTTGTGTTTCTTTTGTAAAAACTCATTCTATATCTCAGTTTGAGTATGTGTTTTTTTTTTTTTTTTTATGTAACCAAATCACAGATAGTTGATTCTTTACCGTAAATGTCACTGTTGCACATTCTGATATATTTTTTTCCTTTTACAAGAATTTAGTTAACTTTGTATGCCTACACAGCCACTATTTTTCCAGAGTAAATTACAATTTTAGTTGTCCCAAATTGTTATTTATCCATTGTGTAATACAGATGGCTGTGGAAAATAGTCTTTGTCAATAAAAGATGACAAAAGCACAGCGATTTTATGGAGTCTGTTATCCACGATTGTAATGGTGATTCCAATATCTCCCACAGACTTTCACGCTTCTGTCTTCTTAACCCCGTCCATAAAGCACTTAACACACTTTCTCTAACACACTTTTTGTCTTAATCCCTTCCATAAAGCGAACTGCTACATACTAAATGCACTTAACTACTACATGCTACAACTATAACATAAAACAAATCAATTCAAAGAGGCCAGTAGGAGCATAAAAAGGACATTTTACATAATGTGCAAAAGTGAGTTAAAAGGCACACTTTGTCACACTGCCTGGTGTGTGTGTGTGTGTGTGTGTGTGTGTGTGTATATACTTACGTTTGTCAGAGTTTTGTGAACTTACATGTGTCAGGCAAACATGCTCAGACTCAGAAACTTTCCACAGAGAGTTCTCTTCAGCTTCTAAATTTTGTTTTTCAGGTATTATCTTACATCCTTACTACTCCATTATTACTGTAACAGAAATGCGTGCCGCAGATTAATCCTACACATAACAGGTTGATGCTGCTGTTTTGTCTCCACAGTAGAAACCCACTGCTTGCTTCAGATGGGATCACGACACCCTCTCAGAGCTGCAACAGTGCAGTCAGTAACCCCCCCGACATGTCGGGCTGGAACCCTTTCGGAGAGGACAACTTCTCCAAGTTGACAGAGGAGGAGCTGATTGACCGGGAGTTTGACATGCTCAGAGCAAGCAAGTGACCCCTTCAATGATTTCATTATAGTGTTTGTTAATTATTTATATCAAAGGTTTTACAGATTTCAATGACAGTTAATGAATTTCTTGACATTGCAACCTTGGGAATTTTCTTTTTACATTTTTGCAACAGAAAAATTTATGAATAACGCATTTACTTCAAAGGTTTTGGCACATGTATCACATGATTGTGTATCACTAGGTTTATTTTACTGCATAACCAGATAAAGAGAAAACATTTCTTAAGATTTTCTGTTAGTATAATTTTAGATTTTGCAGGATCTTGGACAGAGGTCTTCTTTCTCTAAATGCTTTCTATTTTAGTATATTTGCAATTGTCTAAATGGAAAATTCGAGTGACTTTGTGTTTAGTCTGTGCATTTTGTACCTTGCCCAGCTGTCTTAGCTGTAGATGATCTAAGTATCTTCCCTTCTGTGATCTTCTTACTACAGAAAAGCCGGTGGAGAGAACAGCCAGTGTGGAAACAGACCGACTGCAGCCTGCTGCATCCGCTGCCAAGCCCCCCCTACCAGAGGACCTGTTTGGCTCAGTCCCGTTTGTGGCCAACGCAGGCAAGTCTTAGGAGTCTCTACCGTGAGGACCCAACACTGTGGAGCCACGTGCCCCCTCTCTGCCCTCTCCTGCCCACATGTCCAGCTCTTCTCTTCCCACCTGACCTCCAGTCAGGAGCTCCTATGTCACACAGAGACCCCACAGCGGAGCATTAAAAACCAACGAGCGGTCAGATTTTTGTTTGGTTTCTCAATATAAGTCAGCAGATTAGTTGTGTTTTTGTTGTCGGTATAGAATTTAAAGGTGAGTCGAAGCAAAGCAGGTACAGAAGTGGTAAAAGCACTTTCTGAATTCATTGCAATCCGCTGTGGCTTTTAATACTGGGCTTTTAACTGCCCTGCTGTAACAAACCTTTATGCAAGGAAGAAGTGTTGTGTCTTCTCTATTGCCACTGAGTGAAGCAAGGCACTAACTCTGCCAGGGTTTGGGGTTACATTCCCAGTCTACATCAAATGGTTGGAGCAAGGTACTAACCATAGGGGTCTCACTTTGCGGACAAAAAAAAGTATACGCTCATGGAAAGGCGCTTTGCATAAAATTACAATTTTTATTTTTCCATCGGCACTAAAAGCAATATGAATATAACAAGGCTAAAATGAATACATGTTAGTGGGAAGAACGTGACACATGGCTGGTACTAATTAGGGCTGAGTGATGTCAAAAATGCACAATGATGTACACCATAGAACATAGTTATCCCTTACTGGTTTAAAGAATGAATACATAGGCAATCTAATTAAAAACCACGACTTTGAACAGATTTCATGAATGATACACATACGGTTGTTGATTTCATGGCTTTTCCATGCTGTTGAATCGCTATGAGTTTGTAATATTTGAGAATTGAATTTCACAGAACGTATTGGAGCACAATGAGGAGCAAACATTGATCCAGTCCACTTCTCTTAATGAAGTTCGTTTTTAGGTGTGCAGCAGTTCGCAGCTTGTGTCTTAAAGGTGGTGGTTGACTTCGTGTCAGTCAGTTTGCCTCTTTGGTTGTATTGTGCTGTCATTAGATTGTTTGTGCTCAATCCAGTTTTTTGTTTGTTTGTTTTGTTGCTAATTCTGCAATTCTCATCGTGAAGTTGTACACATCCACGTTGTCTGTCGAATATGAATTTTAACATCGCTCAGCCCTGGTACTAAAAAACTCCAATTGGTGGGGGGGAAAGACAACACTTGAACTTCCAAAGTTGTGGCTCTTCGCCGTTTGTTTACATTGGAACTCAACAGACCCTCTTTGGCCATTGAAACTGCAATGCAAAGATTCCTCACAAATTGCAAAATAGTTATTTTTTTTATTGTTGGGACAAAGCCTCAAATGTTATCGTGTGGACTGTGCACTTTACTGTGGAGGCCAATGTCAACTATTCTAATATAGCCTGATGATAGTTCTTATTTGGCTTAACTAACCAGTCAGACTGCATGTGGTTTAACATAAATAACAATGTGAATATCAAAGTGCAGTATTTCTACATATATTACATTGGTGGCAGCAATAAGCTTTTGTGCCTCTGTACTCTTCCTGCTCCTTAAATGTGAATTGGTTACCGTTTTTATAGGCAATTTAGAAATGCTGTTTGTAACCCATAGACTATATTTAATGATAAACAGTGTCAACTCTAAATCACTTAGATATTTTCTAGAGGAGAGTGAGAGTAGTTGTTTTTTTCTACAGTAAATTCATCTCGTGTCCTTAAAACATGCAAGCTTAATGCAAGTCCAGTGGCTACAGTTTAGAGTAGAAAAAGACAAGATAATGATGCAATATAACTCTTTAAGCACTTGAATGTAGGTGTGGAAATATTTTATTGTATTCACTTGTTACTTAATGAATATTCAATTCTATTTGAGTTCAATATGGATCAAAGGAAAAACCAAAAAAAAAAAGAAACCAAACAGATTGAAGGGACTTTTGTACTGAATTTCAAACCCTGAAATGTCACACAAACCCACATTGTTGGGACTCTTTCATTCCTACAGTCTGGCATGACAAAAACACATATTTGATCAGCCTTTTTGCTTCCTGTGTTTGTGCCATCACAGTGTGTCGGTCGGTTATTTAGGTTCCAGGTGATTCTTTGGTTGTTAAATATTCCTTCGTGCAATTTGTGAAAATATCATTAGCGTGAATTAGTGTGGTTTTATTTTCTGCGCTACTGTCTCTGTTTAGGTGCTGGAACTTTTGTTCGACATGGCAACACCAGTGTTTGGTCAGCTGTTGATGTTTGTGTTTTAAATTTGTCAGAGGCAGAGCTGCTGTTACAGGAGTTTCATAATTCAAATTTACACAACGTGCAATTTTTGACTGTTATAGACGAAAGTTGACAATTATGAAAGAAACATGGTGAAATCTTTGGCTGTGAGTCTAAAACGTTGGCCTTGGACCACAATGAGACAAATGTGACTGCTGCTATGACTCGCATTTACACACCAACCAATCTGACAGAATACGATATGAAATTACACAGAATACGCTCGCTGATGTGACATTGTAAGTGCCAAAAAAAACCAGTGCCAGCTCCATGGATATATTCTAAGACATTCCTAATAAATCCATGACTATAGCCACAGTTTGTGTTTTATGTTGCTGCAAGAGAGCAGATGGATGATGCAAACTGATGACTTTTCTCTTACATTTCTTATGTACATTGTAGTGCCATGATTCACTAGACACTCATCGTATAGACTCAGAATTTATATTGTAAATACAGACCGATGGCGATAAATATTTTATCAGACCCATCTAACAGGTGTGACATGCAATGCACCTGCAAGATGGCTGTCTATACATAATGTATAGGGGTCTTTAGACAGAAAAACTCCACTCACAGAGGGTTAACTCAACCAACCATGTGCAGCTCTGCCTCTGAGCAATCTCGCCACATTTTACAAGATTGTCTCATTTTATAATTGACTGAAAAATATTAAAGGTGATAAAACTAAAAAATTTCTACAATTGAGGGTATTTAAAAAAAATAAAAATAAGTACAGTACAATTCAGTAAGTTGCTGTCACTGCACATTTTGAACTTTTGAGCACCAACCTTTTTTTTGTTTTGTTTTTTAATTCTAAGGGTAAGGCTTTATATAGGGGGTGTCATTTGGTTTCCATTTCTAGATACAAAGTGCCTTCGTGTGGCATTTTTATTTAACTGACCAACAATGCAGTCTTTTTTTCCTACAGTGAATAAAAAAGATTTGTGTTTTTGTCTGGGATGACATTAAGCTGATTAAATATTTAGTGGAATTAAGCAGCAGCTTTGTTTTACTGATTTCCCAATTTTTTGTATTAGAGAAAGACACCAAAATCAGCTGGCAGGTGAATGAAAAGTATCGGGCACTGATTAGTAATTCTTGACCCTTTCAGGTAAGCAGCGAGCAGTCACAGAGATCTTATTAGAAAATGTGTCGGCTGGTGAAGTTATTGTCTCCTGAACCAGATGTTAGGAAGCATCATTCTCACATATTGCAGATCTGCTTAATAGGACTTTGAGAACTGACACAACCTGGTACTCTAAACTGTGTTACTTTTCTTTTTTTTTATGTTGAACACAACTGGCTATTGGCACAATCAGTTGTGTAAATGTAAATTATTGTGCTGAAAAGAATGCTTGATTAGGGGGTGCTGCTGATATCTGTGTCTGAATGGTGAACATTTATATTTTTTTTTCTAATAATTTTTTAATCCATACAATCCTAAAGGGCTGTATGTTTGTTAATCCTCACTGTGCTGCTTTTATTCCGCCTTAGAGCAGCAAGTGAGAAAGTCATCCATGCAGACATGAATCATACACATTTTTGTACAAATATATTGACAGGTAAAATATAGTTCTTGTGTTTAACTGAAGGTAAGTTTAAGTAAATGTTGCCTGATGCTTCTGTTCCACTTCATGTTTCCGTTCATATCACTGCCTGCTTTTATTGGGCCTGTGTGGGGAAAATATCTTGCTTCATTTAAGTTTTCTATCATTTGCTTTGTTTTTGTTTTAAAACCTTTTTTATTTAGTAAGACAGCCATACTCAGAAACATCTTGTTCATGTGTATTGGTGGATGGATCTATACTTTGAAAAGGCAAACCATCGAAGCCAAAAAGAAAAGTGAAAGGGATAACCAGAGCCATTAACTGCACTTTATTTTATTTTTTTAAAGTGTGAGGAAACGTGAAATATTATCCCAGGACCTGTGGGATGAGAAAGCAAACATAGACATTGAATATGTTACATATTGTTTACATACAAATCTTTCTGTGCTTTTTCCTCTCTGTCTCTGGGTCTGGTTTCCCCCTTTCTAGTATTTTTGTCAGCTTTACATTCTGCTGAGGCATTAGAAGCCCCAGAACAGATCACTAAAACTTTGGGAACTTTTTCTTTGACGTCATTCTCATTAGAAATGTTTAAATATGGCAGATCTGTTCAGTTTTAGTTATACTCGATATCAACAGCTTCTGGTACCTCTCCTGCAGAAAGAATACAACCTATAGATCAATACGTTGTCTTATACATATCTTGTTTTTCCAACAGATTATGTACAAGGTCCTGTATCATACTGTGAGTGTGAATGTATTTCTTTATAGAATGTTACTGATAAATAAAAGACGTTCAAAATCAAAATTCACTTTGGTTCCTTTTTTATAGCTTCTTTAACCTATTTGAAAGTTTAGAGTCTCTCCACCACTACACCACATGCAAGATGTTCCTGTTATTAATATGGCTGTCTTTGTTTGAGCTCGCTTGTCATCCAGTCAAACTCCCAACAAATTAGACAGATTTAATGTCCAGTAGGCAAGGTGATGGTCAAAACATTAATGCACAATAATGTTGATTGCGTGTGTCCTGGACAAATAGGTGTGTGTGTGAAACGGTAACATAAGCAGCGTACTGTGACGCATGGCCTGCATGTTAATGCCATGATGGTGATAAAACGGGGAAAAATGTTAACTTAATTTTCCTTGTCAGTTTTTCCCCCTCGAAGTATGTTAGAGTTACAAGTTTCATGACCTTATTTGCATGACCTAAATTTCTTCACGTTTATCTGTCCTTCTATCTTTTCTGTTTCCTGATGTTGCCTTCTGTCACTTGTGCAGCTGCTTAATTTGTAACACACGTTCAGTTAAAGATGGCTCATTCAAGCATCAGAATGTCTTTTTGAGACAGTGAAGAAGTCAATTAATTATGTGTGAGTACAACTCAAAATTAAAACGCAAAAATGACCGGCCCTCAAAATATATATTTTTTTTAAAAAAGTTCTAAAGCAAATTACATAAATAATTAACATTCTCAATTTGAAAAAGCAACTTGTCATGCACAGTACATGCAGTAAAGAGTCTGCTTGAAAATAGATCCTCTGATGTAGTTCCTTCTATGATGCACTGTAGTGACACAGATAAGTTGTGCAGTTTACCACAACTTTTATGTAGAAGTATGAATCCTCTGCTGTGATATTTTAATCTGTATGATCTTGGTAGTCACGCCTGAACAAACAGGGATTCCGTTTGTAAGAATCCCAACAATTTAACATATATAGTGTCTTTTATTAAAATTATTTACTGGTCATCTTTTGAATGTTTGACCTTCTCAAAAGCACGATTTCTTCTCTGTGTCAAAATAAAACCAAATAAACCTCATTTTATGAATAAAATCAGAGAAATTGGATCCGTTTCTCGGTTCCAGCGGTAGAAACGGAAGTAAGGTAGGGAGCAGAACAGTTCAGCAGCTTTATGTGTCGAGCATGGATGTGATGAGGAAATGTGTTTTACTGTATTAAGTATGTTTATTTATTTTAATGTTGCAGAATCCCAGTTACAATAACATGTAATTAATGACTCAACCAATGATTATTTTCCTTTTATGATTTATCGTGTAATGTAAAAAATGTCACACAAATTTGAAATAAGTTCCCAGAGATCGCAAAGTGTCACCTTCAGATAGCTTTCTTTATCTGAGCATCCTAGGAATTTGATGAAAAAAGTAGCAAATTAAACGTTTCAAAAGTGGATACAACTGACGTTTAGCATTTCCTGCTTGATTAATGACTTCAATAATTAATTGTCAAAATCTGGTAAGGAGCTTTGTCCTCCCAGTGTTTTGAGGAGTCAACTACATTATCACTTTACTGCGAACCACACTGTTACGTAATACAATTAGCAGTCAATGGTTTTCAGTAACATTTTGTTTCAGTCAGTCTTGTAAATGTTAGCCTCTCTGCGGCTTCATCAAATCAATCTATGCTGACTGGTAGTTGATGCATGAGGGAAGAGACTTCTCTAAGCTCCTGCCCGCTGTTAGACTTTTCTAACAGATTTTATCTTCCATCAGACAAGAGAACAATCACATGCATATTTTCACCACTTATTTGTATCTCTAGGAGATCAGACGCAGCGTGTAATCCTTCAGCTTTTTCCCCCAAAGGAACATCGACTAAACAAATCTGTGTCAGTCTGTCGTCTTCTCTCATGATTAAAGATGTTTCTATTGTGAGACCGTGTGAGATTGTCTCACTACGAGAGGTGAACATGATTACAATTTATAATCTGGGACCAGTTGGGTCAAGTGAACAGATGCAGAGCACCTTGTGTTTCCCACATTAATATGTTTTATCCCAGAGACTTTACTTGCTGCATTGTTTCATTTGTCAATAACAAAGCTTTTGGCTAATCTGTCATCACGTCCTGCCAGTTTGGATGGTTGGAGACGTGGAGAGGTTTCCATTTTCGTGTTCACAGCAGGGCGTCCTTCTCTGCTTTCTAAAGTACAGCTTTCACTAATAGGGAACAATAAATTGGCTCATTGTGTATAGCACAATTTGTTTTCAATATAATTGGAGACTATCCACTTGCTAATTAGGCTAATTTCTAAGTTGCCATTATGCACATCTCTTGGAAATAAATTCACACAGTGCACACATTTTTCAGCAAATATGCCAAATATGCGTAGGAATTTATATAAATGCAGTTGTAATTGTAGAACAAAGCTTTATATTTTAAGTATAAAGGAGGTGACTGACAGCTTAAATCTTTTCACCAAGAGATTTAAATTTAAAAGCAACTTTGTGAATCTTGAAAAGCTGTGCATCTCATTTCATCTTCCTCTAAGCCTGCTCTTCTTATTGCAGGGTCAGAGTAGAGAAGTCAGAGCAGCTTTCAGACCATATTGAGTTTTGTGATTTCTCCTTCGCTGCTCCTTCTGCTTCAATATTGGACAAACTGTTGGGATTTGTATTTGTGGACTTCCAGACGTAAACCAAGTAATCCTGATTTCAGCAATGCCACATATTACAGAGGTCAAAGGGGCCAAGAGGCATTCTTAGGAAACGATAACGTACTGCTGGCATCAATACTCTCCTTCTGTCACTCATTCTGTTATTTAAAACATCAAACTTAAACATCTTAAAGGATCTGAGGTTTAAACTTGAAATGCACATTCAAGACAGTATTAAAAACATTTTTAACTCTTGTCTTGTTTGAACAGGTACCAATGTGATAAAGACTGAGCAGAACAATAAGGATGTCGCCGTTCCTGCCCCTGTGTCAACCATTGCAGAGGATCTGCAGCAGCAGCTGGTGGCGGCCAAGGAGCACAAACCAGGCAAGAAGAGCACTTGTAGACCAGGTGAAGAGTCCGACAGTGACTTCGAGTCCGACCCTCCTTCGTCAAAAAGCAGCGAGGACGAAGAGCTGGAGGAGGAAGAAGGCCTGAATAGTGAGCACGGAGAAGACACTGAGCCAGAGAATTTAGGACAGAGGCCTTTGCTGATGGAATCAGAAGAAGAGGGAGAGGAGGATGAAGACCAGCATAGCTCTGACTCCGATTACGATCCCAGCAGGGTCAAGAGCCGCTCAAAGAAAGCTCTGACTGCTAAAGCCGCTTCAGCAGCCACCAGAGGTCCTCGGAAGGATTCCGGCATGACTCTGATCACCCCGCCTGAGTCGCCCAGTGGAGCGAGAGCTGCTCCAGCTGAGGATCCTGTGGATGTTTTTGGTGCTGTTCCCTTCCTCGGAGGAGCCTCGCCTGTCGGGCCTTCAGAAAGCTCAGACATCTTTGCCAAAGCGCCTTTCAGGCAAGTCAGCCATGAGCAGCAAGCTGCGGACGAGTTTGATGTTTTTACCAAAGCGCCATTCAACCGGAACCTCTCTAAGTCGGGCAAGAGTGGTAGTGATGTTCCCATGGGCCAAACGCCACCCGTTTCCCCTGAGGGCATTGACATTTTCGGCTTCTCTCCCTTCCAGCCTGGCCCCACCGAACCGCCTCCCACCACCTCTAGAAGTGCAGAAGATATCTTCCGGCCATCTTACGAGGAATCAGCCAGCCCTCAGCAGCAGAGGCTGAAGCAGCGCAGCCTCCAGAAGCTGTCGTCACGCCAGAGAAAAACGAAGCAGGAGGCCACAGCAGGCGGCAGCAATGGCAAACGCCACCACGGTACACCAACTGGGGGCCGCAAGACCAACAAGCCAACATACCGCACACCTGAGCGAGTCCGCAGACACAAGAAGGTTGGTCGCAGAGACTCGCAGAGCAGCAACGAGTTCCTTAGCACCTCTGACTCTAAAGAGAACATCAGTGTTGATATAACCATGGCTGAAGGTAAAGACAAAGGAGCTTCTCTGCCGGTAGACGAGGCCCTTTTAGACCCGTTTGGAGCCAAACCTTTCCATCCTCAGGACTGCAGCCGGCACGGCCAGTACCAAGGAATCACCGACAGCAAGAGCGACATGGGCACAGCCAATGGCAAGTCCTGGATGGGTTCTCTTCCTGGTGATCTTGGAGAAAGCAGAAACATGGATGATTTCGGGGCGGTGCCCTTCACAGAAATGGTCATCCACAGTGGACCACAGCAGCCTCCGCCACCCTCGCAGCCGCTGGAGCTCGACCCGTTCGGATGTGCACCTTTTCCCTCGAAGCAGTGACTTATCTCGCATCTTCCCGCTGTGTCAGTTGCTGTTAAATAACCCCTGAGCTTTTTTTATTTGGGGGGGTGTCTTGGGAACATATTCAACCAATCAAGAAATGACAAGACAACAATGTCCTAACATTTGAATACATCTTTCAGTTTCAGTAACTAAAACCCAAAATCCTGTGGAGTGAGTAATGTTTCCACATATCTTTCAGCTGTACCTGTTTGCTCAGAAGCCTTTTATGCTGCATCTTAACGCTTGGAAAGACGTTTGAAACGGAAAACCCACTCGAAAATCGTACTGTGATAAGCTTTACGTATGACCGCTTGACTCACTGCAAAAAGCTCTTTATGGCCTGCCTTGTGATCTACAAATGTTGTTTTTAGCACCACAAAGCCTTACCCGAGCTGGGCTCTGCCTTGCTGCACAGTACCTCGGAAACTACGACACAGTCGGCCCGTGTTGGCCTTTAATGTCAGCGGAATTGTTTGGCAGTTGACCTTAACCACTTTGTTTTAACCTTATTAGGCCTTTTTCTATGCATAATTTCACAGTAGTCTAACGCAGGCAAATATGGCGATGATATGTGTAGCGTTAAACTTTGAAAACTACAAGGGATTGAATTTTGTTTTTCCTTAAAAAGTTAGATCTACTAATTGGGTCAGGTTTAAATTTAGGTTCTTAAATGTTTTCTTTTTCATTCTGGCAGTAAACTATGTACTGTTAACTTTATTTTTCATTAAGTTACAACTCAACAACACATTCTGTTAGAAATAAGGAAGAAATGAAAGCCACATTAGCCCACTAGTCTAGGATTGTGTTTTAAGAACTACAAAAAGTCACAAGCTGTGCTGTTTTCTCAGCAATGTAAGTGCTCCTAACATTTGATGTCGTGGCATTTTCAGAATAATTTATGCTTTAGAATAAATGAGAAATGCACCTTTTTACAGGATACGGCTGGTAGTATTCTATACGTTTTGTTATGTCAACAAATCCCAGGAAAAGACCAAAATCAACAAGGTGTGACTTCCTCACCCTGTCAGTGGCTCTCAGCACCAGTCCGTTGGATACTCGAAGAGGTAAATCTTTAATGGGATCATTTTATGTCATGTGAAATATGCTTATTCACTTTATTGTTGAGATATTTTAGAAAATTGATACCGCTCAAGACTGGTAACAGACAATTTTGTGCCCAGAGCAGTGACGTCTTCGAGTCCCTCTGGTTTCCTGACAAGACTCAAGGAATAACTGTCTGGCCAATAGTAGAGTGCACAACCCCCCATAAAATCACAACAATAAAGGAGATATAACATGCTAATCAGGTGCTGGTAGTAATAACAGATCAGGATATTGGATACACACACAATACTTAATAGAATCAGTTTGTTTCATGTTATTTGTTGACAGTATCAACAGTATAGAATATCACCAGTTGTTCTTCAACACAGGTCCACTGACAGAAATCTGTGATATACAATCAGGCCATTTACCTTCATGAATGCACTTTTCAGTGCTGAATACTTCCATGAACTAGATCTGTGTGCTCCACATCGACGGCCTTAAGCGCTGCATTAGCACAACCATTGGCACATTTATTCGAATTAAACCTGCAGGTTGCCGTGTTTTCACCAGTGGAGCCACTTGATATAACTACTTGCCATCTTTTTTTTCACAAGGGGACATCTTGTATTGTATTTATCATGCTATACTGCTGTTTGATGCAATAAAGTCCTCTCACTGCAGCTTGAGGTGGATGCTGTAAAGTGGAATTTAAAACAAAGCAGTTTCACACTTTCAAACAGTACAGGGTTAATTTTATTTAGAGTCAAGTTCAGCAGCTTGATTGCTCAGGTATGAAAAGTCAAAACTACAATACAAAATACAAAGTTTCGGCTTCTGCAAAATGAGTCTTAGACACAGTTGATATCTCAACTTATCAAAGACAAAATGTTTTAAAGATTACAGACTGTACAGAGCAGGTTCATAATAATTTAAATACAGAACAAACAAAGAAGTCTGAAATCATAACACCAGAGAACATTTTTCTAAAACTTAAACCTCACACAGAAAACTAATGACTTTCATTCCAAAATGAGACAGCTACCATTTAACTGGACATCTATCGTAATTCAGTGCCAATAACAAAACGGCTAATGTTTAAGTTTTAAGCATCAAGACTTGCATACACAACTGTAACATTTGAGAAAATTCCAACATTTATGTTTGAGCAATTCAGTTATGATGACTTCTTTCCAACATGGATGTGTTGCATTTTAGAATGAAACAGTTAAATTACAAAACAATAATTGACCTTTAACATTGCACATAACCCCAAATGAGCTTGAGAAAAAGTGTCTGAAAACACTTATCCGAGTTAGAGTCTCTCGTTTAGGCAGAAAAAGCTATTTTCAAAAATAAAGTGTAAAGTCTAAGGAGACAGACAGCGAAGTAGTAAAGTCCTCTGAATCTACAGTAGATAACAGGGCTGCACAGTTGCAATATGAACTGCAATGCATGCTGATACTTTTGCCAAATCAGTGCTGTAATTTCTACATAAAACACTGTCCCAGTTTCAAACAAATTTTAACTTGACAGTAACGCACTTAAAAAATGCCCACAGGTAGAATAAATCCATTGATTTGAGCACCCTGATGAGATGGGAAATGGAGAAGTGGAGACTGAAATTCTTACTGAAAAAGATGGTGATGCTACATCTTGAGACAATGTAGACATGATGTAGTAAATCTAAAAAATAAATGCTCCACTAGCAGCCCCTAGAGGCCGAGCTACTCTTCAACATCCAAAAACGGACCCACTTGCCGTTTTAATAAGCCTCAACTTTCAGGGCTGGAAAATAAAAAAATTAGACACGAGGGACATAACTTACAATTAAACAATAATTATCTGGTATATCAGGGATTCCACACAGTTTTTAATAGGGCTGCAATGAATCTGCCAATTATATTCTCAATTAATGGATAAGTTGTTCAGTCTATAGCAAAGGGTAAAAATGTCGATCTGTGTTCCCCAAAGCTCAAGATGACGTCTCGTTTTGTCCACATCACACATAGATTCAATTTACTGTCAGAGAAGTAAAGAAACCAAAAATCACACTTAAGAAGCTGGAATCAGAAATGTTTGACTTTTTCTTTTTTTAAATGACTCAAAACATACCTGTATTTAGACTAAGCACATTTCGCCATCCTGGGACTAACAATCTGTTTGTCTCACTCAGCGGAAACGCCAATACTTCACACACTTAACAACAACACGTTGAGCTTTGAGTCTTTGGTCTTTCTATCTAAACATTAATTGTGTGGAAAGATACTGTTAGTTCTTGCTTGTTTTCAGTAAGACATACCTCAGTTTCCCCACAAACAACTTATTTAATAGCTCTAGAAAAAAATTATTAGAAATGGGTTGAGTGTAGATCAGCAGACACTGTAAATGATTTGTTTACTTACATCCACACATTCTTTTAGCGTAACACCTAAAACATTTCATTTTCCCTTTTAAAGGCCTATTTTTAAAAAAGGATTCTTTACAACTAAAAGCATTATCATAAAATTGAGCTAAATTCTAAACGGATGATGTGGGGCTTTTCAGATTGAGGACCACTGGCTTATAAACCTTTAAAAGTAAGTGAATAAGTTGAAAACTGGGGACATTCTAGGAGCAAAACTGTCCATACGTTAATTTAATATAACAAGAGCTACATGATGTTTCATTAACAGGCACTTGCAGAAACATGCAATCTCTTATTAAAAAAAAAACCAAAAGGCTACTTGACTAAACTTGCCAGCCTTGATGATTTGAGTTCTTATTTTTTGCGGCTGCATCTGAGATGGAAGCCGCTTTTAAAGTTATGTCAATTTAAACGCAGTGCAGATGCCTCAAATTCTGGCTGCAGTTTGTGTTTTGTTGGCGATGATGTGGTAAAGAAAACGTGGTTCAGCCACTGTGACAGCTTACTTAGACATGCGTCACCTCCCATCCTGGAGGTCACAGGTCTGATTCCCGCTTACAGAGACTCGCAGGTCGACTGGACTGAAGACACTTGCAGGTAGGAATGTGTCCATCTGTGGTGACACTAAGATGGACTGAAGGGTTGTCTTGCTGCCTTCTTCCACCTGTGTATCCTAGAATACGCTGCGGCTATCCACCAACCTAAAGAGAGAAAAGACTGGTTTAAACAGTGACAGAACAAACTAATAAAATAATAATTTGGGCTGAGTAACAAACCTCAGTACTGTGTCTGTACCAGATACTGAAGAATAGAACATTTACAAATAGACATTTGATGCCAGCTTTAACAACCTACTTTAAGGTTATTTTATTTACATTTCTAGTACAGCTGCTTATGTTTACACAACATTTAGGAACTTGGACTTATTTTGACAAATGAACAAATGAAAAGAGTTTTATAGAAATTAATATATATATTTCCAAAGTAACTGGTACAGAAACTGCGGTTATAGCAGAACTTTATAACCGAGCCTTAAAATCTGGACAAGAAGAGAATAAGGTATCATCACTGCCAAATTCAAAGTAAATATAAGATTTTAAGTTTTGCTAATTTTATCTCCCTGCATCTGGTTAAACTGGTCTTCAAATGTTTAAATGACGCTGCTCCACCACCGCTTTGCCAAACAATAACAAGACAGCAAAGTACCAGATCCATGACCCGATCAGCGTCAAAAGGCAATTGTAGTATCCCTTTTCGAAGAACATCATTTGCCCAGGCTTTTTTGGTAAAAGGGGCAAAATTATGGAATTCTCTGCCAGATCACTTGAAATGTATCCCGACATTAGCCTCCTTCAAAAAAACCCCCCCACTAAATCGTGGTTAATTCAGGAACAATACTGCTCTCATATTTAGTCTTTACATGTTGCCCAATCTGTATATTTTCTATCCTTTTTGTATTTTCTTCCATTGTACTTCATCTATTTTTTGTTAAACTTTATTTTTTTATCAAAAAGCCCTACTAGGGACAAGTGTCGTGAATTAGCTTTAGCTAAAAACACTATGATACACACATCAGATGACTGTCAAAGTTTATCTATGTTTTTGTATCTGTCCCTATTTATATAAACTTAAGAAGAAAAAAAAAAAAACACTACTATCAAAAAGCTTGCAACCCTAATGATGACAGCTGGATGGTTCTTAAAATCCATCTGCCGCTGTGGCCAGGTGTCATCTGAATGTGAAATTTGCAAGAACCTGAAATCACTGATAAGTCAGGCCAATAACTAAACTTTCAAGGTTCTGTTGAAATCTACACGGCCTTTAACAGCTGCAGGCTTTATGTTCTAATTCAATGAGGACCACTGAATGAGAATCCGTGCACTAATGCCAAAGCTATTGTGTGTAACTATAATATTAACACAAGATGTGTTCAGAATAGGTGAGAAACCGTATAAACTAGGAAGACATAAAATACTTTCTTAGAGCTTTAAAGTAATTGTGCTGCTTACAGTTAAACAGAGTTTGTGGTCGCAGCGTCCTAGGTGTGTTGAGGGGCGTCGGGGCAGGGCTGGCTGTGTCTGTACGCCATGATGAAGCATGACGACTGGTGCCACCAGTAAAACATCAGCACCAGCAGCAGGTGCCACACCTGGTGACTGGAGCCCAGGTAGTTCAGCTGACCTGCAGCAACGTCACAGAAGTGGAAAAGAGCAGGAAATGAAACTAGAGTCTGACAAAAACACACCGAAATATCTGTGTTTTGGAATGTAATACTATCTATACCGTTGTAAAGACAGGTTCTTTAACAAAATCCTTACTATTACAAACAAATCAGACAATTTTATAACTGATCTGAAGTTGTAGTTGATCATCGGTCTACAACATCCTTCAGAAGGCTGAAGTGCAACCTAAATATGTCAAGATCTGGCAAACACTAGAGAAGACGAGCGTGCGTACACACGTTTCAGCTCTAGAAATACTTTAAATGAGTCAAGAAGGAGATGCTAATGCTTAAAATTACCATTCTAAATGAAACAAAATCTTCAACACTGAACATCGCAATGGTTAGTATTTTACAATATTGATAACTTCTGATCAACTATGCATGTGTAAATCATTCCGGACTGTCATTCGATTACGGGTGAAGAACAGCGTGACTGAGAATAGTTGCTCTGAATAACTGAAAGGCTCACCTGGGAAGTAGCGTTCAGGAACTTTTGAAACGTAGAAAATGAGAGCTAACGCGGCGAGGAAGTACATCCCCAGGACTCGAGGGACAAAAGCCTGAAGGAAAGAAACATTTATTTAACCGGTGTGTGGACAAAACTGAACAGCAGCTACAAAACATCATGTGCAACAAGTTAACAAAATATCAGCTGATGACTGTGTGCAACAAAACTTTGTCAAAGACATCAACAACCGTAAACATTACAGCACCCGGTTGTCTGAGTTGAAATATTGGCAAGAGTTGCTCCTCTTTTAGGGACTGGCCACATTAGGGAAGAAAACTTAAGAATAGCAGTTACACAACTGCAGAAATATTAAGGCAGCCAAAATAATTTACCACTCCAACAAAGGCATGGTAGCTGAAACTGGTTTGGTGAGTAAAGCCTGGTGTACTGGAGAAGAGCGTGCTCACCTGGACGAGCTCTGAGGAGAAGCCTCCGGTGATGCAGATCCAGTGGACGGTGGGGATGAGGCCGTATCCGGCCACCGAGCAGAAGATGAGCGAGCGCAGCTGCTTCCACTGCTTGCTGAGGTAATGAGGGTGGATCTGAGCGAAGAAGACGGCCAGGATCATGGCCAGCACCGTCACCAGGTATACCTGCCGCCAGTACTGCAGGGACAGGAAGGTCAAAGGTCAAATCACTGTCTACACAGTTACACATTCCCTTCCTGTTCACAGGGAACACGCGGATGCTTCTCACATTTCCTATAAAGGGAGTACATTTTACATGAGGCAGGTACAGGCAAAACTACAACGTTACGCACGCACGCACACACACACAGAGTCGTGTTTCCACCACTTTCGGGGATATTACATTGACATGCATTTGTTCCCCGGAGACTTACCCTAATCTTAAACACTACTTGCCTAAAAATTACCCTAATCCTAAACCAAGTCTTCACCCTAAAATGAAATGATTTACCTCACCACATCCTTTAAGGAAGCCCAATCCCCACAATGTGACTGTGTAAACAGATTTATGCCCCCCCAGCATTAGTAATACCACACCCACTGAATCGAACTAAAACCTTTCAGACGTACGCAAAAATGAATTCAAGACCATTTTAAAAAAGCAGAAATGAAATAAAGGGCCACCACGATGATTTTTAAGCTCAGTGAAATTGTAAACCTAATAAAATGTATGTATGTTTTGCGCACTGGACTGCTGTATTAACCTGTGAATGAACATGCAGCACAGAGAAACCCACTATTACACAATCAGAACACTTCCATTGGGGATTTATTCCTGTGATTCATGATGTTTATTTGGCTTATTAAGGTTGTCATGACCACGTGTTTTAAAATAGATTTCATTATTATTATTTTTACTTACTCTCTTTTGCACTGCATCTTGATTTCAACTTCTTCTTTGTTAGGACTGAAACAATTTGTCAACTAATCAGTTGACCGGCTTGTCAAATGTGAGGTTTTGTCGCTTTTATTGGATTCATCTCATTGTAAACTTAATATCTTTGGGTTTTAGACTGTTAGACAAAAAAAAAAACTATTTTTGAGCTTTACCCAAGTTTTCACCTTGCGCTTTGGGGACTTGTGATGAGCATTTTTCACAATTTTCTGATCTTTAATTCATTAAAAAAATAAGACTGGTCAAGAATAAAAATAACTGTTTGCTGAAGCCATAAACTTTCTGTGATGCAAATTACTTGAGGATTTCTTAGTTTACTTAACGCCTACGCTTGTCTGATCTCTACCAAATCACGTATGGGTTTGTTTTACGTACATAGGCAGCTAACGAAAAAACGTCCTCAATCAGTGAAGATCTATGCATGTGCTAAAAAAAGGTCTCCACTCCAACTGTTTTTAATCGTACCAAACCTACACTGAGTCCTCACAGTTACTTAAACTTCTATAAGTAACTGTGCACAGTCTGGACAGCCTCGTCTCAGTCCCTTCTGTCCATTTGTGTGGATGTAGGCCTCCGTCCAGTCACACGTCCTCATGTAACGAGTCCTGCTGAATTTCACAGTGAATAAATTTGCACCAGGAATAAGGCCCCGCTCGGCTCCAGCCAATTTTTTTAGGCTCTTTTCTTAACAGACATTATGTTCTCTCCTCCAAATCTGCATTTCTAAAACACTCGAAGAGACAGAGTTTGAATGGCTAAATATAAAAATCAGTTTTTCTTTAGGGACTTGGCTTACCACAGGAGTGGAGCCACCCAGAAGCGGAGCCCTAGTCTTGGCAAGGACGGGGAGAGGGGGCCCCTTAGCTGAGACAGCTCCCAGACTTGCGAACGTCATATGGTGGGGAACAGGAGTGACGGACCGCTCCGTGAACGCAGCCATCTGGTTTGGGCTGGAGCAGATTTCAGCTGCGTTCTGGGGGCAAAATAACCCGGTGCTTCCAATATGCGGGGGAAAGCGAACAGTACGCAGCACAGCCAAATACTTCATGAGTAAAAAAAAAAATTAAATTAAAAGAAGTATAACCAGGAATAAAAAAAATAAATCTAACATGGTGGTGGGCGGCTGGAATAAGGAACAGGCTTGTGTCATCAGAGGCTGTTTTCCAAACGGCGAGTGCAGCAAAGGTGTCATGTTGCTTATTCACCAGGAACAATGAGTCAATCAGCAGAGCCAGACTGTGGGCTCCACTTCAGCTTTATTCAATTACTGCCTCTCAGGCTGGGGATGCTGAGCGAGAAAGTCTCCAGGGAGTATGGTGGTTAGATGTTAGAGCGTTGACGCGTGCAGTAAAGCTCACATAAAAGATATTTACATTATCCATAATGTGCATTAAGCTGCAATGACTGGAATAGTAAAATAAGCCTCAATAAACTCTGCTCGCCAACGATACGAGCAGCAAATAGAGCTGAGCATCAAATCTTGATTATTTTGTGGTACCAATGGAAGTCCTAGAACATCAATATCAACTTCCTGCATAGCTTGCTAATGACACCCATGTAAAACAGCAACAGAAAAATCAACACGCATGGATGGATACATGGGCAGGCCACTACTGACTGGTTAAGACAAAACAAAGCAAACCCCCTCCCCAACAAGAAACACGAGAACAAGAACACAATGGCAGACTGAATTGCTATTGTTAAGTATTTGTACCAAACGGAAAAAAAAAAGTCTGAGCCACAGCAGTCTGACAGTTTTTCTGAGATCATAGAAGGGTTAGGAGAAGAAATATGAACTCAGTAGTGAGTACATATGTGCAGACGGTATATGAAACAGTGTAGTTTGGTGACTCATCAAGGACAATAAGCCATTTACACATAAACTGCGGCGGAGCGTAACGGAGTCACAGAGGATTGGAGGGCAGCTTTTCACATTTAGCAGTTTTTAAGGATTTAAACTGACTGACGCACTGGATGCAGTTCCAGAGGAACACTGTGTACTCTGCTGCATGAAGAGATAAGGGTTCAGATGACAAAGGAAGTGACTAATCTGTCTAATGCTTTTTCTGTTGAATCCCTAACCGACTAAATGTAATAATTTGTGCAAATGTTTCGGCAGACAGACACACAGTGACACATCAACTCTTGTAAAGTCAAGCTCAGGAGAGAGATGATTTAGTTCAGTCACGAAATAGCACTGGTCTTCAAGCAAACGCTGATGATATTTAACCAGAAATCTGTTACTGCTGTCTGCAGGTACGAGACTCCTTATCGGCTTATCTTCTATCTGATTTGATTCCTTCAAGTGCAATTTATTTTTTCATGCTTCATTTGTGTACAGTAGATGCTCAATTTCCCTGTGTGGGATCAATTACGTCTATCAGATCTTATCTGATCTGCTGAGGGGTAAAGTATCTGATGAATTTTCTGATTTACCACCTACGCTGTCAATATAAAGAACACTTAAAATTAACTGGCATGCAGGGAGACAAATCAGAGAAGTGAACTCCAGGCTGAAGGTAAACTTACATTATTGCAGTAGAAGGTGTAGAAGACTCCAGGGACGTAGCAGCCGAGGATGCCGATAGAAACCCCTGCATAGTCCAGCGCCATCCAGCGGCGGCTGGTCTTCTCCGAGCGGTGGCAACAGAATATGTGATAACCCACTGAGCACAGCATACACAGCTGAGGGGGATATAGTCCAGAGGTGACGACAAGAGGGGTGTCAGGTTTTACAACAGCAAAGAATGTGATAAGCACAACAAGATAACAAGTAGAAAAATATTTCTGATTTAACGAGAGGTTTCCTAAACATTTTCATCTCAAAAGCCTGCCTTTTTTTATAGACTCATGTTATTTTTTAAATTGGGCTTGAATACTCTGGTTATCAAGCCTCATCCAGCCAACTGCTGGACTGATTTTTTATTTTATTTGTTGAGAATAACTGCCAATATTTTGGATAAGGTCTGATGTCCTTCTGTAGCCACTCAGATTAAGGTAACACCGTGCAATTGCCACATATTCAGTTTCCAAGATATTTGATTAATTTGCTATCACCACATTGCTCAACGCAAGGAGAAAGCTTGGTGTTATTGAGATTGGAACGCACAGCATAATGTAAAATAAGTCCTGTCTTGGTAAACTTAAACGTAAAGATGACAGAAACAGACCTGAAATATCTTATTCAATTAACAACAAATTGTTAGAATTTGGTCTAAAAAAAGTAATCATTCATGAGTTCATGTTTTGTTATTAGATAGACGTATTTACACTTAAACCTGAAATCTGACACAAACTAAATACAACAACCTGTTATGTGTAACTTTCCAGAGGTATTCAATATCAGGTTTTAATGATATGAAAGATGAAAGTTGTGCTGAAAGAAGAATCCGCTGCAACACTGGGAAAAAGCTCAACTATCCACATGATGTGACACCACTGGTTCAGGCACTCCCATTTTCCTGCTTCTACATTAGAGAGACGTTATTGGCAGCATTAAGTGCACAGATCTGACCCAACAAGCTGATCAACATTTGAGAATAGCTGACTTAGGAGAGGCACTATTACTGTGCTGGCAAATTAACACTCTAAGAGCTAAAAAAAACATTATGGATGACAGCTGCAATCTTAACCACAGCACAGCCTTACTGTAATATCAGTCAACTAATGGGTTCGTAACCCATCAACGAGTCATCTGATCAGACCGTCATGGTTTTAGTAAACTGGAAAACTTAGTTCTGTACCTGGAAGCAGAAAACTCCAATGGAGTAGATGACGTAGTCCTCTCTGGAGGCACCGACGGCAGGCAGTACTGAGGCCATGTTGTACACCCCAACACAGAAGAAGAGCAGGAAGCCCAACAGATGGCTCCAGATATTCACCGTCTCATTGGACAGAATGAAGAGGCTGCACAGAGGATTTACAAACATACACATCTTTCACTACATACTGAGATCAGTAATCTCAACTGCACAGCCCTAAGTACTTCAGTTCAAACATTTTCATGCTGTATGAACATGCAAAATGCCAAGATCTCCAGTTCTCTCCAGTGCGTCTCACCTCTTAATGCACAGTCTGGAGGGCAGGTAGGCTCTGTATCCATCTGTGATGTAGGGGTTCTCCCTCAGAAACAGTGGGATCTGTTCGTAGGTGTACAGTCTGATACCTCGGGGCACCAGCACAGGCCAATACTGATAACCTCCTAGCTCAATGTAGTGTGAAGTCTGGGGGTTCTTCTGGAGTTTCTGAGGCATGGCTGGGCTGGAGCAGTCTGCCTTGGCCTGACCTGAAGCTGAGAACCAAAAGGATGCTTAATCTTAAATAACAAGTCTTTTTAAACAGTATAGCATGGTTGACCAAATAAATGCTGTTACATTTTGGCTGTGGCTTGTTTGCCTGATCTACCAGTCATAGTGTCAGGTGGAAGAGAAATACAAGTGACCAACCTACTGAAACTGTATCTTTAGTGACATCCTAAATTCACCAAGTGAAGAACACAGCAAAAACTAACCATATTAGAACCGTCAAAGAAATTAGTGGAGCTAATATCTGCTATCTAACCTTACCTGGCTGTTTTAAAGGCTCAGCCATTGACTTGTCTTGTATATAATCACATGTTACCTACATTAACTGTCTCCAGTTTATACGCTCTGCTCTGAATGTATGAAGAAACACTAACACCAAACTCCATTTGGTAGTATGTCAAATTTCGGGCTTACGTGCTAGCAAGCGTTCATCAGCATGGCTCAATACTTTCTTTAAGAGGACTTTAATCCAATAAGCATCTGATACTGCAAGCAACACTGTGTCGAGACGATTCTACCCCTAGTCTGTAGATGCTAATATACAATTGGATAACGTTTCATTAACAGTTAACGTTTATGTAACGGTAACATAACGTTAAACGTAGGGGAGCATTGTATCATCACCGATTTTAAAAACTGAGATTTTGTTGACAAAACGGGCTTGCTTTGTAAATTATTATAAGCCGACTATGCACAAGTAACCAAATGAGCTAGAAACTATTCATTAAGTTAAGTCGTAGCAGGTAAACAATACTTCCGTTAACCAAGTCAAACTTAAAATGACATAATTTTCAAAGCGGTGTGGCAACTAGTGGCTAATTCCAGAGTCTGCCCGAGCAGGCTAGCTAGCATGCCGCTTTGATTAGAGCCAAGTCATTAACAAGAAACTCACCTTTCAGTTTGGTATATGTGCAGTTTGTGCCATTTTGGGGCTTATAATACGAACTTCGCATTTGTAAACATATGTTTACATTAATAAAAAAAAAAAACTAATGCAATGTTGATCAAGTTTCAGCTACAACATCTCCAAATCACCAGAGACGTCATCAATAATGGACCCCTCCACTGTGCCCAAGGCCTGCCTGAATTAAAAGAACAGACCCAAACATATTTGGTCAGGCAACGCAAGGTAAGAAGCCTGACTTTTTAAAAATAATTTATACTCTTTATATCAGTGGTCCCGGCCTTTAGTTGTAACGAGATCTGTGCCTTTGTCTACCGGCATTATGCTTATATACCCTGAATATATGTATGCAACTTCAGGAAGTCCCTAAATGCATATTAACCCCATTTAAAGAACTTATTAAATGACTGTCCCAGCTTTCCCTAAGCATGCAGTCCCACATTCTCAATTTGATAAAGAGGGACAACTAAAACATGTTTGAATTTTCAACACTTTGATGCATATTTTGTTGCTTCACTAGATCACAAACATATATAGCATTTTGGAACATTGTCTTATTTAGGCTATTACATTTTTATATCTTTAAAAAAAATCTTGTCAGAATTATATGTCATTGACCTGGTCATGCAATCCCCAGGGCAGCTTCCTGATTGATAGGTGCTCTGCTCATTTGTGTGACTTCAAAGCCATGAAGTCCTGTCATTTCAGTCACATGGCATCCATCCTAAACCTTTAGTTAACGTCCTTTTGACTAGATTTTATTAGAACAGGAGTTAAACACACTTTAGCTTAGGTTTCCCACATTACCCAATGTCCCAGGTCACCTCAATTCACCCTACATACCAAAAAAACATAGCAAATTAAAAGAAACAATATTTGAGTATCAGTCCTACATTGCCACACCACACGCATTCACATTTCGTTTTTTAGGGCAAAAAAAACAATATTCACATAATTCTTAAACGCTCAAGAGTTTGACATTTTCTTTGAAATCATGTCTTTTAAAAAAGCTATTATCACCTTTGTTGAAATATTCTAACAGTTGCCTGCATCTACATGTAAGACAAGCAACAGTGTTACACAACAGTTACACAATAATAATTTAATTGTTTCTGTTCATTTTCCTTTCCTTAAAATTATAGTTACTCATAATGATTACTGTCTGTAGTCTGAATAGCTGAACGTTGACTGGCTAAATCAGGACATAGGAAGCCCACTAAAATGTATCTCTGTTTTATATTGAAATATTTATTTGCATGCTGTTAGTGCTGTTTCAATTAACTGTTTTCTCCACTAATACTTTATGCCATGTTCCTTTAACTTGTTGTTTGTTGTGAGCTTTGTGGTTATTGAACAAGCACACTGAAATATTTTAACAGCATTTGGGATTCATTACTTTTTCCATATTATCTTACTTTTTGTCTTACTCAAGTGTTTATTGGTAATTTTTATTAGAAAGTACACTACAGAGCTGCCAGATAATGAGGGGGAGACACTGCAAAGATGTCCAGCCAGCCTTGAACTGGGGACATTGGGATTACAGAGTCAGCATTTTAACCCCTCATTCCCTGGAAGCAACCAGTTTGCTTGATTAAATGTATGCTTAATGGGATTTATGTGTACTCGTCACAAGAAGCACTATTTTGCCTTTAACAGCTATATAATGTCCTGCAGACTTCTTCCAAGTCCTCATCATTTATAAAATATAAAACCTAAAAGCAAGCAGGAACATTCAGGTGTGGCCCATGTTAAATGCAGGCCGTTCAGTTCAGCTCCTTGTTTCCTGGCTGTCATCCAGCTGTACTGTGCGACTGTGCTACATTCTCCTGTCGCTAACTGTCATCAGGCATCCTCATCAGAGCGAGCGTTCTCCACAGACCGCTCAGGTGTGAGAGATGTTGGAGGATTCCCTCAGGAGGGAAGTCACACTCAGTCCTCCCTCTGCTGTTTACACCCCACTTTAATTGCCTCATTCTCAACTGGAAGTGTGTTATTCATTATCACTTCTAATACACCTCTCAGCACATCCACTCTGGCAAAGTGTCAGCTGCCAAGTTAAGATAGTAACTTGTGTGTGCAAGGGCAAACAATGAGAATCTCCTGCTGCTGCAGTCACTGCTCAAAGATATTAATTGATTTTGTAGGCTTAACGGTGGCAGTTATTTGCTACAAATGATGCCAATTCACATAGAGGAAAATGTACAATATGTCTTTTCCTTCTACTTTCTTTCCCCTGAAACTTTAAAAATTATATTTTTTAGGCTCTTTAGCCTTTATTTGAATAGAAGAGCGAGAAGTAGGAAATGAGGGATAGAGGGGAAGACATGCTGCAAAGGGCCCAGGGCTGGAATTGAACCCAGGACTATAAGGTACAAGGTCTAAGCCTTGTACATGGGGCAGGCAATCATTGACTGAGACATCTGCGCTCCTTTTCCTGTGAATTTGTAAATAGTTATAAAACAGCTACCCATTTTTTTTCTTCTTGGTATATACTGACTTCAGTTGTTTTTGCCCCTTGTGATAAAGAAACACGCAAAAATAACATTTTGTAAAATGATGTTTTAAAGCCTGGAATTTGCTTCTTGCTGCCATCTTTCTCAGGAGACCAGAAGCAATGCAATCCAAATATTGTCAATGGAACAAGGTAGCCGCAACCACCAAGATTATCTTACTGTAGATAGGCTGAGACCCCTGTCAATCAAGCAGATACTCCTTAAAACAATCTTGATATCCTCTAACTGGGACAGCTATTCTCAAAATCCCTGCCAGGACACAAAAAAGCTACAATATAGAATAAGTCCTGTTTATTACAACTTCTTTTTATAGTTTTGTCCACCATTTTTATCAGTTATGATAACATTGCACTCACCAAAATAAATGCTAATATCTGGGGCAAGTTTCATGGGGCAAGAAACATGAGCAGACGATCAGACAGTTTTGTAAACAAACAGTTGAGCCAGATTTAAAAAAACAAAAACAAAACAAATGAGCACGCCCATAATGTTGCTGATAATCCCTCATTGCGCAGGAAAACTATGTGCACACAACTACAGTAACTACGGTCAGTCAGTGTTGTACCATAATCGATCTATAAACTGTGATGGATGTTTACAACAGATAGTTTGTGAAAAAAAAAATTTTCTTTAAGTTTAGATAATTTGAGTGTCTGCTCCCTGATCTCATCAATTTATTTAGTGAGTACAATATTGTTATTTAGTGATAGGGATGATGGCCACAACTACGGAACTAAAACTCAAACATTACAGCAACAACTTCATGAAAATCATTTCTTGACTCTATTTAAAGGAATTTGGGGATTTTGGGAAATATGCCTATTCACTTTCTCTCTAGGAGTATAATATGACACTCGATAAATGATAAAGGAACTTTTGTGAGCTGGTCAGCTCTATTAATGCAGAAGGTTTCAGGAAACTCAGGATGTCTTACACAGCAATATTTATGGCAAATGGCAGAATGGCAAAAGCGGTGGACAGAGTGAGGACACAATGTAGTGCCAGAACCAAATCTGAAATCAAACCTTCTTGGTAGGTTTTGGGCCAGCATCGTGATTTAACCACCACCATGGCGTGCTACATAAAAACGTAGGCTTTATAAGAAATTAAAGCCAATCTTGACCTTCGGTTGCGTAGGAGATGGGCAGACAGAGAGGAGAGTTGAACTTATTGCTTTGGAGAGTCACAGGCTGTGACCTTTGACCCTGATGTGACCTGGGGAAACCCTGTGTGATTTTACTCTTAGAGTTGGATACCATCCACACGGATACCACTCTCATTTATTTGTGCTAAGTACGGAGCTCCAGTGGCCATTAAAGGTTTTTCAGCTTAGAGCGCTTTCACATTGGCTTCAACATTCAGTGGTGTTGATCACCCTTTGGAAAGAACAGATTATCTTCAGTGCAGCTTTGACTACAATACACGTCATGTAAAGTCATGTACAATCAGTACCCCCTATAGCTATATTTGTTTTTACAAAGGTCAGAAATGGTTGATATGAGAGTTTTGGGGGTTTCCTATTAGGATAGCGCAGTGGATTACAGCCGTCACTGCAGCTGTTCATCCAAAAAGGATTTAAGATCAGATCCTGGTACATTCATGATAGAGGACACACCTCTCACATGCACTGAAACCTCTGGACTCTGATGGAGGATTTTCATAAGGACGTCTCCCCTTCTCCCGCCCCACCACCTTCTTCCTGATTCCTTAATGATTCACTGTGACAATCTGTTGGAGGGCCCCTTTTTTCTGCATCTTTGTCTTTGATTTCTGGCCTCCATTTTTCTGTCAGACTTAATGTAGAGAAATGTGCCACGATGTAATTGTGCGCTTAGGCGGCGTGTAATGGAACATGAAATTAAAGTGCTCCGACTTATCCTCTGAATGTTTCGTGTAAGAGCTGGACGTGATTTTGGTATGGACCATTTTATCAGTGTCTAAATATCTCATTTGTGATGATTATCGCCGAGATACTGTAAGTGTTCCATCTTATGGCCGCCCTGGGATATTTTCTTTCATAAAGCACTAACTGTGGATGTGTCCTGCAATGAAATGTGCAATAAAATGGCACTGCATTACATCTTAATTGAGAGCGCCTACACTGTCTTTGCAAATGAAAGTCTCCCCTTTCCAAACAAGGCACTGTTAGACTGGTTTAAATAGAGACAGACAGGCCCCCGGGCAACCAATGTCCTTTGGGATTTTCAGGGTCATCAATGAAACACAAGACTACACTGGTGTGCTCCTCTGTGACTGTTGCACTGCATTTAATGGCACATTACGTGATGGTAAATAAATTAGATGCTATACTTCTTCTCACTGATGTTAAACGGGCGCTAAATTGACTATATGTTACTGCAGAGAAGAGAAATTAACAATGCATTACATGTTGTCTACTGCATCCATGTATTTGTTTCATCAGGCGCCTCACTACCGAGCTTCTTTCGTGCACCTCAGCTTCCACCAATTCCTCTCCCACTTGCCCCGGCCTGGGAAACAACTTTGATAAAACCTTTATTTTCCTCTCAAACCCTGAACACAAAGCTCACAGGCATCACAGGCTTTGACGAAGGGCCCGCCAAATGTTAGCCTGCCTGCCGTGCCAAGACTAGACAGGCCCTTTGCAAAGCTCACACGGCCTCGCGGCGGCTTGTGCTCGTCAGCGGCCGGCTGGTCTCATTGGCTTTATTTATAGTCGGCGCCACAAGACATCTGCTGGAGACGAGACTCTGTCCTCTTTGTCCACACAGCACTGCACAGAGGGAGCTTGTCAACATTTTTTCGAAGGCAAAGTGTTTGTGTGGACCCGGTCAGAGGAGGGGAGAGACGGCTGCAGCCTCCTCTGATAGGACGGGTGTCCCCTCCGATTGCTTTCTCCGCAGCTCTGATTAACGAGACCGGAAGACAGAGGGAGGCTTCACAGTTTGTCGTGTCTTGTGTGTTAGCCGATGTTTACTTGATCTGAGAGCTGTTGTTTGTTTCTTCAGTCTGGTCGTTACTCGCCACTATTTTGGGACACTGACACTTGGATGCAGCTCGGCAGTCGTCTGATGCGGCCTCGCCTTTTCCTCCCCCCCCCCCCCCCTGTGTCACACAGAGTTTCTCTTCCTCTCCCATTCACTTCTCTTCACATCGAGGACGTCTGGATGTCTCTGGCTGACCGTGCTTCAGGCCTTGACACAAAGTGCCGGGGACAGCTCTTTGCTCTTCCCACCGAGCGGGGGGTGAAGTCAGACTGTCACAGAGGGAGAGAGTGTGAAAATACTCTGTTTACATGTTCCTGAAAAGAACCAACCCGAGAAAGAGGCTCCTCATGAGGAAACAAAACCAATAAATCATGCTAAATCTGGTTTGTCTCTGCTACAGATTGTGGACACTAAATGTAATATTTGTATTCATACTGACCCATTAAGCAAGGATTTGCCATTCAGAAAGTCTAGACTAGGTTGAAACTGAAAAGATTATACAGGACAGCATTTCAGTGTCTATATTTCAACATGTGGTTAGAGCCTGTCTTACACTGAAACACAGTAATAATTTAATGCTGTAGAAAGACCGAGATGTCTAAAAAAAAACAATTGCGTTTAGTCCAGATGGGTTTCATGGGAAGGAATCTTACACGTTTCTTCTGTTCATAACTATTATGGATCCAAGTTAGGTTCCCTGAGGAACCCTTTCATGACATTTTCAAGGGATCTTCATAGAAGTCATACTCCCCCCTTCAAAAAAAACCCAAAGAAAGTCATGCCCCCATATTTTCCCCCTGTTCATCCATGTGGCTCTATGACCTCCAGGAGGGCTCATCCCCCTGTTTGAGAACCACTGTCATAAAGCAATGATGGCTCATCCATAAAACACAGATGTCAAGCAATATTTTTTGTGTGTGTTTCCAGGGGTGACTACACTGATCCATCAGAAAAAGGACAGAATTTGTGACAGATTTCCCTGTCAGGTTGTTTTGAAACATCACTGTGGTGACAGTTCATAAGGGAAAACTGATTCATAGTGAAAAGAAGAGACAAACTACAAATTATCTTTTCAATTAATAAAAACAGACCTAGGAAACCTTTACAGTCACTCTAATCTAGCATCGCGTTGTATTGTTTTTTTCTAAAAAGTGTGAACAACAAAGAAAACAAAACAATGAAATTAATAATCAACATTACTACAACTTAAACAATGTAAGAATGTGGCATCTCAAAGACATCTCACAAGCTCAGTTTTCACCATAATGTTTAAGTTTGGAAAAACTCGATGAGCTGGTGAACTGGAGCAGATCAGATTCATCAGCCCACACAGTGAACTATGGGGATTGGTGTTGAGCTTTTTATGTACAGTTTATTGTGTAGAGGCTTCAAAACCTTGTTAACAACAATTTAGGTGACTTATTTGGCTTATAATGTGACTCACCATCTCCCTAAAACTTCCAACCCTGATTCTGTAACTGTGATTCCTGTTTCTGAATTTGTAGGTACTCATAAACAAATGTTCATGGAAGGTTTAGGATACAGTGTTTTTCCACTCAGCTAGTTATGTCAATGTCGGACTGACTAGCATACTTTTTGTAAAATGATACCCGTCTGAAGAAAAGGCCCATAGAGGCTCATCAAATAAACTTGAATGTAACACAGACAGACAGCATATGTACTTTAAACATGGTTACTGAGTCCCTTAGGTTGTTGCTTAAAAAGTGTCAACTCTCCAGCATAGATTCAGTTTACATCTCAATATTGACAGTCTGAAAATGACTCATAATCGTGTTGATGTCAAATTAGGAATTCTATCTATTTTGTTTAAAAATATTATTGATTGTATTGTTTAAGATAATCTGGACAACAACAACAAAAAAATACATCATTTTTTATTCTTATGGTTTCCAAATATCTTTATTTGTCTCTTAATTGTGCTGGGACTACGGATGCAAATTAGCTGCTAAATTGAGACATTTGCATTAATGTTTCCCAAAATGTACATGTTGATTAATGTGTATTGTCCACAGAAATACTCAAATAATTAACACATCAAATATAAAGCAAATTGTTAGGCAAGAAATGTCATACAACAACTTTATTTTTTCTGCTCGGAGGCCATATGTAAAGCAGTGCATCACAAACGGAAAAAAAACTAGAACTAAAGAACTAAAAATGAAATGTTGCATCAACAAATGTTCCAGCACTAATGTCTGAATCTATCCTCGTAGCATCTGGGCCACTGAGCTCTTTCTGGGAATGAAATGGCATTGTTGCTTAGTCTCCTTGTACTTTTTTTTGGGGGGGGGGAGTTTCATCTGTATAACAATATTGAAAGGCATTAGTCTTAATCTCTTTGCTTCCTTTTACTTTTTTTTCCTTCTTAGTCTTAGAAGATACATCTGGTTCTATCTCTTGTAATTCCTGCTGGGATTTCAAAGAAAAGCGAAAACAATTTTTACAACAGTGAAGGGATTAAGGAGGAGGGCAGGGTGGGTGTTATAGGACATTTAGCTGCTGCTAGGAATGAGATAAATGCCTTCAAACAGCAACAACTGCTGTGACATGTTGCACTTTTTGCAGCTGGAAGAAACTTCCTAGTAATCCTTAATGGATCAGAAGTTGTAAGTCCATCCTCATCACTAAGAGAAAATGTTTAAGCTTATGAGAGTATGTATGCAGGGTACTTTCTATGTTATTTTCAGAACAATACCAAATTAAGCCCTTTATTATAAAACTGTCTGTAGCTTAGCCCTGCATATGTGCTGTTGCAGTTATCCTCTTTCTGCAGCGTTACATGGGACGCAGATTGGTTTCTTGAAGATTTAGATTTTAAAAATGATGTAATTGTGTATTTTTCATAACCCTTTATATAAATCTTTTTTGTGATTGTTACTTGTACTCATCTACCACTCCGCCTTTTTGTAACAACTCACCTAACACAACTTGTTTCGTGTGCAGGCCACATAATCCAGCAGCTCAAATATACAGTATGTGACCAAAGTGCTGTGAGTGACTGCTGTAAGCACATTTAGGACTAATATAATTTCTATGGTAAATGATGCCATTTGTAATTGTCTCTGTTGTTAGCTCTTTTTGGCCTTTTTAGTATTGTTTTGTCTGTTTTTTAGTATTAAAAAAAGTTATACTGATTTGTCTGATTTAGGATTGTTTCGTCTCTGATATCTGCTTACCTGCTTAAATGAAGGATTCATTCAAATCAATATACAGCGTTATTCCTCTATAGATTGTCCAATGTCAACTATACTTAAACATTTACAAAATAAAACCATCAGTATGGAAAATACTGTACTGTAAAAAAGTATTTCAGGCGAATTCACCATAGTGATTTTATTTTATAAAAAGTGTCAGTTGTGCCAGTATAGGAGCTACACTTTGGTCATGGCTTAAGTATTGTTTTTTTGTTTATTTAGTTTTTCAATAACCTGAGGAGGCATTACATTCTGAGTTCTTTTAGACTTAAAATGTTTACAGGTAACAATTTCTTTACTGACAGGTGTTAAAACATTGAAAATTGTCTTTAAAATGTAAAAATAAACCAAATCAAACCAAATCAAATGAATTGATAAACTGTCTATACCAGAATAATATTCCTAGTTATGTGGAGATGGCTTTGAAATAACATTTAGACAATCATAACTGAGCATGAAATTAATAAATAAAATGGTTAAAAAGAATAAATTTTCGTTTTTGATGATAAGTCAATTTCTGGGGGGGGGGGGGTGTATTGGCAGAATTTTGACTCAGGATTTCTATAACTAGGTTATTTTTTAAATCCTACTTTTTGTAGTGATAAACAAAGTGATGCACAAATGTATAATTTTATTTAAAATTCATACCAGTTTAAGGGCATTAGATTTAATCTGAGAGACATAGTGTAGGCTAAGCATGTTAGCAAGTAGCATTTACCGTTTAACATTGGAGCCCAAAAATCGGGATTTGGCACTTAATGCTGAGCTCAGCTCCATCACTACATACCTCAGTATTAAATCACCACAGCACTGAATGGTAGTTTGTGTTTTCATTCTGTAGCTATTTAGTCAAACTATACAAGAAGATTTATGAGAAAATACTGCAGTCATTTGTAATGTCTCTATTTATCACTCAGCTGCTGAAGAGAGAATTCATTTGGATATTACTTATAAGTATGAGAACCTAACTTTCTGAGTGTGGGCAACAAACTGCCTCTTTAGTGAAATGTATCAAACTCGTGGAAATTAATTGCTTTGTAAATCTGACTTGGAAATAAAATTAAACTGATGGATCTCTTCAAAGTAAAGAGAGAAACTTGTTCAATTTAACAGACTCTTATTCAGTGCCACTCCATGTGATCAATTAAAAACACAGAATAACGGTTTGATTCTTGGGGTTTTGTTGCTCAGATATGGTTTGACTGACAGATATCAGGCTGCAGTTCTGTTTGTATCCTGTGGAGGTCACTCTGTACCTACTGTGGACATCCATACAGCAGCAGAGCAGCATAAGGCCACCCACTGAACATGAGCTGCTTCAGATAAAACATTAAACTGATGAATCTAATCTTTCTGTCAGTGATGAGGAGACACTAACTGTACAGTATGTGGCCACGTAGGCTATAACCATAAATATTAACATCATTAGAATTATTATTTCAATGTAATTCTGCTTATTTGATTCATCTCCCCAGATGTAGCTACAATGCACAAAAGTATTAAATATATTAAAAGCAAAACAAAATTTGTCATGAGCAAGCGCATTTGAAATAGTCAATTTTCCCTGTTTTACGTTTGTTTGTACTTTTTCAGTTGTGGAAGGGCTGAATAAAATATGAGACTGAAAAACATGCAAGAATCATAACCTCATCTTCATCAGTCAGCACTAAGCAGCACAAGTCAAACTTGTATTTTACAGTGTGAATAATTACAAATGTTTCATTTCCTTTAATTTATGACATTTTAATTATCATTTTAGATGTCTTTTTGTATTTTATTAAAATATAATTTGCCTTTTGTTAACAGTAGAGTGCTGAGAGAAGATGAGAAAAGAGGAATGTAACAAAGGTGGCCAGACTCAAAGTGGAGATTTTATATGGTCAGCATCCTTAACCCCTAAGCCATATGGACTCTCCCTTTTTCATGTTTTTCAAAGCAAATAAAATAACACCAAAATCACCCATGTCAATCTCAGCAAAAACAGATGTCTGTATTTGCAGCTAAGTGACTTACGCACAGTAAATCACAGACTAAACCCAGTTGTTGTTACTTGCTGTTTCACTGTGCGGCTACAACAAAAGACACACAGCTGCAGCGCAATAAATCAGAGAGGAGACTCTACTTCCCTCTAAAGGCAGCAGGTGGTGCTATGGTATCTCTGTTTGGGCCCTCCATAAAGACATCAACTCCCTGCATGAGCTTAAGTGAGACCCCCCAAACTGGTCCTGCATCAGGCCAATAATAAATAAAACACCATTTGGGAGCTGTTTCAACTGGTATGATTTATTAAAAGTTAGTGCATTAGATCAGGGCAATAACTGAAATTATGATTAAGGAAATGACAGGATTGGGACCTGCAGGTGCTGAAAAATGGATGCGTCGATGGACAGACGCACGGGCACACAGATCTTGTTTGATTAATAATTCACAGTTGGATTAAACCAGATTGAGATACAAGCCGAGCCTTTTTGTAAGTGGGTTTTTAAAAAAAAATAATTTTCTCATGGGATTCGCTCCAAACCTGCAACCAGGAAGCTCTCGAGCTGGTGGCATGTTGCTCCGAGGATCATCATTGTCATCATATGCGATCCAGTATTAAGATGGATGCTGCCTGATCCCATCAAGATAATGGGTTTCATGTCTCCTGGCATTAGCGGGGGATGTGGTTGGTGGGACAGAAAAGATCTCTGCAGATGATTTCTTTTGTTTCCTCCCTCCTCTCTGCAGGCATCTCGACCCTTTGAGTCTACAGCACATGCTGGCACGCACGGAAAATGCTAAATGAATACCTCAGACGTTCATCATGCGTCCTCAGGTTGGAGGCAGAGAGGATACTTTGGTTTTCCAGCCAGCAAGGCAGCCAGGACAAAAGAGAGATACTTTGTTCATACCAGAAGGGGTTGTTCTGTCTCTATAATGGAGAGGAAAAGAGACAGCCACGCAGACAGAGAGAAAAGGAGATATAGAGAGTGAGTGTGGTTAGCTCTCAGCCTTTCTCCCCAGGAGTGGTCACACTGGATCTATTTCAGGCACTGTGTTCATACTAAATACATCCATAATTGTTTCCAAATCTGTGGTCATATCTGACTTTTATTTCCTGCTTCATTCCAGGATTTAAACTATCACTGAACAATATAAACTGACAGTGATGTCAAAATGTCCAGATGAGCAATAATAAAGGACACTGAATTTACTTTTGTACATAGAAAACAAACTTAATCCTGTTGCAGTATTGGGCGGTAGGTTTTGACTAAGCTGAACATGACAATGGAAAATGACTCTACTACGTAAGTTAAAGTTGAAAAACTTTACTTAGTAAAAGGACAAATTAGCAGAAAAGTCTCCTGGGAATAACAAAAGTAAGTAAGTACTCATCATGCTGATTGACCCCTTTCATATTGTCATAAATGATTGATCCATTACCTGTAAGCAGACTTTGTATGCAATGTAGTAGCTAGTCTACAGTAGATGATTCAAAAAAGGCTCACAGCTCCTGCACTAATAGTACTATGTATATTTAGTTTATTAAGTATTTAGCAATGCCTCATGAATTCACTACAACTCAATCTGCAAAGTAAATAGTGATTACAAATATATTTAGCAGAGTAAAAAGATACTTTCTTCTGAAATTAAAGTTGAACAGAATGAATACCTTCACAAAGTACTAGAGTAAATTCTTTAAAGTAAAGCCCAAAGTAGAGAGCAAAAAAAACCCCACGAAGAATGCATTTTGCTTGAAGGGGAACTCCAGTGATTTGGCATTGCACTTCCATAAAGTTGAGGGAGTCACAAGAGACGAAAAGGTAAAAATCAGCAGATGCCAAAATTTTCTAACTTTTCTTTAGTATGGGTCAAACTCCGAAACCCTGGATTTTACAGTGCATTTCCCATAAAGCAACTTGAGAGTGCCTTTCATTGCACGCTCCCTCATGCTCATGTTTTTCAAAATCCACACCCCCTGTTTGCCTTATTTTAAATAAGTCTGTCAGTGCAGTTAGAATATTCCAGCTTTTTGACAAACAATCACAAGGTCCACTCACTTAGTTTTTACCAAGCATTATTCAGCCACATGTTAGAGTCTGCTCAGTTGCCATGGTCACGTGACCTGGAAATTTGGTTTCCAGGTCACGTGTTTTTTGTCAACTACTTCCGAGTCCAAGAATGAATCTTTAAGATCAATACTTCACCTGTTTCTAATTCAGATTTATTAGTTTCAAGTATTATTAGTAGTAATCTATTTTAGGTTACAGACAGCAATTTCTAGAAAATTCTTGAAACAAGTAGATTTTTGCAGGAAACAGGTTGAAATGTTCTGCAGTGTGGAGGAAGCCCAATTCTGCTCCTGCCGTCCGGTGGCCCCTCTCACTCTGACTCCCTGCCCATCCAAACCCTGCAGTGTAATTCACCTAAAATAGGAGATGGGGGGAGGTGTGGGTGGGGGAGTGGATAGTGGGCAGGGCATGGAGGGGAGTGGATGTCTCAAGGTCAAAGGCAGAGTGGCGAATTGGGGTGGAAGCAAACTAATGAGTTTTTCCGTTGTCTCCCTGCCCCAGACCGCTGGCATCACCTCGCTGTCCTGTCAATCCACTCCCCACCCCCCAACCAACCCATCTTCTTCTTCCCCTCCCATCTTTCTCTCTACCCACCTTCACCACAGAGGGGGAAAAAAACTGGAAAAAACTGTTTATTTCTGAACAGGCCTCTTAATCTATTTGGACTGGGCATAATGGGACATTTGCATGGCGAGCACAGCGAGGTGTCAGCGATAACTACGGGGTTGTGACATCCCCTCCGAAATATGCTGAGCTTTCGCTAACCTCTCATCAAACACGCTGATCTTTATGGACTGTATCATATTGTGCCGTAATGTGCTTTATTGTCCACAGAATAAGCTTTTCTTTAAGGTAATTGGAAAGCGGGAAATGGCCGCTATCGGCGGACTTTTTAAATACATTATTCCTGAAATGTGGCTTGTGTAATGACCCTGTCGGTGTAAAACGTGAGATTTATCTTGGCAGCAGAAATTGATCCATTTCACCTTTGTCTAATGGAAATTTTTATCAAGTATTATCTGTTTATGTAAATGAGCGTGGCCCCTGGAATGGAGGGGATAAAAAAGTCTGGAGGGGGGAGCAGTTAATCTAGGGCCTCTTTACGTGTCAGTCTGGACATAATGCATACAGGATTCATCTCTGTGGGGGAGGTGTGTGTGTTCCGGTACTTCTATCTCTCTGAGAACCAGGCTGACTTGTAGACCTTCATCGTGAAAAGTTGTGTTTAAAGAGGATATTTGGATGGTCCTCAGTTCTTTACCCAGGACTTGGGTTTAGGGTTATTGATTAGTGAATATAGTGCTGATGTAGTGTTGTTTTTTAAAGAGGACTTCAAATGGAGACTCTAACATCCTGGAACTACGTCAACTCATTCTACGCCAACCAAAAGTGACATCAGGCATTTTTAAGGCACCTCTGCTCCTTTTCTTTTTACCTAACTCTATCCCATTGGTTTTCCCTTAACATGGATCTGTCACAGTGTTACATGCCGACCTAACATCCTGTTTAAACACTGATTAACCTCACATGATGATAGTAAAGAATAGATGTCATTTCATGGGGCCTTTAAGGTTAGGATTAGCATTTAAAGCTGGAGTAGGCAACGTTGGAGATCTAGCAAGACACAGCTCGATTTTAAAAGTATCCAACCGAAAAAAGGCACTCCCCTGTGCAGGTAGGCAGGCAGACCGCCCAATAATTTCATTCGAACCAAAGGAAATGATTGGCCGTGCTTATTACAGGCCTGTGAAAGCCACAGATACTGGATTCTTTTTATGTAATTTTTGCGTCAAAGCATTTGATTTATTGATTGCTGTTGGAATGTAAAGAGAATTTCAACACATTCATCAACAAATGCTTTAAGGATGTTATCAGTGATGGTAAGCACAATAACTGTGTGCATGTCTTCATACTCACAAAACAATCTCTGCATTGCATTCCTCACCATTGCATTGAAATCTGATCTGGTGTACCTATTGGTAGGATGAAGACACACAAACTTGTGTTCATAGCCAATACAATCTGGTTACTCTCTGGTTATGCTGGTTAAGGAGGGATAATCTTTAAGGTTACAAGAAACCGATGTTGTTGGTAAGAGACAGAACACAAACCAGGATTGACACACTTTGTGACTTGTTGAGGCGGTATAACATCATCACAATACTCCTGACTTTGCTACTGAGGAAGGATGACCTCCAGAGCTCGCTTGCCAAATAAACATGAACCCAAGATGATTTCAGCGTTTGAACAAACAACCTACTGACCTGTGCTACACCAGAGACTTAAAAGTAAAAAGTTTTTGACCACTAGTAGTGCTATGGAGCAAAAACAAATGTCTTGAAACTGAATGTGACAATAACTGTTTAAATACAAATACTCCATAGGGTCCCTTTAAATGAAAGCTGTGACATGCAAATTTAGTTGCCATTGGTACTACACACTGTCACAGTTTCTGCACATACTTCAATTTAAATATGAAATATGTTAGTTCTTATGGTAAGCTGTTCCAAACCCACACTAAACCATCAGACTGCCCTTAGCACACTGGTATGTGACAGACACCTGTAACAACTATGTTATCTTATTATTATAATAAATACCCCTGTGCATGGATACTGCAACATGTCTAGCTGCTAAACCCTAATAACAATATTAAACCGCTTTAATGATTCAGTGTTGTCTACTAGGGAATGTGTTGAGTCTGTTAAAATGTTTGACACAACAATTAAAGATGTATTTCATGTAAAAAAATATGAGGGCATGTCACTCAAATATTAGTGTCATGTAAAAAGGCTTTGAATGTCCACAACAAAACATGCACTGAGCTTGTGTTAGTGTTGTTTCTGGCTGCATGTCTATTCATCACTTAGGCTCTTAACATATTTCCATATCATAAAACTTTTCACGGACAGCTCCGTTATGTGCAGCATTATACGGTAACTCAGACATTTGGACATGTCAGCTGCAGAATAGATGGCACATTTTGGATCACCGACTGAGCCGCATGAAAAATGAATGAATAGCGTGGAAGCTGTGTGTAGTGGCGGTGGGCTACAGTCACTTAGAAGAAGGGCTGTAAAGATTGACAAGGCCCCCCTCACTTGTGTTTTCATTGCAGCGGACGCTTTTGATGTTTTATGGGAGAGGCCTCGCCTTGTTGCCGGAGTCTTTGGCGTGACAGCAGTGCGACGGTCTTGAAATACAGCTGGTGGGGGGTGGGGGGGATTCTCCACGGAGGGCAGCAAATGGAGCTTCATCGGGAGCCAGTGAATCCCCGGTGGCCCCTGCTGTCATCTGCCATCCTGACAAGCAGACAGAGAGGGGAGAGTCAGCCGGGCTAAGTGACAGACACGCCAGTGTGACCCAATCCACCAGAGGGAAGGCTTCATTACTGTCTTAAACGGCCTGATGTTCTCAGAGGCCACAGACCGGGTCTGAGTCCAGGCTAACCTCGGCCGGAACCCCCCTGCTGATGAAACACCAGCCGTGATGCATCACAGCGGCCAGAGTTCAGCTGAGACAGGCTAAGCGGAGGGAGCAGACAAACAGAGAGACAGTGTAATACAGAGGATGATGTATGGCACCAAGCATAATGCTGCTGAACAGACACAGCACTCAAAGGTCTTCTGGCTACAGCGTGAACATTTACTCTCACACACTGAAGAATACTCTGCTCTCGTATTTTGGTAAATTCAGCCATGTTCTTATATTTGTCTTCAAACCTTTTGGTTTTTGATAAGGATTAGCAATTTGCAGCATGCAGGCATGGAATATATCCTTTGCCCAACACAAGCCCACCGTCTCTTCAGAGCATTCATGTTTGAGACTTCCTGACAGAAAATTACTTTATGGACTTACTTTTAATGAACTGAATTTTTCGAAATCTGATAATACAAAAATTCATTGCAGACTGTTTGTGATGCTCAGCGATCCTGCAATATCAACTGTGGCCACTACGCCTGAAATGACCTCAAAGCCCAGTGCAGCTCCTGGAAGCTTGTCATGCTCAGTGCATAAGTGCACTTTACCTGGAAGTAGAATTTGATTTGTTTGGGAAATGTTCAAACTCAGGATTAACATGGTGAGACACAAATGCTTTCAGTATGCGAAAACTCCACTTTATTTGGACAACCCCAGTCCTCTTACTCTTAACTGCTGAGCTGTTCCACTGGGTCAACTTGAAGTGCCATGCTCAAGGGCACATGAGCAGTACTAAGTTTGAAATCCTCGCTGCCTCTGTTTCCTACTCACTGAGTTGTTAGTTTGAAGTATGTGACTTTGCTGCACCCTGATCTCTTCAGGTGAGCACCTGACAGGTAAAAATCCACCTGTGTCAGTTTCTCTTAATGTCTGCAGTCCTGACCCATCATGGTGATCCATGTGAGATTTTCTGCCTCTGTAATTGCAGGAAAGTGCCTTTCCAGCCAGTTCAGTCTTGTATCTGTCCCTCAGAGACACAAGTGGAGACCATTTCATCCTCCCCTCTGTCACTGCTGGGACTTTTAACTTCTTAAAGAACTCACAGTGCCGAGGTCAGCCGTCAACTCCAGCATCTCACTGAGGTCCCCAGACAAGAACGAAAGCACCTATGAGGCCAGTGAGCCCTCAAACACTTCTCATTTCCTCCATCCATGACTCCTGGTAGTCTGGGACCTATATGTAATTAAAAGGGAGCTTTAATTTGCCCCCAAACATTAAAAATGGATCCTGTTGGCAGCAAATGGAGCATCTCCCTGCTCACCTCCAGCCATCTTGTCTGGTCCTTGAGGGCTGGAGGCCTAGACAGATGCTCCTCCAGGAGGCGAGGGAGGTTTGTTTGTGCCTCAGGAGGAAGTGGATGTCTGTGGTGGGCTGGAGGCTTTTTGGATGATCCTTGAACACATTACATCAGAATATTGTTACTGAAAGATGAAACAGCAGCCCATGAACGACTGGCTGTTAGTTAAGCAAACTTCACTTAAAAAACATATTAAGCACAAAGTCTTTTTACAGTCAGAACAGATTTTTGGATTGAAGACCTGTGGTGAAGACGTAGAATCAAGACAGTTTCTAAAGATGTATAGCAATAAAAATGTAATGAAAATTTATGAAAAGTTGAATTTTTAAGTAAAACACACTCAGCCTGACCTGTTCTGGTATAAGTAGAAGCTTATGGCGGATAATGTCTATTTGCTTTGTTAATTGAACAGTTTTTTTTCTTTGCACATGCATCAGTCAATACATTATATAAACACAAGAAAATATGCAACTTTGTCAACATGAGCTTGGAAAGAAAAAAGGCTTGATGGAGAAGATTACCAACATAATTCATGAATTTATGTTCCCCGTGTCACAATCCATGTTAACTGTTTTTTTAGAGTAGGATTGTCATAGTAATGAACCTGCTTGCTACACCTTAAAATGTGAAATAACTTAGGAAGGAATTAGGGGAACCCCACAAGCCTCCTAGAGGAACACAATCACAAAGTGTTAGAAATCCCTAATTCTAGCTAATGGCAGTTTTGGGGATTTTTTTCCTGAACTCAGAGGTGCTCTCCAGTCTACCTTTGAAGAATCGTAGTGGTGAACCTTCACTTTCTAAAGTGCGTCTGTAAGGATAAACCACATCAGCCCCAAACAGAAAGCCACACAAGCTCCCTCTCCACCAATGAGGAGCAGCTGCTTGTGTACTCGTTGCAGGAAGTCTAAGCATATGAGCCCTGGCGTTTTCCCTCCACAGTTATTACATTACCATGAGCTTAGTGGCGAGGGCACTGCTGCATCATAGACACGGCTATTACTTTGAGTGTATGCGGGGTGTCTGTGTGTGTGTGTGAGGAGGAGGCCTCTGACTCCTTGGCAAAGCCCCCCCACCCCACACACACGCACACACACACACACACACACACACTCCAACCTCTTGCACTCGGTGTCAGAGCCTTCTCCTGTCAGTAATTTGTTGCTAATCAGCTGTCAGCTCGGAAGCGATGATGAGGTGATCATCGTGGGCGGTGGAAGGTAATGGCCTTAAAAGTCACAGAGTCAATGTCAATGGGATCACTCGGATTCAATCAGGAGCGGCCCGATGAAGGATGGCGCCCGCTGACATTACCACTCATTTTGAGCCCAAGCATCTGGGTCCTAGTAAATAACCATCAGTGGGTGGGTCCAGGGGACAGGTCATTAGCCCTGAGAAAAATAAATATCTCCTCTCTCGTGAAGGCTGCAAGTCATTTAGCACAGAGTAGGAAATTTCACCCTAGATTAAGTATGATGAGCCAATATCAGTCAGAGGAGAGGCCATACTGAGCGGGGGGCTCTGATGAGACGCAGGGAAAATTTATACGCAAGCCTCAGCAAATGTAATATGATTTTAAAGGCGAGGATGTGTGTTGGTACAGGGCTGGAAGGAGGGACAGGACCACTTGAAACTAGAGTTTGACTGATGGGGTTTTTAAGGGCTGATCATTCGAGTTGAAGCTGCTGATCGCTGGTACTTTCTGCCGATAATCTACATTTTAAAATTTGCCCAATTTAGGGTCAAATATTGAAAAAGATTTACCGTTTCCTGTAGATTTATATACTTGTCAGGATGGAAAAACCTCCTGAACAGCTGGGATACACACCGGGATTGTTTATATATACCGTATATATATATATATAATAATGAACGTGCAAATGGGCAGGTTTTAAAATGTACAAAGCCTTGATTAAAGTTCAAAGCCTTACTAAACTGAGAATTAAATGTGCAAAATATGTTATAAATAGAAATCTGATAAACATCTGAGAAAATAAAGTGAAATAAAATATCTAAAATAAATAATAGATCTCTGCTCTCCTTCAACATCATCTTGCCTAAGAGCCCTGACAGCTCAAAGGTCCAAATGTGGATATGGGACACATTTGGCTGTTGCTAAGTTGAAGGGGGCGTCTAATTGGCTAATTAACGCTCCTCCCACCCCCTCCCCCCATAAACGCGCAGCTTGGAGGATATTGCTATGCTCTTACATCACACAAGCACTCACAAGAACAGCTACTTTCACTATTTTGCAACAGTTTTAATTAATTGTTTTCTGTTATTCTTCTGTGATGAACTTTTAATCACAGCCCCCTCAGCCAACAGTCTCTCGCTGCTGATTCCCAATAATTGAAAGTTTGTGGGAGGACCACCCAGAACGCTACATTTCCAGAGGCAAACGAGTTATATTAGATTATAGATTATATTGGATTGAGACTGTATTGATTAGATATTCACTGACAGAAGTTCATATTCCCTCCATATTTCAGTTAGCTGCACTTCGATCACGGTCGCTCTTCTTTATGAAACCAGAACAAACAAAAATCAGTTCAGTTATATTATGTTGTAGACTTGACTTGTTTGATAATACTTTACGTAATATTGTTGGTTTGGGGGCTCCACGCATTTGTTCATGATCAACCGTTGCGATGAATTGTACAGTTTTTTGAGATACATTAGAGATAAAACTAATTTCATTCTACTGTGTAATGTTAAGTACTGGTATTAACCTAATCTATAGTATTGACAAAGGACAAATGAAGGAGAAGTAACTATGTAACTATGTTTGACACTGTATGCTTCTGAATCTCTGTTATGTGTCAAGTTTTAGACTACAATAGAAGGAGACTCCATCTCTTCTTATAAAACTCGTGCACACACTTCATCCAACGTGACTAATGTAAAGCCTTGATGATGCACAAATGACCCTGGTGGCTTTGAACAGTCATCAATCCAATTAATAGGAGATGGCTCTGAATCCATTATGGCAAATATAATGCAAACATTATTATATTAACCTCCAAATCTAGTCTAATTCTATCAACATAATTAATTTAATCCATTTGCAAAGTGCTGGTTTTATGAATAATTAATCAACACTTAAATATTAAATATTCATATTTGTTCATGTATCTCAATTGTGATGGAGCTCTGCTGAGCTTCTCTTAGTCAACTGTGGATATGAGCGTGTGCAAGTGACCTCTCTAAAAAACAGAGAGACAGCGTCAGTCATTTAAAAACAGCATATGTTTACGTTGAGTTGACAAAGCCCTATAATGGCTGTAAGAATTACAGTCAGGTGGAAGCAAAAGAGAAAATAGGATGAAATTGATTTAGAGCCACAAGTCTAACTTTGACACACTAGACGCTGTTTGCTTCATTTTACCGACAGTCAATATAGGTATCTTTTCTTTTCACACATACAGTGTCTGCGTTTAACCAATAAATATCATGCTGATATTTTATCAAACATCAGATAATAGCAAAACAATTTGGTAGCAGCTGCAAAGAGCCTGAAAAACCCATGCATGGTCTAAAATGTTTTTTCAGAGGTCTTTCCTCCACCAAAAGATTTACATTCTGGGCTAAAACTGACTGCCATCATTCCTCCATCAGGGGTTAGACCTACCGGTACCCACGAAACGGTGACTCTTGGGTTGCTGCATCTAAAGCCTCAATCAAATCTCTACTGAATCCTTGGGCGGTTGTCTGAAAGTGAAAGAGAGAAAGCCCACTTATGATCTCACCTGAGCCAGCTGCACGGCAACTTACTGAAAACTCATAAGTGGACCTTTGAGCAAAAATAATTTTGTTATATATTCTTTTCCCAAATTGATAATAAAAAGAAGAAAAGCAGAAAAAAGTATCAAAAAGTATATTTTATCATCTGTTATATATATTTTGGAAAAATACATTCAGGCATACAGCGTTGCTCTAAAGACGTATGAATAAAGCAACAAACCCATTTTCAGGGATGACAAAATCCCAGTTTACTGCAGATGTTGTGCTGAAAACTGAGAAAAGGGTGTATTCAAATGTATCCACATCTAAATCAGTCACTTGATTTTGACGTGACGTGGAGGAATATATTAGAATATTAAAAATATACTGGCAGTTGTTTTGGAGCAAAAACAACGCTCCCAAACGCTGCTTTCAGTCAATCCCTGGTGTGTTTGCATACAGACAGACCAGCCAGACTGACTTTCATGGAGAAGAGTCTTCACAGTCGGGTTCACCACCCCTCTCTCTCCCCTCACCACCCCTCGCTCTCTCTCCCCCCTCCTGGGCCCAGGCCATATATCTCCCCGTTCTCCCGCCTGATGCCCAACACTCAGCAACTCTTGGCGAGGCATCATTAGGTATAATGTACTTCCCCTCTGTCTCTCTCTCTCTCTCCCAGGGATATTTTGGAGTGGGGCGAGCGAGCTGACCTTACTGAAGGGCTCAGACAGTGCTGCCAACTCTGTCTCTCTCTCTCCTCCACACACACTCCCCTCATCTCCATCAGTGTCTGGTGGTCACACATGGCAACATAATGATTTACAATTGAAGGCAATGTTACAACTATCAATCAAAACTATGTTGTAACTCTTGTCATTACCTTCATTAAGAACCAACTTAAATTTGAACTACTCAAACACAGCCGCTTAATTTGTTTTCAGCATGCAATAGTTTTCTGTTGTCACATTAAGCTGCTGCAGATGGGGATGATCCTTTCTTATGCTGTTACTTTGAGTTTAAAAGTATGAGGGGAACATCAGCTCCTCTGAATAGAGAAATGTGATTGGTTGAGATAAACTTTAGTGGGTGTGCTCAAAGAGCTAGATACAGTATAAAGGAAAGAGGTAACACAGAGTCAAGCTCTCTTTGCTCACTGAGGTCCACCAATAGGCCTACTGGTTGGGTTTTAGGACACCCTAACCTAAATTTGATTGCAGCAGTGGATTGCAGTAGATTGGCTGAACACAACTGATCCAACTAATCCGGTGTGGGTTGCTCTCCAGAACCAGGCACCACTGGGTTAGGGTGCCACCAATGGGTTTAACTCCTGAATGGGAGACTAGATCAACCAATACCCAAACAGTAAATGATAAATAAACATAAACCATTCCTACAACAGATTGTTAAAATGTAATGAAAGATTCCAGATGTTGTGCACATGTCAAGAGTCTTCCCTACAACAAAAGGACAGAAGGTGTCATGTGTTGTTCAGATTGTAAGCCCCCCTGAGACAAATCTTAAATTAAATTGATAGGACAAAATGGGTTTCTGAATAAATGTAACCTAATAAATGGGGTCATGAACTTTTTTAACTTTTTATTTTAGATCCTCAATACCTAGTATTTGTTCACAAGGTTTGGTACTGAGGAGTGCTGGATGGCTGATATCCAAAGTGAGTATACAGCAAACACACAAGTGTTACAGCTTTTAGAGTTGTTGGAGACTAAAACAGAGTTGTTTTTAAAAAAGTCAAAGGTCAATTCGTTCAGTTGTTCTTTGAAAAAGTTTTTTTTTTGCCTCCACCCATTCAAGCTTAACACAGTTAGATTATATTTGGCTCCACAGCAGCTTTGCCTCTTAACAATAACCTACTGAACATTTTTGGCATTGCTTTATAAGACAGTTTTGTTCTCACATAAAGATTTGCCTTGTGCAGACAGGGTTGTTTGTGATTTATTCCTAAGGCACTAGCAAATGAACCAATACCCCCCCCCCCCTCACAACACTCGTCACCCTGCCATGTCCAGTGACAGAAGCAGGTGCTGGGTCCAGGTGGGCCTGCCAACACATGAGGCTGGCATGGTCCAGCAGGGGGGCTGACCGGGCCAGCAGTCCACCAGGATTGATATCATACCTCCAACACAGCAAAACCTGTTGCCAAACTACCTCCAACAAACACATAAAACACATATACTGACTGAGTGCTTTAAAAGGCAAACTGGGAGGGTGTGCATTTGTGGATGATTGTTATGGTGAAATGATAAACTAGAGGGGACAAATTAGCCCCAAGTTTGAATCAGTCTCTGAGAGAGTGTGTGTGTGTGTGTGTGTGTGTGTGTGTGTCTGCGTTGAAGCTGATGAACCCTGCCTGGAAGACGATCATTAGTGAGTCAAATACCAGCACAAATGGCCGCCCGCGATAATGGCTGACATTCATCTATGTCTGAGTCTTGTCCAACTCGCCGCTTAACGCTCACACAACGAGGGAGCTGAAGTCTGACGAGTAAAAAATAAAACTTTGTTGAGGAACGAGAGCGCAAACTCATCTCGAAGCATGAACCTGTGGCAGTTTATACACGTTAACTTTTACATTTTGAGCTGGTGTTGCCACTTGGAGTGAGTGGAATTACCTCAGATGAATCCTGAATGACTTAGCAACTCAAAAGAACAAGCAAATAACAATAGAAAGTGTTAAGATCTGAGCTGCAGCATCCTGAAAATAGATTTAACAAAATATTCCTATCACGGTAAAATAATCATGTATGATGAGGTAGTGCAAAGGAAGGAAATAAAAGCTTGTTGCGTAACATTTTAACACTCACCCACTTTGGTGTGATCAATCAGGCACCCGTGCACAGTCCACCCCTCTGCCCCCCCATCTGTTATTGCAAGTGCTGTCCATATAACAGGCGCCTGTCAATTTCGCCTGCTTTTTATTGACTCATCCTCTGAGCCACGGAGGGGTTTCGATCACAATTATCATTTTTTATGAATACATTTTCATGAATATATTAGCGTCCTCCCCACTACCGCCACCCACCACACACATACACATACACATTTGGTGGAGTGTTGTTTTCTCACAGTTAATCAGTGGCCAGATAAATCAGAGGCCATATTTGCAGTCCATCTGCTGGGAAGGTGCAGTGGGCTCCAGACGCCATTCAAACATGCTGGACAATAACAGGAAGTGGAAAGACAGCACGCAGACGTTGCAGGCATCACACTTCACTGTTCACTATGTTCTGTCAATACAGTTGTCAGGCCAGGAAGGTTTCTTTTTTTCTGGAACAGAACACTAATAACTTTTTTGATTCTGCAACTTGTGACTAGTTTAGATCTATTGGTTTTCTTGCCAGTGGACACTTTAAAGGTGAACACCCTGTTTTTGGGAGGCTAAACCATTGCTTTAGCAGTTCACCTGCCGAAAGTGTAGTTCACTCCTTAATGTTCTTGTTCCACCCATCAGGGTCCCAAAATCCCAAACTTCCTCCTTGCTCAAGGCTGATGAAGATTACATGAAATGATTCAAAAGTTGAATTCATGAGCAATAAAACACACCGCTGCTCAGTTCACTAGACTAACTTTGTCTGGTCGGACTAGTACATTATTAAGGCTAATGTTGGCTAACTTAAGATAGATACAGCTGTATAATATCTGCATCGTTTCTATTTATACTACTCTTTCACTGCATTATAGAATTTAACATTGTCTCGTAAATGTCACTTGTGGTGACAGTGTTTCATTTTCAGCAGAAGTTACATCTTGATTGAGAACTTAATTGTGACTTTGACTTGAGTCAAAAACATGTTCTCAACTTTGAATTCTTTTTCAGATACAAAGCAGCTCATGTTTGAAACCTCTGGCTGATTTTGCTCGAGTCGACCACATTGCTAACACAGGCAAACATCGAGCAAGTGCAAAAACACAAGACACAGCGAGCCAGCTGATAAGTTATTACCTAGCTCACACCAGCGGGTAAAAGCCAGTCCGATATTTACTCTTCTTGTGATCTTGCTAGGTCACTTTCTCTTCCGTACTCCCTCCTAAAAGGTCTTTTTCAGTCTCTTCACAGCCTCTGACATGATATCCATACTGAGAATACAAAGCTAGCTTCTTCCAAAGAACTGACACAGTCCATTATGTACTTTTTGCTTCCTCTTAAAGCTTGCTTGCTAAAGAGTCTTGTTGGAACCATTGTTGTGAATTGTTTTGTGCACAAGACTCCAAAGTTACCAATAATCAGCACCCGGCCGTATTACAAGTCAGTGTACCATCAAAATTATTTTGAAGCTGTTATTTTTATTTGAAATACTACATAAATTTGCTTTGTTATTTTGGACAAATAAAAGCCATCTTGGACCTCTGTAAAGCTTGTGCTGGTTTACTGTTTCATGAATTATCTTTCTGATCAACAAGCATTGAAATGCAATGACAATAAGCAGTTAACTTGGAAGACTTGTAGGTCCCAGATAGGGCTGGGCACTGAGCTTGGTACTTTTAAGAGTACCAACTGAATCACTTCGGTACAAATATGACTTATATCTCACCTTATTCACAGATGCATGACAAGATGCTTCAGAAAGAAATAGTGTAATGAGAAGAAAAAACAGGGAGTCACGAACAAGGCACCCTCATTTAAAGTAAAAAAGAGCAACTTCACCATAACGCTCTGAAAAAGAAAAAAGACCCAAACGGGAGCCGGGTGCTTTGTTATTCCAGATGGCTTTATGGGTCATGAAAGAGTGATTCACGTGTCACTTTAAAAGTGCTCATCGCTGGCCTGCCGTCTAACCGCACCTCTCCTTAAAAAACGGGAAGCACCCCATCAATTATTTGCTAAGCAGCCATACTGAAGATCTCACTTTGAACAGTGTGTGGGGACGGCAGCCCTGTCAGCGTGATGATAGATGCACTGGAGGCTCACGCTGCCCCCAGCACGCCTCTCTGAGGGTCGGCAGCTGTACAAAGCCTGAGCTGTCTGTGTGTGTGCAGAAAAGCGACACACGCACACACATAGGCATGCACGCCCTCAACTGCCAAAGATGCGTGCACAAACACACCTGCACATATGCAAACCCACATTTGCATGAACACCTGGTCATAAACAGACACACTGACACCCACACAATACCCATACACATGTAGTAAAGCTAATAACAAGCAGTGGTACATAACAAAGTACACTTACCCAAGGACAGTACTTGTGAACAGTTTTGAAGTACTTGTACTTTACTTTGCATTTGCATTCTGTGTTACGTCTACTCCACTATTCTACAGATGGAAATACTTTTTACTTAACTACTTTTACTTGACAGCTAGTTACTATGCAGATTAACATTAATTAATAAAATAAATATGATGCATTGTTAAATAAATATTTTTAAAATTAGCTCCGCTTCAACCAGCTCCAACATTTTAGTACTACTTACATGTTAAAACATATAAAATAATGATCCATTGATCTGATGATGTAACACTGAAAGAGGCAATTCTGCAAAATGAGTACTTTTGCTTTTGACATTTTATAACATCTTATACTCATGTACTTTTACTTAAGTAAAACCTATATTCAAGGACTTTTACTTGTAATTGAGTAATTTTATAGTGTGGTATTGTTGTTGTTAAGTAAATTATTTGAATACTTCATCCTCTACAGCAAAGAAAAGTGAAATGCATGCATTCACATGGAGATGCATGCAGACAAAGTTTACACAGTGCAGCAAGTCCATTAAACAAGCAAAAAGAGAAACAATAAGAAATTTGGGTTTGATTTGTAAATCATCTTAACTCTGCACAGCTGCAAACCTGCCAGAGCCTGGGCTACTAATTACACTGTTTGCCACTTCAATGTCCAATGTAGCCATTGAGGATTCATCTGGGTCAGAGGAGAATTAATAGAGCATTAATCAACATGAGCTAATTAGCTAATAACGTGTTAATTAAATCAGGTATTTAAAGTTCTGAGACGTGTAATGCCTATACCCTACACGTGTCATTTACTGTAGAGGGAGAGAGACATTATGTCTTGTACATACATGTCGTAGCAGGGAGGACAGCCAGTCAATACAAATGTCATGGTGTTAAATCTGGTTAAATCCGACCCTCATCACTCCATTGGGATTTCCCTCTTTGCACCATTGTTATTCCCCCCACCTGGTCCCTGACCCCGCCCACCATCCACCCTTAACAAGTCTCACTTGTGAGCAGCTGTGACAAATTTACACACAAAAACACTTTCGGATCAATGTCGCCGTTTTGGCCACCATACGCCGCATGCTCAGCTGATGTTCATAGATCCTACCGAGCAGAATCGAAAATGGCAGAAAGCCAATAGCTGAGCTTGTCTTTGAGGTCCAGATCAGTGAATTACTTAGATCGTGTGGAGCTCGTCTCAGTGCTCTTAATGTAAAATCAATACTCCCTCTTCCACTAACCAGTGTAAAACACTGTACCTGACTTTTTTTGTTTTATTTCCCCCTCTCTTTATCTACTAAGGAAGGGGTCCGTAAGTTTGAGGACAGCTTTTATTTTGCGGTGTTACAAATATAGCTGAGGCTGCTGTTCCTGTTGCATCAGACGCTGTAGGGCCTTGGCTCTAGCTAACCTTGCAAGTTTGGCTATTACCACACTTTCACATCAGAAACTGAAAAGAGAGTAGTTTGTGCAAGGCAGAGCACATGCCAAAGTACATTAAAAGTAATTCTTTTATAGTGTAAATAAATGTAATCGTGTCATAAATACACTGAAAATATCGTGACACCTGAACACTACACCCTTATGTGATTGCTCCTGAAAAATCCAAGACAGTACCGAATTACGAGCAGTTGTCCCAGCCCCTTTCCGGTTTGTCCCGAAAATTCGACCGAACATGAGTTTTGATTATAGCCTAAACATTAAATACTGATCATTGTGTAGTTCTCTTGCTCCAGCAGGGGTTGCACGTTATTTGAACAGTGTTGTTATAGCCACAAAGTAACAACCGTCGTGCTCTTTTCCCCTTTTTGTTTTCTTGTGGTTTGTGGAATTTACAGTCGCGAGGACAGGGAAAGTGTCGCTTCAGGCAGCCACGGCACGGCGGAGAGGTCTGACATGCGTGTTGCGCATACAGATGTGACACTGCACTGATGACATGAATAAAATAAATATAAAAATTAGGTAAAAGATCATGACATACCTACATATCCATAGTTGTGTTTTTCCTAATAACAGACAGGTGACTTCATGAACAAAAATAATAAATTTTAGCGTTGTGTTTTGATTTTCACGTGTGTTAATGTTCATTGACACACAATGTGCCGGTAGCCGGTATGTGAGCTGTATTTGCATCACAATGTAAACAAATGTGGGCATAATGTAGCCTAACAGTAAATTTAGTAACCTGGTTAATCCACTTGGATATTTGATAATTACTTTTGCAAATTAAGTCCAGTTATGGTTGTTGTGTAGGTTATATAACTAAATGTACATAAATACATAAAATATGAAATTATACATTGTTCTTATTATTATTATCTTATTATTCAGATTTGGCATGAGTAAAACTCCACTTCCTGCCTAGCAGAATGCTAAAATTCATTGAAATCAAGTGTATATTGGTTGGAATTAAAATCGTTGCTACAACATCATGTGATATGAAAAAGCTGCTTAAATTTTTTTTTCTGTTCTCATTCACACCTCTCCTGGTGGATCATGTTTTAATAAACCCTCCGTACATCGTATTGACCCCACCGTGTCACTGTCTCCTCCTCCTGTCTGTCCCCACGCTCCCAGTCACCTCACCTTAAAGGAGGAGGCCACAGATCAATACGTTTGATGGGGAGGCAATAAGCAGCCCTATTAAGTGACAAAGGTTTACTCTGTAACAGCTGGGCTGGCGCGAGAGCCGAGCTTGTCTGACTAATGAATCGTGAAACAATCAGGCAGTAGCCATTTGTGTTTAGATCTGTAAATATGGCGCGGTACAAGTGCCAGACCATCGCTGGCACTCCAGCTGGGGCCACAGATGGTCTGGATTGGAGGCGAGGCGCAGGCAAACCGTTAGCTCCTCCGGCCCACACTGCACCGCACCTCCTCTGTCTCTGAGTGACAACTTCACTTTCGCGCTAACTTAGCCCGCCTGCCCCACATTGGGAGCCAGGATTTGATGGAAAAAAAAAAAAGACACAAAAAACCCCTGACAGCTCCTGAATGGAAGCCCAGCTGATGAGCAGTCTTGCTGCAATCCGGCAGAGGGAACCAGGGGGAGCAGAGAGGCAGGCGAAAGAGAAGAGCAATGATGATCCTGCTATTTAAAGACATGATCAACCTAATTAACCTTGGGATGCCAATGACTAATTCTGAGGTGGCTGGTCCACCACCAGAGTGGCGACGTGGAGGCCTCATAAATTTCACTAATAAGAAGCACTTTCTCAAATAGGAGGGACACGGGCACACAGGCTGGTCATTATTTGGAAGAGGATTGAAAATACTACGTGTGGTGTTCTTATCAGTCACTCTGGGGAAGGAGGCGGCTGGTAATGTGGCGGAGATGGACTGTATTTCACCCGGCAACAGCTGAGTAAATGCAGAAACATTCAAATAGACAAATAAGAATTCATTTCAATGATCTTTTGTCATTTACCTGCACAAATGATTGAAAAAGAGGCGGAATATATTCTGATGTTGCAGTGGGGAGGGATGGGGGGGGGGTGTCCTTGAAGATAGAGCTATGAAGGAGATGAAAGGTTTATTTAATCTATTTTCAAGGTAAAATGATCTTCTGGCGCTTTACACATTTGGTGCAGTGAATGTGAAAGCGGTACAGAGCCATTACAATGCCCCCAAGTCTATTAAACTGAATGACAGACGTTGTTTACAACCCCAACTGCTTCTGCAACCGCACCATTATCGCTGCATACTGATGCAAGCATCAACAGCAGGATTGGCTGTCATTACAGGACAGCAGAGCACCTTAAAGCAACATTTATCAGCGTTTATGAAGAATTTGTAACCTGCTAATCACGAGATGGCAGGTTACTTTCATTACTTCCACCAGCATATTGGCCTGTGAATGCTAGACATTCAGACATGGTCTGTCCATTTCAACAATATACTGGATGATTATAGGCATACACATATATATAGATTTTTGTTCCAACATAATAGAACATTACTTTTAAAGATGATGTTCGTCTCATTTCAATGTATGTTTGTTTTTTTCATTTTTAGACATACAGGAATCAAATGTGTCATGATAAAGTATTTTAAAGTATCTAAATCACATTACTTCAGATGTGGTATAGTATGTATGATTAAAGGGGCATTATGGAGTTTCCAGCGGCCACTATCAACACCGGCGCCGTACTTTCCATTCAGCGCAGCGAGCAGCATATCAGCACAATCCTCCCGAAAAAGGCAGAGTGACAGCGGCTAGACAGACAGGGAGAACAGACAGTAAACTCTCACTGCAACGTTACAGTAATAGTTTTATCAACTGCCGGTTGAACTAATCCATGCTCGTTACATGATCACGGTACATTTGCTGCATTTAGCCGACGTGCTACAGCATTAGCTCGCCTGCTGCTTTCAGTAACTATCTTTACTATCTGTGCATCTTTCACCGGAGGCTCAGCAATGTCAGCACAGATACATGTATTGGATGATAATGAAAAGGGTAGTGAGCTGGACTGATTATAATAATATATAATAATAATTATAATAACGAGATTGTGTCACACTTTATAACAGCTAGACCGCAGTAAGTAACTTTACTGTAACTAGTGATGGCTCTTCCTCTGGGTTGTTGTGACCGTTTTGTTGCAGTGTTTTATGTTATGCGGCAGGTCCGAGCTAAGTTACTGCAGCGTAAATTAAGCTGGCTGCATCACTATAGGCTAACGTTAGTAAACAAATTGCTCCACATTTGCTTTTTACTGTTGCATCCTTTCTTGCAGGCTAAATCAACAGTGGTACACAGGAAAGTAACATGGGTCGCGTTAGTTGGTAAAGTAATGTGGAAAGCGATACAACTTTGCATTGGATAACATTGGCAACTGCTCGGCGTTATCCGGCGAGCTAACATGACTTTCTCTGTGTTTCTCCAGCTTTACTAATGCTCACTTTGTTCTTACTCGACATCATCTGAACCCGTATGGTCTGATGGGCTTCAGCACATAAACCTTTATTGTTGTTTTGTATCCTTACGTGGAGCCTGTGTTTTGCTGTGACCCGGTTGTTTTATGGTATTAGTGGACTGCATGTCGTTAGCTGCTGTGTTGTCGCTGTAGTACAGAGAGGCTCGGGAGCGCGCACAGAGCTGAATCTGAGCCGGAGACCTCACATTAAAAGCAGAATAGTGGCTGATACAAACAACGGCGAAAACAGGCGTGTGCTTCATTTCTGAGTGAGTTTTGAGCCCATTGACAATAAGCCAATGAAAATTTGATTAATTTCATTGAAAAACTTTCATATAGCCGCTTTAACTGAATACTCTAAGAGAGTAAAATAAAAATGTATTTTCCAGTTTGTTCTGATATGTCTTGGTATATGTGAAGTATGTTTAAAAAAACCCAACAAGGAGTTTAGTATTTACGGTATCTACCAAAATTACGTTCTTTTCTCCTACCTTCAAATGTTGCAAACTGTGACTTTGACTTTTGGGTGTGTAACAAACCTCTCCTGTAATTTGAACCTCTCTCAGTAAAATACCCCACCTGCATCCTTAATTTGACTTGAAAATACAACACATTATGGAATAAAAAAAATGCTGTTGTAGTTGCTGTTTCATTATGACTTTAAACAAATAGCCACTCCGTGATATTGTTAGGATTTTGTTCCTCATGACAAATTCATTACGTCCGCCAGTAATTCTGTTTTTTGTTCTGTTGCTTGAATGTTAGTTAATTAGCGGGATATCTCAAAAGATATTTCAGTTAGGTTTTGATAGAAAGTTAGGTCATTTTTTAAAATTTTTTAAATCCATTTAAAATCCTCTTTTATTTAGGTTTCAAATACGTACTGAATAATTAAGGGAATTGATATGATACCCAACATAACGTGTAAATTTATGTATATACACATACATAAATACACATACATACACACTCAAGACTTAGTTTTTGTTCTTTGGCATCTTAAAAGCTCTGTTTGTTCTCACATTTTGCTTTTAAAAACTCACATTTGAATGTAGTGATTGCCGGAGCTATGGTTGACAATTGTAGTTGCTATTCAAAAAATATGACCAACATTTGTAGGAGTGTTTAAAATTGCATATAGCTCACTTATAAATGTCATGAGGAGTTTATATTATTTAGTCAAATCCATTTACCTACTACATAAGTGCAGCTTTTACAATAATCACATTCAATTGACATTCAGATGTTCTCCTTTAACACAACACCCAGTCTGCTCCAGTGTCTGGATGCTCTGCTCTGCCATGTGCTAGAGGGATATTTATGGGCATCTAAATGTGCATGATCAGGTCTACAGAGCCTTTGTTTCACAGTACTAATAATGCCAGGCCCAGACCTACTGTCCTTGCCCCGTCAGTCCAGTGAATACAATCCTAGGCAATGGACGTTTTTGCGCAACGTTAACTGTCACGACCTGCGGCGGCGGCAGGAAATGGCTTAACTAAACTGTCAGATCTAATAAAGCCAATAAAGGGATCAGATAAATGTTTATTACATAGTGGGAAAAGATCATTTCTGGACAGAAATTGAGGATGACCTTTCCAGATAATTCCTCGCTGCCGTCGCCCCCACTCCTTCTGCTGGATAAATCACTGGGTCCCTTTCGTTTCACGGCTGATGGAGCCTTGCTGACGTGGGATTGTTAAAACCTCGCTAGCTCTTCTTTCTCTGTCTCCCCAATTACAGGAGCCCTCTGAGTCTGAATGCCACCTTAACATACAGACAGGGGCAGGCTGCTGTGCACCTGCTGTTACAACAGTCAGATGAAATATAATAACAGAGTCTAAATGCCTTTTTTAATTGACTATCTGCTGCACTTCTGCAACACCATTGTTGTCGGGAAAATTTATCTTAGAAGTTGTTACAAGTAAATGTTCCAGTAACTGGTTTCCATTTGCTTTCTGCTAAAATAAACCCTAATTTGATCCTTCTGGATAAGAACTAGAGAATAAATTGAAGAAATAAAGCAGGATGCATGCAATATAAATGCGAAAAAGTTCAAAGGCTACACCTGCACATTTTGATCCAGGAAATATATATATATATATTTATATAAATAATATAAATATATATATATATTTTAGTACATCTAAAGAGGTTAAAGGTTGGTAACAGATAGTTACACTAGTCAATTGCCTAAACTTGCCTTCGTGATTGTTGCCTTTTAGGTCAGGTCAGTTTAATATTTGCACTGACAAACATGAAAACTCATAAACTAGGACAGTTTTGGTGATGGAGGGGGGGTAGTTGGTACTGTGTAGCAGCTACATGTCACTACTTTTTAATAATAAACTGTCACAGGCTCAACACACCTCTGTTTTAACATCTTTTCTCTTTCTGATGTAGCTCCCAAATCTTGGTTATTTGAATCATTTGGGAGATTGCTTCCTTGAAAGTTCGCTCAATCAGCAGATTGGACCAAAAAAATCATCTCCACCAGAGTCCAGTAACAACTGGACCAAGACCCCCCGTTTAAAGCGGCCTTGGCCTGGTATTGTGATCTGTGCCACAGTTCAATTGACAGCTTTCACAGCTGCCAAAAACAAACTGTATCAAACAGACAAACACACCAGGGTGCTGCATGGCCTGTCACGTTCTTAAGAAACTTTACAGGACGGCTAAGGACCAGGGTTGACTGAGCCTTTTCTTTTAAGGCTCCAAGTCTGTCCACTTAACTGAGTTTATATCCTTGTTGCATCTCAAATCTCAAACTTTTATTGTACTACTTAACCTGATGTTACTTAATTTGGCCTTTCTTTGTTTATTCTGTATTTTATTTCAGTATTCTGGTTGTCTGCTGTGGTTTTGCCTTAATTATATTATAGAGCCATTATCTAGTGGCCATTAGACGAACAGCAGCTTCAAGAACTTCCAAATTACTGTCAATAATCAGCCATTTTGATTTCCACTTGGATAACACACGCAAAAAGCACAAGAGCAGTGTTCATTATTAATGCAGAGGGGGGAGGCAACGACCAATGTAAAATTTCAGCCTTACACAGAAAACCTGTAACACTAATCAAATATGGATGACGACACCTTCCCACGAGCACCTGCACCTCAAGGGTTCACTACTGAACAGATGTGGCATGATGAGATCAGGTTAGGGGGTGTTGAAAGAGGCTTCCTTACAGCCCGATCCCCTTTTTTTTACTCTCAGACACCTCCTCCCTTGCCCCCCCCCCCGCCCCTCCTTGGCCTGTCCTCTGAGCTACATGTGGCAGGGCTGCCTACTGCTTCCTGTGACAAGCCAAGCTGTCCGCTGACCACTTCATTTTTGATGTTGGCAGGCGAAACTTGAGTTGTGGAAGCCAATGTGTGTGTGTGTGCGTGCATGAACACGCACAAACACACACACACACTGGGTTCAAGGAAACATCATCCAAGAAGAATAAGAGATTCCAAATGACCAAACACAGGCTGCTTGATGAGTGTTTGCTTCGCCTCTTCTTTGTTTTCTCTCCATCTCTATCTCAGAAGTCCATCATTGTATCTCTGTTTATCTTTCATTCCCGTTCTTTCTTCTTCCTCTTTGTATTGATATTTATATTTCTGCCGTTCTTGGCTTCTGTTTTTCTCTTTGTTTAAGAAGCATTTCTATGTATTTTTCTCCTGCTATTTCTATGTCTTTATGTCTCTTTGTCTTTCTTCCTGTTTTACTTTCTTTAAGTTTTTACTTTCTTTTTGTGTACTTTACTTTCTGTCATTAGTGCCTGACTTTCTATTTCTATCCTTACAACGTTTGCTTTCTTTCTGTTCTTATATGGTTTATTTCCTTGCCTCTTCCCTTCTCTCCATTCTTCTTCACTTTACTTTCTGTCTGCCTTTCTTTCTAAGTTTTTGTTTGTCTAATAGTTTTTTATTCTTGTTTTATTTTTGTCATCTTTTTTTTTTTTTTTTGCAGGTCTTGTTTTAGTCGGTCCAGACTTCTGTCTTTCCTTCCTTGCTTTCTCTTTTTCTATTTTGTTTCTCTTTATTTTCATTGTCATTTCATTGTTTTCATTGTTTCTCTCTTTCTGTAGTCCTCCTTACGTTTCTCATCAGTTAGTATTTCACATATGATCCTGGCTGTCCATATCCAGATCACTTTACTAGTGTTGTAAAGTCTTGTCACTCATACTTGGAGGATTTCTGCATTTTAAACATTGTTAAAGGTTTACATTCTCCCATAAGCATTGGATAAGAAATATGACTTATAATCCCAGTTCATTTTAACATCATTTTCTGCCATTCATGGTGACAGAAAGTTTTTGTGAATTTTAAATATTTAAGGTTTCCACATTACAGCGACCATATACATTTTCCTTCTTTCTTTTCTTGAAACTAAATGATGACATGAAATTACACTGTGTATTGGTGTACGTGACAAATGTATTGTCACTAAGCTCAAAACAAGGATGGTTTTCTCAAAAAAATTGTTCCAAAAGCCATTTTGGCGATACATGTTTTTCACAGCTGAAATTCAGTTTTACAAACATTATAAAATGGAACAGCTTACTTCTTCCTCTCGCTCTATTACTGTGTGGAATTAAACAGAGCATTTATTTGTCTAGTTTATTTCTTTTGCTTTGCTCCCTCCATCTCATGCAAAAGACATCATGTGCTACTCAGTGCAACTCACATGTACCCTATTCTCTGTGTCTGTGTCAGTGGAATAGACTGATATGAGCTTAAAGACACGACAAGCCTCCTGTTTAAGGTCAGATACGTAGTAAATGTTGGGGTCAGGATAAGAGGCTTTGATCGATGCTACCATGCTAGGATCATGATCTTTGGAGGCAGGGGGGTAGCTGTGTGTGTGTGTGTGTGTGTGGTCACAGCTATAGAGTGACAGTATATGAGGCAGGAGGGCCTCACGCAGCCCATTAGATGTGCGCACTGGCCTGTGAGATGTTGTATCACTTTAATTAGCAGGGGGCTGTGGGCCACGGCAGCGTGAAGAGATGGGGAGAAGGTTGATTGTGTTTTAGTCATTGCCTAAAGCCACTGACCCCCCTTTTCAACCTCACCCTCCTCACCCCGACCTTTCCAACCCCCTCTTGTAGAAAGTTTTGTCGAGCTCGGCTTCCTTTCTGAGCCTTTTGTCAAAGGGGCTGATGACAAGATGATTGTTGTTTTCTTTTGGTGGCCACACAGCCTTTTCTTTTTCAGGAGGGAAACAGTTTGTTCAGTCTTGTGGCTGAGAAAATGATATGTTCTATTTAAATGTTTTAATTTACACTGCCATAAAAATATCCCCTTTTCCTCCTTAACCTCACATCTTCTTTAATTGCAGCCACATTTCCATATTAGTCGATCTGTAAGACCATTCATTTAGCCATTCCGCCTCTGGCCTCATCTGAATTTGAGAAAACTGGGCAAAACTTAAACGCTGTCACACCGTCTGAATAAATTGCAAAATAATGAACATTTTAGATAACTACAGTGAATCAGAGCACGCTGAATGCACCATGGCACCGTGCCAGCCCCCGCCAGCCCCCGCAGACGGTCAGAGATGGAGCCATAGAGAGCGGGAATGGGGATTCTGGGTAATTGGACTCATTGTCCCATTGTAGAAGCTAATGAAGTGATGCAATTGAAAGGATGATTCTTTCCGATTGTCTTAAAAGTAATACAGCAGCTTGTAGCATTAGACAGTTTATATAAATAACAGTAATTACGTGATGTTTAAGAAAACAACAAGAGATTTGTTGCAATATGATGCTTCCACCAGTTTAAACAATGAAATCAACCAGAAAATGAAAACAAATTCTCATAATTTAAATGGATAAAATCAAAAGGCTTATTCATGTTGCAGAAATAATTACAAATTGCATGTAAGGTGTTGTACATGATTGTACCATGGCGGATACATATTTTTAAAGCATGTGAACAAAAGCAAAAAGCAGGGTCATTATAGGAAAAACATGAATATTACAGGATGTTCCCTCTTAAAGGATTTTCCCCCACATTTTATTGTTTTCCTAAATTTTTTTGTACATCTTTCAATCAATGAAAATTGATTACTTTAGTAATTGATTACTAAACTACTTTTAGCAGCTTCCATTGTAAAGTGACACACTGTACATAACATACATGTTACAATGATTTCCTGTCAAAGGTCATGTTTAAAAAACACAAGCAAACACCAGAAAATAGTGAAGATGGATGTTAGAGGTGAAAATCATTGGGCAATAGTCCCGTAATGGTCAGTGTCAGATCCCATGTTTCTCTCTGTTAAGGCTGGGGTGCATGGATGTGGGATTGGTTGGGAAATGGGGGGTAGAAGGAGGGGTTGGTGGTGGGCGGTGCTGCGGTTCTTTATTGCTATCATAAAAGTTTACACGACCGCCATCTCTCACAATCCATATTGACAGGAGTTTTCAGAGAAAAGCTTCGTAAAACTCAGGAAACGAATAAAAACAGGGAGATATCATTCTCCAGCCTTAGGTGCATCATACCCTTGTAATAGGCCAAGGAAAATATAGACTTATGGAAAATGAAATGAGGCATGAATGACCATAAGCGTGAAGACAATTACACCCTTCGGAAATCGTATATTTGTGAAGATAATTTCTGGAGGAGTCTGGGTGCTCGGACCCGCTGGGGTTACAGTCTCTTCTCTATGCTTGAACTCTCCTTGAACTTGGGATAACCGTTGCTGGAGTGGGACGTGGCTATCTGCCCCTGCATCTGGTTATTTTAGCTCCAATTTGCAGCCTAATGCCACAGTTACCCTGATCTATGGCTCGAGTCACCCCTTTAATGGCTCACTGTCAAAATCAGCACATTTGCAGAAGCAAGGGCCTGAAGTCCTGACTTTGCTCCATTGATGGCTTGATTTATTTGGGAACTGCTCTTTTGTTCTATGAATGGTCAGATGAACCAGAAGTTAAGGACAAACCAAATAACCTGACTGATCAAACTGAATAAAATACTGAGTAAAAAATTCTACAGTCCCTTTTACAAATATCATAATGTTTGTAACAATAGCCCAGTGTATTAGACTGATTGTGGTTAATAAAACTATAACACAAAGAAAAGAATGAGATGAAAACCTGAATCATTTCACTTTCTCCCCCTGCATTTGCTTTGTTACAGTCTGAAATGAAAAAAAAGTTCTCTTAGGTATTTCTCCTGTTTCATTTGGAATGGAAATGGAAATTTGGCCAGCATCTAGCATGTTAGCATGCCAACAAGTTACTGTTGCCAGGTTAATATACTTGTATACAGAGATGAAGCTGTACAATCTGTGCTTGTCTGAAGGATGGTTGGATGGACAGACAGAGGGTCCGGCAGCACCACAGAGGTTCTTGAATAAATAAAAAGAAATCATGTTGTCAGTTTTGCAAATCATTTATTTGTAATTGCTACCCCCAAAATTGATTTTATTGAAAATGCTTTTGCTCCTGGGAACACAGATGACCTTTGCTGGTTACCTCATTGTGAACTAGTAAAGAAAAATGTTCTCCAGACTCTGCTCTAACTGATGATTAGTAGCTTTGTTCCAAAAGTTGCATCCAGCCCTGCTAATAAAGTTATCAGAGTCAGAAATCTTCAGAGAAATGTAATTAATTATCTCCAACCCCAGTAAAGCTCAGCAGAAATATAATGGTTATAGAGTGATAACATATTACTCCTTGATTTATTAATCTAGTTACATAGATTGGACAGTGTTTTTGTGATTTGGAGTTGAAATGACATCAAAGGGTAAACTGGGCCACATTTTGTTGAAATATTTTGTATACAGTGTGTCTACAAGTTGCAAAGTGGCAGATAATCATTGTTTCAAACACATTTAAATGGTTAAAGAAAGGTGGCAGCCACACATAGACGATATTACATAAAAAAGATAAACAAACAATAGTTAATGCATTTAAAAAAAGAAAGAACGAAACTTCTATCTTCTGAGTAGATGTAGCCTGTTTAACTCGATGCATGGATATGTTTACACCTGCCACTCACTGTAAAACAGTGTTCACTGCCCCTAAAGCTTGATTGACTCTCTGCAATCATGATGTCAACATGCCCCTTCGGATAAGAGCGTAATGATGAGAGCCTAAAATGTTCCATTACAATGTAAGAAAAGATGCAGCTCTAATAATAGGGTATGGAGGAGACACACCACAGTGTGCTGAGAGTGACTCCACTTTGGCTGCCCAGAATCCTCTCACAGCGATGAAAAGCAGCCCCCTGAAGTCCACTCCATCACGGCATGGCTCTCTGCCCTCGCTGTGGCGTGACTGGGACAAGGATGAGTGGCGGTAAAGGACAAACTCATGGACACCAGTTGGGCTCCCAGAACCAGCACACATTATTACCCCCAACAGAAGCCGAGTGAAGGCGGGAGCCAGGAGCCCGTCCCCGGCACAGCTTCGGTGGGAGATGCAAAAACAGATGGCCACCCCCAGCAAGACATTAGCAGCAGAGATTTGAAAACATCTTGAAGCCCCTGTCGCCACACAGAGACTGTGGTCAGGAGGCTAATGTGAGAATAGTAAAACATTGCCGTAAAATGGTAAAATGAGCTGCAATAAGAACAACAGCTGTCCGAAATTACAAGGAACTGCATGCTGCAATGTACTTATTTGGGTCTACAGTGTAACATTCAGAAGGCCATTGTCTGTGCATGAGGAAACTGCTGAGGCTTTGCTTGGACCTGGAGATGATGTTACTGAAATGGAACAACCAGCCAATCAAAAAGAGAGATCTACAGTACCCCTGCCTACCAATATATATGGAGGTTATAGCATGTACTCCACGAACTCTGTTACATTATAACTGAGGTAGAGAGCTTTAATTACCGTTATTTAGGTATTTATTATTTAAATTATGGTGCAGTAAGGCAGATAATCTTCAATACCCAAACCTTAGTGTTCAGTGGGTTGTTCCTAATGCCTTATCGACCATCAACTGGGTTTACCATCATGCTAACGGACAAATCACCACTGGCCTAATGCAAAGATCCAAACAAATACTGCTGCAGGAAGCTCACAAAAAGACGGCCATTAAACAGAACCCAAGGTGACACATATCATTGCCTCCAGTCCAGCGGTTGTTCAGTGGGGGCGATATTTGTTGCAGTGGTGTCATGAGACTTGAACAGAGGGTTTGGCTATTTCTGGACATTTTCACCACACCTGTGCCCTGAGTGCACTGGGTTGGCATTTCAAACTTTATCACCTGTCACAAGAGAGACACCGGCTGCTCTGGAGAGCACTGCTCCCTGCCGTCACCACCCCGGTCCTCTCTACCCACCACTCCTCCACTCGTGAGACATCACACCCGTCCTTGGAAGTTGTGCTTGGAAAGGGAAGACGAAGATTTCCCCAGTGGGAGGCAGCAGCCGCTGGCCAGCCGACGTCCATATTGTCTTCCGGCTCCTAATTGATTTGAGGGCTGGGAAATCATCTCGATCATGTAAAGCTAGATGCAGCCTTTTCATCTGTGCAAAGTGTTTTATTTTCAGTCCTATGTTATTACTTTGCCTCTAGAATGTTTAAAAATTTTAGTGCAGTGACAAAATGCCCTCACTGGGATAATTATCTCATCTGTGTCAATATTTATAGTATAATTAATTTGACCAAAATGATAATGTGGTTTTACCTTGATAATATAAATTTTTTTCCCCTTCTGCTTTACATATCAAAATGTGAAAATATCAGATTTTCGACTTTAAGTGTGCTGTTTCTTTCATCGTCTCTTTTTCGGTCCACTGACAAAACAGTGCTTACTTATCCTTATGACGCCAAGACAACACTGTAACCACATTAAAGAAATGTTAAACTTTTTGATATTTTTCATCAGTTATTTAGATATTAATAGCTATGTGATAATCTTTGAAATAGATTGGTTATATCCATTAATATCCAATTTCTGCTTCACAATATGACTGGAGATGTGGCTAAATGCAAACAGAGGTGAAGGAGGTGTCCTCACAAGGATAGAAAGGTGGGGAAACTCTTTAAAAATAAGTAGTTAGTTGCGTATATTTTATCATTTATTAATAATATGTATCTTTTTATTATGTGTTTTATCATTTATTAATTATATGTATATGTGTATCTTCTGTTGTACTTGTGTCTGAGAGAGCCACACAATGCTCTTCTACACTTGTACCTGAGCAAATGGCAGATAAAGTCTTGAATTAAATCGAATTAGCGTTCATAGTAGGATTATTAGTATTAATAACAAGTTAATATTAAGTTGGAGGGATGAATGTAGCTCGTGGTAGTTAGTAGATGTCCCCACAACCATAGTAATTTAAATTTTAGTGAGTGTGTGTGCGTGTGTGTGTGTGTGTGTGTGTGTGTGTGTGGCAGTCTCCAGGGGACACAGTGATCAAGGTGACACATCTCTCTGGTCTCCACAGGGGGTGTCTGGGCTCCAGAAGGCCATGGGTGTCACGGCAACAAAGCCCCACACTGGATGATGTCATAACACACACACACACACACACACACACACACACACACAAACATTGTGTGTGATTGCGAAAGGTTGAGTCTACAGTTGAGTTTGAAATTGTAATTAACTGTGATGATTTAGACCGAACTCATCCCCTCTGTGGGAAATGTTTTTGCTTGTGTTTGACTACAACATAATGTGCAGGTGTTCATGTTAATGTGTCCACTTTGATGGTAATGGAGCAGTGGATAAGACTATGCCTTTGGTGTGAGAGACCCGGGTTCAATCCTCCACTGTGACCCATTACCATTGTGTCCCTGAGCAAGACACTTAACCCCTCGTTGCTCCAGGGGCATGCGACCTCTGACATGTATAGCAATTGTAAGTTGCTTTGGACAAAAGCGTCAGCTAAACGAATAAATGTAATAAAGCAGCATTCATCAGTTGCACTCTTCTGTCTACTCAGTATTTTCCTCTGACCTACACGCTGTAGTCAGAAGAAAATGGCTATGGCATAAAAGACACTTTGGGTTGCAGTTATGTACGTAAAGGGCAAGCTGCTGCAGGGCTGATGTGGACAGCTGCATTGATTAGAGTTCAAGTAGATCTGCTCTGTAAGACAGATGTGAAATGGATGACTGAGTGAAACATGTCTATCTAGATATTTGTTTTTAACAGACTCACATTTGACATTTCAAAACAGTTGGCTGACATTAAGTCCACACTTAATGTCAACAAGTGAAACTAATTTTGTTCTAATCAGGGTTAATGCCACTATCATAGCTATTTTGTAATAACAATGTATCAAATGACAATGACAAAACAATGGGAAGGTGGTCGCTTGTTGATGAACCCACACAGAATTATCATCTGAATCTTCAGCTTTATAGTGAGTTTCAGCTCACCGTGAAGGTGTCTGGCCCCAACTTAGCTGTTTTGGTTCACTCTCAGCGCTCTCATAGCGGACCCATTGTACACTACCTGTTCAGCAGACAGACACAGTTAGAGACCCAAACCAGAACGAAAAGAGAGTGAATATTGGACTTACATTCTTCAGGTGGTCCAGAAACATGACTGCAAACAAATGAAAATGTTTCTCTGTAAGTGCTGGATGTGTAAAATAAGCAACTGTGAGGTAACAAGTTCGCTGTATCAACTTCAAAGGTGATGTGTCAACTCCACTGTCCCCGAGGGGCCAAAGAAATAGCAGGTTTAAGGTTACAATTAGAAACCAAATACAACCTGGGTTATTGTTCAAATAAAAGTTTTGACCCTGATGGCTCAAGTTGGCCCTTTTTGTCAACTGTTTGACGATGATGATGAATAAGCAGCAGAAAAACGGATGATGATTTAGTTCAGTTTCTTCTTAATTCTCATCTCTGCTTTTGGCCTTTGGCTTTTCTTCTGGCACTGTAAAGCAAAACATTACAGTGCCAGCCACAATGTTTTATCAGACATACTCTTAATTTGTAACGCAAGTATATAATTAGACTGTGTAATCAGTCAAATTGGTAGGTTTGCTTGTTTCCTTTGTCTTTCCACAATGTTTTTTGGATTACAAATACAGGATAGTGACTTTCTACTGATTGTTTCTGTGGTGTGTTCTGTATACAACAAGAAATGTAAGGCAAAACAAAACGTCTCGGGTTATGTATGTAACCCTGGTTCCCCGAGAAGGGGAACGAGAGACTGCGTCGGTTACGACACTATGGGAACGCCTCTAGGCGAAGCAGGTCTGAACGTGAATGAAATCACTCCAATCCTATTGGCTTGTTGCTAGAATGGTACGGTGTGACGGAATAACCGGAGGAGTATAAAGCACACCTGTACACACTCATCATTAGCTTAAACTATGAAGCAGGCGCTTCAGGCGGGGAGAGAGGTGCGGCGGGCCGACGCAGTCTCTCGTT